>NW_018408864.1:635075-641680 GCF_002113885.1 Mizuhopecten yessoensis | reverse complement strand
TGTTGTAAGAGAAAATGTTTTAATAAAATGTACAGTGTTTTTATTTCCTCTAAAACTATATTAAATACTGCTGTCAGTAAATGTGATCAAAGATTAAAACAGCATTTTTATTTGAGCTCTTCTTCATTAAAAACGACAAATCCGGAATTTCATTCCCCTTTCCGGTTTGTACTTTACACAATCCAAGATGGCGACCATCACTAACTGAATACACACGCTATTTCAGCGTTGTCAAATGCAATCATATGTGAGTAAATTAATTTATAATAGATGTAATAAGTGTTTGTTTTGTTAATCCAACAGTAGGTACATCAATTAATCACCTATTGACCATGCTAAAAGGATCCGGTGGTAATTGCTTTAGGCTCCAGTGAGCATGCTTGCCGGACACCTGTGGGCTTGTCGTCCGGTCCCCCTCGCCACTAATTACAGGCCCCCTATGGCAATACGCTTATCGTGCATCTGACCAGTGGGGTCATTGATGGACTTGGGTCAGCCGTGTGATTTAATCAGTGTCAATTTCTTGTGTAAAAAGACCACCTTCTGTTCAGTACAAATAACAAGGTGATACGGGTCAATTAAGCTGATACGGCAGGGAGGATTTCAAACTGAAGCTGATACGGAGTCGTATCAGCTAAATGGCCTGGGGAGAACCCTGCTTTAAACCCAACACATATACTCACACCTGTAGACCCCCGCACCAGGCAGGTACACCCGTATGCATACAAATACATATCTGCTACAAAGGACACCTACAAATACTCATTCTTCCCACACACAGTAACACAATGGAATCTCCTCCCCTTAGCAGCAGTCCAATGCACAACATTAGAGGACTTCAAGGCACACTTACCCTACACAGCCCTTGAAGCCCTCATCACACACTAGTACAGACACCAGATTTTAACTTTTTATTTATACCTTGCACAAAAAAAAAACCACCCTCCCCTAATCACTATAAATAACCCCTTCACGCCTCTACAATAGGACCCTCGATGGCATAATCATCAAAATGATGGAGCCCTCGTATAAAGAAGAAAAAGAACGGGACGAAACAATCTGTTACTGATTTTTTAAAACAGAAGTCTTCAATATAATACCATTACTAGTGTGCAGATGTAAAAGAACATTTAAATGTATTAATTGATCCGAGTAATTATTTATAATTATGAACTTAGGACAAAGCAAAAATTTATACAAAATAGGAAAATACCATAAAAAGTGCTCAAGTTAATTGCAGAATTAATCACCATTAAATGATCTTGCAGTTTGACAGAAAAAACAATGTCCATCGATAGATTAAATTTAACCCTTTACAACTTGATGGCAAAATATTGTGATGACCTCCCTCCCCTATTGCCCGATTCGTCGCTGAAGCAACACACCCCTTGGGTCAGCTCCTGTCCAGGCAGGTTGGGCACAACGGCGCATATGGGTAATAATCCCGCATTTGCGTAACATTTTTGTATGTTATGGTTGAATGCACTTCAAATCTACTTTCAATATCCTATATGAAAAATCGAAATTTTGTACTTCACTTACGTTAATGAAAATCGCCATATCTATTGGTTATTACAAACAACTTTTGGTTGTACAGTTATTGATTTTGAAAGTATTTCACGACCTTTGAAGCCTTAGAAAAGTCGGGACATCTAAAATCACGAAAATGTCAAAACACGAAAAAACGTTCAACCAAAAGTTGTTTATAATAACCATATAAATAGCGATTTTTAATAAAGATAGTGAAGTACAAAATTTTGATTTTTTATATAGGATAGTGAAAGTAGATTCGAAGTTCATTCAACCATAACATACAAAGATGTTACCCAAATGAAGGATTATTACCCATTTGCGCCGTTGTGCCCAACCTGATGATGGCGAGTATCGGCTAAATGCACGTGTTTCAGACTTTCCGGTAATCCATGCAATGTCTGTTACCAGTCCATAGAAAACCTAATATTCAGTTGCCGTGAGTTGAACGTTATTAATTCAGACATGAGAAACAACCTTTACCTGGCTATTCATAGAAAATCAGAGTTTTGATAGGCCTACTGCTGACAAAACACGCGTATAGCTGAAGGTCATTTTTACCGGAAGAGGAAATGCCGTTCGGAATTTTTAGAATTTTCCCACACCTCTGTATGTAAAATCCGACTGTTGTTAAACTGGGTCACAGCCTTCCTTGAATTTAAGTTATGAATTTGAACATCATTTAGGGCGAATGAGGGCTTTACAATTCTTTATAAGTTATATGAATTGTAAAATGAATAAATCGAACGTGGCCAATGATGTGTCGTATATAATATATGATGAAAGAGAGTCGACCACTTGTTTACCCACGGGATCCTCTCTAAGTGGGGAGAGTTCATTTCAAAATTACTCCACATCATATTCAGACTATTCAATGTCTTTAATTTTAAAACATGTCTGCCTTAATCTATATTGTTGAATTTGATTCATTCGATATCTGCTTTGATAATAGAATATATAGAAAAAAATAAATTAAACAACAGCAAACTAACAGCAAACTATTTCCCTTAGTGTCACGTGATCATAATAGGTTTTGCGTAGCCGCCATCTTTGTAGTTCCTGTTTTGCGAGGGACTTTCCTGATCTACTTCAGCCACTGGATACACAGCCAACCTGACAGTTTGCATCATCATACGAGCTTCAGGTCGCTGGGTAGCAACCATAAGGAGCTGTTGCTTGGCTTCTTTTCGTCTGATTTCGTAGCAAACGCCCCGCTTCTGGTTTTTGGGTGTGAGCTGGTTTTACTACAAACCTGCAGTCATGCCGGTTAGAAAACAAGGTAAAAAAACATTATAACACACTGACAACTCACTGATTTTGCATTGCCGGTTGGTAGCTGTCGCTATATATTCGAACTAGCAAATTTACTATAATATTGGAGGTTGACATTTTTAAGAAATACATGAGTTAGTCCCGTATCATGTGTGTACTAGATCTTGTTACACGACCGGAGTTATAATTTTGAAAATCCCTCCACTTCTCTTCATTGAACGAGTAACTTATGTAACAATAATTATACAAAAATTTGTATAGATATATAAAATAAAATATTGTTCAGTGTGTGAGAAAGGTGTTTAATCATTTTAATAGACCTTTGGTAAATTGAAAAAACCCCACCACAAGACACTATTTCTAGTAAATGTTTTCCTCTTTAAAAGGGGATTCCGGTGCCAGTACTTATATTTTATGACTGGAATATATGGCTCCTGCCAATATCTCACTTTGCAATTGTATTACAATGACTAACATTGTTAGATAATCGCCAAAGAGAACCTGCTGCAAACCATAAATAAAAAAAAATCTAAATTGTCTAAAGATATAGTATTTTTAACATATTGTACATTTAAACCATTTTCTGATGACAAGTGATCATCAATTATGTGTAGAATGAAGTTTTCCAGTATGCAATTGAGGATAAACCCTTAATTGTTTTGTCTGGTGTCCGAATTCTCAGATGTTAGCCATGAACTGTCATGAATAGTATACATAATAAGCCTAACGAAGATTTAACAAATTTGACGAGGTTATATATATATATAATAAGTGAAATTATCTAGATCATATTAAGGGTGTTGATGATTCCCTATTTTGACACACAGGACAAGTAGATTTTTATGTAAAGGGCTGATGAAATGTTTTGAATAAGTCTTCAAGAGTTATTGGAACGTAGCTAATGTTTAAAAATGAAAGGAACCACTCCTGATATTCACTGACACACTGTACAAAGTGCTAGAGAAGAACTTAACTGGAAACTATATATGACCAAAATATTTTTTCAAAAGCAAAAATGGTGAAATTTTGTATGTGTTAAATATATAATTAGTATATATTACTCAAAGTAATTTCATATCATCAACATAAAACAAACACTGAAACAGATGAAGTCTCATTACAGAGAAGTCTTTGAAGACAGATTTTATCACCTTTTTAGTTTTCTTTTTTCATTTAATTATTTATCATAGTTCAAACTTAACAGCAGACCCATAGAACATCACCATGAACATCACTGTAGGTCTTTAAGAATAATTTATATTATAGACCAATTTGCATGTCTATGAAGTTATTTGATATAAATTTGATAGATTTATTCATCAACAAGTATAGCAGTGACCAAAATAATGTTCTGTTTACTCATTCTTTTCCTTTATTATAACACATTTAATTTAATGTTATTTACCACTAAATATACAAGTGAAATTTCATTGGTTAATGTCTGGTCTATCAATACGTGCAACCTTAATGTATTCCCATGCCACAATCTAATTATTCATAATTAACATACTAACCAGATTGGTTTTTTATTAGCAGGAATATTTTTGTACCTCAAATATGTATCATATATTTTATTTTATGATTGATCACTTGGTACATATTGCTAGCAGTTGCCCCCTTCCTGAAATCACCAGTTCTCAGATATCATATGGAATATACATGTACAAGTAAACAGGATCTATACAGTGTCAACAGGTGTTTGATGGTTGGTTTGTTGAGTTGTTTATCGTCTACACTTCACTGACAAAGTCGGTGTTCAATGGACGTGATGAGCTGGCGCTTACCAGGCCCGCTGTGGTTCTCAAGGCCTAGGCCAATCCAGGTCACCCTCCATAGTCTGATCGCATCTCGGATGCAGATAGGGTGTTGCAGCGGCTGTGGTCAGCGAAAAGGCGTCCTTAGTGTAGTACCCGCTGCCCTCCTATGTCTGATTGATCAGTATAGATTGCTCTACTGATCTGTTGCCTGTGTTGGCCCCTCCCCCAACTCTATCACAACAAGAACAGTTCTGTTTATTTGGAATACACAACAAATGTGTGATGTGATTGTTCAATATAATTTGTTTTAAACTGCTACCTGACTACCTGTTTTAGCTCCTCCTCAAGCTCTGACACAAAAGTACAGTATCTAACTGAAATATACAATGTGTAGTGTGATTGGTCAATGTTAGCTCCGATTTGTTAACTGTGTTGACTCTTGATTTTGATTTTGAAGGTTTTACGTGTGCTATTAGGTACGGCCTTTCCGCCATTCAGTAGACGAGAACAGATAGGAAAGGAAAATAGAAGGGACAAAGTATGTAGAGAAAGGAGAGAAGAGGAGAGGGTAGAGGTTCGTTGACTCTTCTCCCAACTCACAATTATATAAGTATACAACAGGTGTTTGATATGATTGGTCAATATAGCTTGCTCTAATTAATCTGTTACCCGATTACCTGTGTTGGCCCTTCTCCCAACTCTTGTCACAGCAAGGACAGTTCTGTTTACCTGGAATATACAACAAATGTGTGATGTGATTGGTCAATAAAGTTAGCTTTAATCTGTTACCTAATTACAAGTGTTGGCCCCTATTCCAACTCTGACAGTTCTGTCTACCTGGAATACACAACAAATGTGTGATGTGATTGGTCAATAAAGTTAGCTTTAATCTGTTACCTAATTACAAGTGTTGGCCCCTCCTCCAACTCTGACAGTTCTGTCTACCTGGAATACACAACAAATGTTTGATTGATCAATGCTAGCTCTGATTTGTTACCTGTGTTGATCCCATCCCCTTTACCAAAACTCCCCAGTAACTACAGTTCTGTCTGCCTGGGATGTACAGCAGGTGTGTCGCTTGATCATTATTGGTCAATGCAGATAACCCTGATGATCTGTTACCTGTTTTAGCCCGTTGAGCTCCCCCTACTCACAGAAGAACAGCTGTGTTTGACTGTCTACCTGGAACAATGTATATGTGCGATTGGTCAATACAGCTTACCCTCTAGATCAACAGTACTGAGCCCATTTTCATTAAAATGATCTCCAGCTCAAACTCAGACTTTGTACTCAAGCTTGGTGTTTTATTCTGGTAATAAAGTAATAATAATTTACCTTACAAAAAAGAAAAATTGTATGTAATAATAAAGGAAGTATAATGTTGCAAACCACTTAAAACCCTTATTATTCTTTGTTTCTGAATAACTTAGACCATCGTGGATCAGGATGTAGTTTGCAACCTGCTGCCTGTTCAATTCTTAGAAGCCAGTTCATCAGCTGAAGTCTGTTTTGTGGTTGTTTATGACAAAGTTCATGATGCGACCCCTTCCAAGACTGAAGTACCAAGTGATTTGGAGCATTGATTGATTAAAAGGTTTTACATTCACTTTACTACCGATTAGTTCAGGTATCCAGCAGACCATTGGAGCAGATTTTGTCCCCTATTTATAGCATCCTGACCCGGAAAACTGACCAACCTTATTCCTGCCATCACTGCCATACAGTAAATGTAGCACCATCATACTGCAGTCAAAGTGTAAACTGTGCCCGACTTTGGAAATCCTGGAGCAACCCTGAATAGCCATAGTGTCATCTTAGTGTGAAATCATAGTGGGAATGGCACGTACATTGACTTGAGTCAGTGGTGGTTTTAATGACATAGTAGTATTGCTGTGAGTCCCCCTTGTGCTGCCATGGGTCAACAGTCAGTGGTGGTCGTAATGACACCGTAGTATCGCTGTGAGACCCCCTTGTGCTGCCATGGGTCAACAGTCAGTGGTGGTCGTAATGACACCGTAGTATCGCTGTGCGACCCCCTTGTGCTGC
>NW_018408864.1:549707-633965 GCF_002113885.1 Mizuhopecten yessoensis | reverse complement strand
TCGTAATGACACCATAGTATCGCTGTGAGACCCCCTTGTGCTGCCATGGGTCAGCAATCAGTGGTGGTCGTAATGACACCGTAGTATCGCTGTGAGACCCCCTTGTGCTGCCAAGGGTCAACAGTCAGTGGTGCTCGTAATGACACCGTAGTATCGCTGTGAGACCCCCTTGTGCTGCCATGGGTCAACAGTCAGTGGTGCTCGTAATGACACCGTAGTATTGCTGTGAGACCCCCTTGTGCTGCCATGGGTCAGCATGACTCCTGAACACTACAATCACCCCCATGTGGTCATGTATAGTGGTGTACAGATAATCGGAAACATCGATTAAATCGATTTCGAAAAGGGTCCGATCCAAAGGATATTGTCATTTTACATCTTGAAATGGTTGGGACCTTGAGAGAAATTGAGATTGTACTTCATTTATTTTAAATAATAATGAGACTGCCATATGTTTAAATCTTCAAATTAGGAGATATTTCAATCTTTATTTGATATCAACATGAGGTTGTGGTGTGAATTAAATGGTTGTCTTTGAGATAACAAATTCATGCTTTCAATGTAACCAGGTGTACGTTGTGTTCAGTTGCTGTACATTAATTACGTACCAATTAAGACAGATATAATCTGCCATGCCTGCTATGCCATTTACCTGAATGAGTAATTCTGCTTGACATTGTAAAAACTTTTGTTGATATATAGCTCTGTGCCATTCAAAACATCAGGTTATTAAAAAATCTCGGCACAATATATATATTTCCTTTTAGGAACAGTTTTAATTTGAAGATACACGAACATGAAAAGGTATAGGTGAAATTGAACTCTGTTGGTCAAGAAAAATAAGTAACTAAATGGAGGTGAATGCCGAAAACAATTTGTACACTTTTGTAAGACTAGTGTCATATGGTGTATTAAAGGCTTATCCCAGTCTAAAGTTGAATAATAATAATAATTGGAGGTTCTTATATACCGCTTTATCACAACCTAGTTCATAGGTCGTCTCAAAGCGGTTCACAAATTATTGTCAGTGGTTATAGGGCCTTTGCAACCAGCAAGTACGTTTCTCAACTCCCTAGGGAGCATACAGCCGGGGCTGCCATTTCGGCGCTAACAGCTAGCATTCAACAATTCTAGCACTGCCCAACCACATACTTATTTACAGCTGAGTAGACTGGAACAAGCGGAGTAAAGTATCTTCGAGCAAGATACAACACATTGAAGTATGAATCCTTTAAAAGTTTTTCAATTTTGTCCAATTTATATTATACATTTGTGATCAATTAATTGTCAACCAGAAGGTATTGATTTGGATACATGTGCACTTAAGTATATTATTATATTACAGGCAATATCGAAATTAAAAAATGTTGAATGGGTTTGATCTAAAAATGATGGATGTTCTATATCTGCCCATCTTTATTTGAGTATTACAATAAAATATGGTAAATGTCAGCTTTGATATGCGGAAGTGTATGTAAGGTCGATCTTCACATCAAACAGTTGCAGCCATGCATCCGAAACTAATTACTTCATGACAAAGCTCTATTATGAGGGCAGACACATTATTGCTGTGTTTCTAGGTTTTTGTCCAAATATTTGTAAAGTTAATTAAGTCTTTTCAGTTAGAAAACCATAAAATGAAATTTGTGAATTTATAAAATTATACTTTGGTGATTGAAATATAAAAAAAAATGTTGAGATATGTTTTTGTTCTATTCCCCAAAAATTAATGTTTATTGGCCTATTTTTTTTGCTTTACATTGGTTAAGGCCACAGCTTCATGTATATATCTGTGAGAAATGTGTGGTATATCTATGTAAACGTGATCCTGTTGGAAATATGTGTTCGATGCCAGGTATGCTAGCAGCTGACCTAGTTATTCCTGTGATTGGTATGTGGTTACTCTTCCATGACCAAGGTTTGTGTACACCTGTCCATCAATTACCTGCTTACTCATTGTGTAAACATCAGTCCATTCATAATTAGCTGAGACATGCATGTGTATATATTGCTAGTGTGTATTTATGACCTATATGTATAAATATTTTTATAAAATATCAATGAACAACACCTGTTTATGTACAAGTGCAAAGTAAATATGTATATAAATACATGTTTAAAAGGATAGTGTACACGTTACAGACATATATGCATGTATATATATTTTATATACACTTGAATCATTGATCGAGTTCATCACATCATCAATTTGTTGAGGTGGAGAAATAGGCCATGATTCAGTCAAGGGTTTGATAAATAACTTAACTTTTAAGGTAGAAATACTTGGTGCTCATTTATTAATAATATAGCTTTATATCCTTCCAAATTTGTATTAGCTTAGCTGAATGAAAGATTGGGTGGGTTTGGGAGGGGAGTCGAAATCTAGAAGCCATATCCTGCATTCTGAGCATATTTCCCAGTATACAAAATTTTGCAGGAGAAAAATATTGTTTAGAAAGTGGAACTCTGACAAGTGTTCCTTTTCATTTTATTTTTTTCTTCAGCTTTTTATTAATTTGTGGAATATATAGCTACTTGAGTTTTTTTGGCACTGATTGGTTCACCCGCTGTCTCTCATCATTCCTTTATTGTCTTTTCTTCTGATCTGCCTTATGGTCTGTTCATGTAAACATTATTTTCTGACAGCACATTGTTGTGGATGTCGGGCAACTGGAAGTTTGAATATCAAGTTTGTACCATTGGTGATGCCAATGGACTTTTCTTCCTACCTTTCTAGTTCCTACGTATACACTGTGATAGAACAGGACATCACAATTTATTGCAAGAATACTTCAATTTTTTTTTCCAGCTTGATGGGTCATTCAGCCCGCTGTGGTAAAAAATAATCTGGAGCTCTGTTTGGGTACTTGAATTGGTTGCATTAGTAGGTAGGGACGAAATCAAAATTTTACCAGCCATTGACAATGTTTCACAAATGTACATTAATACATTACCATAGATAGAAGTTGATTTGAAGAACAAAGTTGGCTATATTGTATTTAAGTTATATCTTTGAAGGATTTATTTTTATGCCCACCCCCACTTCAACAAAGTCAAGAGTATATAGTATTCACTTCGTGTGTGTGTCTGTCTTGAGGTCTGTGCTGACCTCTTTCCAGATCATATCTCAGCCACTGTTTGATGAATGGGCATCAAACTTTGTATATACCGGTAGGTATATCATGGGAAGGTGTTGTGTTGCATCCTAAAACCATAAAATACTGGAGGGATCTTTCTCAAATTTCACTTGAGGGTTCCCCAATGCCCCTAGTTATGCGTATCAATTTCAGGAATAATCGGAAAACCAAGATGGCTGACAGATGACCCTTTTTTTAATTTTGAGAGTTGAAGTTTTCAGTGCTAATTCTCTGAAACCTTTTGAGGGATCTTTCTCAAATAAAGATTCCCAATCAGTAACAAGAATGCATCTGTCATTGACAGCACTTCTAAGTTGATATACAATATTCCCATTTAGGATTATCAACATGGGACTAGGTTATAGTACCTGTCAGGAAAATGAAGAGTTAAGAAGATAAAAGATCATCTTTTGTAGATCTGACAAAGATCCTGTACATGCCATGATGGGCGTCAAGGTCCTTCGTGGATCTCTTGTTTTTAAAATACTTTGTATGCACTTTAATTTCTCTCATGGGGCTTAACAAGTGTATACTGTCCCTGTCAGTACTCTCATAAATACTGTGTTAGTGAATTGAAATGTGTATTGTTATGAAAGCTAGTGCTGACATAGAAATACATCACAGTAAAGAAGATGAGGATCTGACCTATAGGAGTATATCTATTACAGTATTAACCTTTGTGACATGTTCAGCCACACCCTGCCATTAACTTATGGAGTGTTTCCATAAACTAAAGGCCCAGTCCCATTGCCAATGACGCATAAATCACGCATAAAATTGGTTTGTGCGTGATTGTTCGTGGAGAAATTGGTCATTTTCTGGGGTTGTGCATGGTCAGAATCACCGATGAATCGCGTATAAACTGCGCATGTATCACTTACAATCACTGACAAAGAACGAACATTCCACGCACAACAGCGCACAAGCCCAAACCCGATACAATTTCTGACGTTCAATCGACGCATGTATAGCACAAAACTGAAGAAATTGGCCGAAATGGCTGCTTTTTATACAGGAAAATTCCATGCGTGATTTGTAAGTGATTCATAAGTGATGCATGCGTGTTCATGCGTAGTTTATAAGTTTTTCATATGTTATTTGAGCGTGTTTCTTGCGTTAATAATTTTGGTAAGTGATTGCAAGTGGAACATACGTGGATTGTGCGTGTTTTTTAAGTGATATGTGCGTGTTCTGTCAGTGTTCCGTCAGTGTTTGTGCGTCAGGAACTGGCTCCTAGCACGCACATCACTGACGACTCACGCACAAAGAAAATTTTATGCGCAATTCATGAGTAATTCGTGCGCAAGTGCAGTGGGATTGGGCCTTTAAATACAAATAACAATTAATATAGAAAACCGTAAGAATATATATATAGTGTCAGGAATACAAATCATACATTGTGCTAGTTAATAAAGGTTACTAACACTGCAAGATTGAGGAGCAGTTTTGTTGTATTTTCTATGTCAGCATGACCTGCTAGGTGGCCATCATCACAACCATCAATCATTTATCCTAAATCATATATTTGAAATATTAATAATGGTTTAGCTAAAGTTGATGCCTAAATAAATTAGGGTTCCAAATCAAAATTAGAGGTGAAATTTTAGTTGTCTTGAACTTTTAAACAAAATAGATTACAATTGAGTCAAGAAATAGAGCAATTTATTTGTTTCATTAGTGAAAACTAACTACGTTGTATAATGAAATGTGACATTTGAAAATATTGCTGGTATTTCTCCCAATATTTATCTAGGACGGCCTGAAGTTGTTTGGTCTTAAGTGGTCAAGACAAATGAGTCCATTAAAGTGTTTAAACACGCCACACCTTCAGGATAAAAGTTTAGCACAAGCTATCACTGCCAGTACAAAGACCAGGACATGAAAACGAACGCTGGCATAGCAGTATGGAGAGTCCCAAATCTTAAGGAAACGCATGCTCTTGTTTTCCATCAATTATTCATTTATCAATCCAAGAGATGCAATGCTGGTGTAGGATTGAAATGTAATCAGGCTTGTACAACAATGACAGATTGTCTCACCAAAATAATGTCAGATTTTATACCAATACAGGGGGTGGAGGCTTTGGATTAATAAAACCAGAATTGAATTCCATACACTCTCCCATTGATATTGAAAAAAAAATGAAAATTATGCAAGATTAGTTTTAAATGATAATGGAAACATCATTTTCATCTGCTTCATGACTTAAAAAATGAATATGTTATTTTTCGGCCATAGAACTTTTTAAGGATAAGCTCTAGTTTAAGAACAAGTGTCTAATTAGTGGTGTTTTGCAGAAAGTAAATAGGACAATTAGAAAATGACAGATGGGTATAGAGTTGTCTAAACCAGGCACCTACATATGTATACAATCATCTAAAGAACTAGTGACACTTACAGATTTGTTTGTACAAGAAAGTGTGCTGTGGTTGTATTGCACATGTGTACAGTAGAGCCTCTGTAATCTAGACAACTTCCCTTCCAGCTGTAGTTGCAGGTTTGTTAAACGACTTGGTTTTCATAGAAGAAGGCAGTAAATCATTAGCTGGATAAGATGTGGTTATAAGATTAACTCTCCTGTCTTTATTTCAGAACTTAGTAAATTTGAAAGTAAAAATGACAATTCGTTATTACAGATGCTCATCGAGCCCTGGAGCTCCTTGAAGATTACCACACTCGACTTACCAAGCCCCAGGACAAGCAGCTCAAAATGGCCATCGAACGTGTCATCCGAATCTTCAAAAGTCGACTCTTCCAGGCCCTTTTAGGTAAGTGTTATTTTAAAGATTGTGGTTCAGGCTTCTAAATTATTTATGTTTTGTTGTATTTATAAAAGTTTTCATAGATACCACCAATCAATGGTGATACACTCCTACATAGGTAAGACCTATTTTGAGGTAAAATTCCTTGAGATTTTTTCTCACCCCAAAATCTGGCAAGTATGCTTATGCACCCACTGGTTTCATTATAAGATTTATTTTTGTATTTTTGTTCATTTCTGATCGAAAGTGGTGATAATTAAATGTCTCTTGGGACCAAATATTGTAAGGCAGGGAATACACTGAATTTCCGACACTACTGAAATAAATTGCATAATTGTATAAGAAAAATATCACATGTTCATGCACTTTTTTTCTAAACAGAAACTGAAATATAAATTTGTATTGGTGACAAATGCATGCATCAACTCAGTAAAAACATTACTTTTCTGTGCTTAGATATCAACATAATTTGCAAAAATAATAGGGTACTAAATACATTTTCTGTGCTTAAATATCAATGTTATTTGCAAAAATAATAGGGTACTACTAGACAAAAAGACTGGTAATCTGCAGCATTTGGCTACAGGTACTAGTTTGTTTTGTCCAGTGGTTGGATGGTGTAATAGTAATTTGTACTGTACTGAGGTAATTTCTTACATTATTTATTACAATATTACAATATTGTGACTGACAGATTTGCCTATAGTGATTATAAGGCCCTGGCATCTATATAATTAACATTGTCCTTATTACAAAACACTAGGCCAGTTCTTGTATATGAATGAGTCTGGTAAATTGGAATTGTATTAATGGCAATGGGTATGAAACAAGCACCTGTTCAGAGTTTTGTAGAGTACATTTAGCATCCCTTATGTTGGCCCCTGGTCCATTATTTCTGAATGATCCGTTTAAACAATAACGGAAAATCAATTGAACATGCTGTTGCTATTTATACTTCATGCATATCAAGATATTGATGAAAGAAGCCTAGTTGAACAAACATATTTTTGAAATTTTAAAGATAATATAGATATATGGGAGGAGCGATGTTAACTTGATTACCGTCTGCTGACAGGTCCTGCCTGAGGGTGCTTATGTTATGTGCCCGTAAGAGCTGTAAATGATGATTGCTTTTCACGTACACATACTAAGTTAACCTTGATAATGTCTCTCTTCTCTTGTTTTGTACTTTAACCTTAATGACGGACGTGTCTCTGATAACATTGGTACGTTCAGCGTGCCGCTATGATGTCACTGTTGTAGTGGCAGGATGTTGACAGGTATTGCATCTTACCTGTATTGTTAGTGTCAACAATTATCTTAAAAGTGTCCGGAAAAAGTGTGTCACCAAATTTTCTCTGTTGGCACCTGTGTGTCTGATAGATTCTGACAGGCTGGGGGTGTATTTAACCTAGATCTAGTGTTAAGTGGTCCTAATAATGGTCTCCCTTTTATGTTGGTTGTGACACCTAAAATCCTCAGTCGAGTACTCATGCCTAACAGGGTGTCAATTGGCCCTGCTAGTTGTCTCCCCTGAATAGAGGTATTGGTACCTGCATGTCTAGGACTTACACTAAATGTTTTTTGATACAGTACATGTATCATTGGCTATCTGTTACCCATTCCCAGATTTTCATGTGATATTTTCTATCCTCTTTGTCGTGCACATTTTGAGGTGTTGTATTTTTTTGAACTATTTTTGTATGTTCTTTTATTTTCTTACTATATTTTTAGGTGTAGTCAAACATTGTTGTCGAATTGGCATGCATTCTCCCTTTTCCTTCCAAAAGTACTTTTGTTTTGTCACTTCTATGTTTGTCTCTTGAAGTATTAATTGTTTCCATCTACTTTCTCCCGGTTTGTCTCAAAAGGTGTAATTGACTTGAAGTACCTTCTTCATCTCTTGAAGTGTTGTTGGCATGTAGTATCTCCCTCTGTGTTCTGAAGTGTTGGTGACATGTAGTATCTCCCTCTATCTCCTGAAGTGTTGTTAACATTTAGTATCTCCCTCTGTGTCCTGAAGTGTTTTTGACATTTAGTACCTCCCTCTGTCTCCTGAAGTGTTTTTGACATGTAGTATCTCCCTCTGTCTCCTTAAGTGTTGTTGACATGTAGTATCTCCCTCTGTCTCCTGAAGTGTTGTTAACATTTAGTATCTCCCTCTGTCTCCTGAAGTGTTATCGGCATGTAGTATCTCCCTCTGTCTCCTGAAGTGTTGTTGACATGTATTATCTATCTCCCTCTGTCTCCTGAAGGGTTGTTGACATGTAGACTCTCCCTCTGTCGCCGGAAGGGTTGTTAACATTTAGTATCTCCCTCTGTCTCCTGCAGTGTTGTTGACATTTAGGATCTACCTCTGTCTCTTGAAGTGTTGTTGACATGTAGTATCTCACTCTGTGTTCTGAAGTATTGTTGACATGTAGTATCTCCCTCTATCTCCTGAAGTGTTGTTAACATTTAGTATCTCCCTCTGTGTCCTGAAGTGTGTTGTTGACATTTAGTATCTCCCTCTGTCTCCTGAAGTGTTGTTGCCATGTAGTATCTCCCTTTGTCTCCTGAAGTGTTGTTGACATTTAGTATCTCCCTCTGTGTCCTGAAGTGTTGTTGACATTTAGAATCTCCCTCTGTCTCCTGAATTGTTGTTGGCATGTAGTATTTCCCTCTGTGTCCTGGAGTGTTGTTGACATTTAGAATCTCCCTCTGTCTCCTGAGCTGTTGTTGGCATGTAGTATTTCCCTCTGTCTCCTGAATTGTTGTTGGCATGTAGTATCTCCCTCTGTCTCCTGAAGTGTTGTTGACATTTAGTATCTCATTCTGTCTCCTGAAGTGTTGTTGGCATGTAGTATCTCCCTATGTCTCCTGAAGTGTTGTTGACATTTAGTATCTCCATCTGTCTCCTGAAGTGTTGTTGGCATGTAGTATCTCCTTCTGTCTGCTGAAGTGTTGTTGGCATTTAGTATCTCCCTCTGTCTCCTGAAGTGTTGTTGACATGTAGTATCTCCCTCTGTGTTCTGAAGTGTTGTTGACATTTAGTATCTCCCTCTGTCTCTTGAAGTGTTGTTGACATGTAGTATCTCCCTCTGTGTCCTGAAGTGTTGTTGGCATGTAGTATCTCCTTCTGTCTCTTGAAGTGTTGTTGGCATGTAGTATCTCCTTCTGTCTCCTGAAGTGTTGTTGGCATGTAGTATTTCCCTCTGTGTCCTGAAGTTTTGTTGGCATGTAGTATTTCCTTCTGTCTCCTGAAGTGTTGTTGACATGTAGTATCTCCCTCTGTCTCCTGAAGTGTTGTTGCCATGTAGTATCTCCCTATGTCTCCTGAAGTGTTGTTGACATGTAGTATCTTCCTATGTCTCCTGAAGTGTTGTTGACATGTAGTATCTCCCTCTGTCTCTTGAAGTGTTGTTGACATGTAGTATCTTCCTATGTCTCCTGACGTGTTGTTGACATGTAGTATCTTTCTATGTCTCCTGAAGTGTTGTTGCCATGTAGTATCTCCCTCTGTCTCTTGAAGTGTTGTTGGCATGTAGTACCTCCCTTTGTCTCCTGAAGTGTTGTTGACAATTAGGTTGTCCCTCTGTCTCTTGAAGTGTTGTTTTCATGTAGTACCTCCCTCTGTCTCCTGAAGTGGTGTTGACATTTAGTATCTCCTTC
This sequence comes from Mizuhopecten yessoensis, assembly GCF_002113885.1. Classification (NCBI taxonomy): domain Eukaryota; kingdom Metazoa; phylum Mollusca; class Bivalvia; order Pectinida; family Pectinidae; genus Mizuhopecten; species Mizuhopecten yessoensis. The sequence goes on along the minus strand of NW_018408864.1, from coordinate 624,415 downwards.
TGTCTCCTGAAGTGTTGTTGACATTTAGTATCTCCCTCTGTCTCTTGAAGTGTTGTTTTCATGTAGTATCTCCCTCTGTCTCCTGAAGTGTTGTTGACATTTAGTATCTCCTTCTGTCTCCTGAAGTGTTGTTGGCATGTAGTATCTCCCTATGTCTCCTGAAGTGTTGTTGACATTTAGTATCTCCCTCTGTCTCCTGACGTGTTGTTGACATGTAGTACCTCCCTCTGTTCCTATGTCTCCTGAAGTGTTGTTGACATGTAGTATCTCCTTCTGTCTCCTGAAGTGTTGTTGGCATGTAGTACCTCCCTCTGTGTCCTGAAGTGTTGTTGGCATTTAGTATCTCCCTCTGTCTCCTGAAGTGTTTTTGCCATGTAGTATCTCCCTTTGTCTCCTGAAGTGTTGTTGACATTTAGTATCTCATTCTGTCTCCTGAAGTGTTGTTGGCATGTAGTACCTCCCTCTGTGTCCTGAAGTGTTGTTGGCATTTAGTATCTCCCTCTGTGTCCTGAAGTGTTGTTAGCATGTAGTATCTCCCTCTGTGTTCTGAAGTGTTGTTGACATGTAGTATCTCCCTCCGTGTCCTGAAGTGTTGTTGACATTTAGTATCTCCATCTCCCTATGTCTCCTGAAGTGTTGTTGACATGGAGTATCTTCCTATGTCTCCTGAAGTGTTGTTGACATGTAGTATCTTCCTATGTCTCCTGAAGTGTTGTTGACATGTAGTATCTTCCTATGTCTCCTGAAGTGTTGTTGACATGTAGTATCTTCCTATGTCTCCTGAAGTGTTGTTGACATGTAGTATCTTCCTATGTCTCCTGAAGTGTTGTTGACATGTAGTATCTTCCTATGTCTCCTGAAGTGTTGTTGACATGTAGTATCTTCCTATGTCTCCTGAAGTGTTGTTGACATGTAGTATCTCCTTCTGTCTCCTGAAGTGTTGTTGGCATGTAGTATTTCCCTCTGTGTCCTGAAGTGTTGTTGACATTTGGTATCTCCCTCTGTCTCCTGAAGTGTTGTTGCCATACATGTAGTATCTCCCTCTGTGTTCTGGAGTGTTGTTGACATGTAGTATCTCCCTCTGTGTCCTGAAGTGTTGTTAGCATGTAGTATCTCCCTCTGTGTTCTGAAGTGTTGTTGACATTTAGTATCTCCCTCTGTCTCCTGACGTGTTGTTGACATGTAGTACCTCCCTCTGTTCCTATGTCTCCTGAAGTGTTGTTGACATGTAGTATCTCCTTCTGTCTCCTGAAGTGTTGTTGGCATGTAGTACCTCCCTCTGTGTCCTGAAGTGTTGTTGACATGTAGTATCTCCTTCTGTCTCCTGAAGTGTTGTTGACATGTAGTATCTCCTTCTGTCTCCTGAAGTGTTGTTGGCATGTAGTATCTCCTTCTGTCTCCTGAAGTGTTGTTGGCATGTAGTACCTCCCTCTGTGTCCTGAAGTGTTGTTGGCATTTAGTATCTCCCTCTGTGTCCTGAAGTGTTGTTAGCATGTAGTATCTCCCTCTGTGTTCTGAAGTGTTGTTGACATTTAGTATCTCCCTCTGTCTCCTGAAGTGTTTTTGCCATGTAGTATCTCCCTTTGTCTCCTGAAGTGTTGTTGACATTTAGTATCTCATTCTGTCTCCTGAAGTGTTGTTGGCATGTAGTACCTCCCTCTGTGTCCTGAAGTGTTGTTGGCATTTAGTATCTCCCTCTGTCTCCTGAAGTGTTGTTTGCATGTAGTATCTCCCTCTGTGTCCTGAAGTCTTGTTGACATTTAGTATCTCCCTCTGTCTCCTGACGTGTTGTTGACATGTAGTACCTCCCTCTGTTCCTATGTCTCCTGAAGTGTTGTTGACATGTAGTATCTCCTTCTGTCTCCTGAAGTGTTGTTGACATGTAGTATCTCCTTCTGTCTCCTGAAGTGTTGTTGGCATGTAGTATTTCCCTCTGTGTCCTGAAGCGTTGTTGACATTTAGTATCTCCCTCTGTCTCCTGAAGTGTTGTTGACATGTAGTATCTCCCTCTGTCTCCTGAAGTTTAATTGACACTTACCTTCTCTGAATTGTTGTTATAAAGTATAGTTCTGCCCTCTTTCTGTTGAACTATAAAAAATGTCCTGTAATCCTCCCAGTCTGTCAGCATGATACATGCTGAATACTTGTTGTGCAATGGAAAGCATAGGCGATCATTAAACTGTGACATATATGGCACTGTTTGTGACGATTCATTAACACCAACGTTTATCTGTGCACTTTGTGATGCGCTGCAAGGAACCTGTACTTTAAGAAAGGTAACAATTACTTTTGTCCTCTTCCCCTAATCATTGCTAATGGCAGTATGCATTAATCCCCCCATGAAGTCCCTTCATGCTAATCCTTCGACATGTTGTATGCAACATGTAGCGCCTACTGTTACATATAAAGGAAAGGTGTTTCATATCATGAATCGATTGAACAAAATTTGAATTGGTTATTTTAAAATCAAACTCCAGCCTTCTGATTTTTATTTGTTGGATAGAATGTGTTTTGCTGTTTTGTTTGAGAGTTGTGATAAATGGGCGTTTGAATAATTGATGGAGGAGGAAAGGCAGCCACAGATCAAATTAAGGGAAACATGCATGTCTCGCACAGCTTGTGTGTCAAAGGGTTGCATGTCTTGGAGGGTATTATGTCAACAGGAAGCTTGTATTGCCTTTTAAAGATTCTGTGTTAACATCAGGATAGGTTCTGAGAGCGGAGCGTTTATCTGTCATTAACTCAAAGTAATGCTTACTATTGTCTTAAAGGGCCTACATCAATGTTTGAAAAGTATTTTAAGCACTGTTTATCTTTACATTTATCTGTGTTTAAAAATCATTTCAAGCTTATGGTGGATCTAAATTACTTGTCATTAGAAATATATATTAAGAGAGTACTTGAAGTGTTTACATAAGCCTGGCTGCTGTGGTATCGCTGTCAAGAGGATGTTGGTTATGTGTACTTGTACAATGTATTTCTGTGATAAGTTTGTCAATAAAATACTTGTTATACAAATGTAAGAATTTTGTTGTAGCTCTTTCAGAAGAATGCTTGTCATGTAAGGCTTAAGTCTTGTAAGGTATTTATATGGTATCTAGATCTCAATCAATAAAATGCTTGTTTATTACTTGTTAGGTAATATGGTATCTAGATCTCTTCAAGAAAATGCTTGTTGTTTATTAGTTGTAAGGTACTATGGTATCTAGATCTCTGTCAAGAAAATGCTTATTGTGTATGACTTGTAGTTTTGGTGTCCAAAAGAATGATATGTCTTCAGGTCCTGTTTTAAGGAATCCCTGTTTCTGTCAACAGAATGCTTGTCTGATATTATTTTTGGTGTACCTGCATGTCTGTGATAGGCATAGATTGTCACATGATTAAAGAGTTTCCATGTCGTGAGTAAGTTTGATGAAAGAACATTGCTTCAATTTGTGTCCCATACATAATGATGCTTTAACCTCCGTTTTTCCCCTTGACAACATATATCCATTATATGCCATATATAGACAGAGCCTCAGAATCTGCTCCCCTTCTGTTGGGACATGCTTAGCTTGGCTGGTTGTCAACAGGATGTTGTATAATGATTACCTGGGTATGGAGGGTTTTGTTGGCTTTTGTTACTGCACTGTGGATTTCGTGTCTGCAGCACATTGTGCATACCTTCACTTGTCAGGTTTGAGTATGTTAGTACAGGATTAATTTCGTGGTCAAATATTAGAAATTATTGTGGGTAAAAGTAAATGTAACTGCTGTCTTGCTTTGATATGGGAGTGCTATTACCTGAAAATTGTAATCTTCTCATAGTCCTGCAATCTTTTTCATAAGAAAATGGAAACAAAAGCTAGCTGGCTAACCCTGTTCCTTGTTATCTGAAGAAGAATGTCATTTGAAAAATATTGTTTCCCGTCACCACGTAATTCATTGTGCGATGCAACACTTGAGCCAACAAGTACCATCAATTTGTATCTGTAGTTAGCAGCACAAGAGAGCAGTTTTATGTCTGCAACAACTCCGTTATACTAGCTATTGACAAGTGTTATAGCAGTGATGAGGTTTTCTGTAAATACGATTTTCAATTTAAATAGAATTCTGTAACAAGCCATTTCCTACTGTTGTATTGATGGTGATGAGGCCTAGGTTTTGACTGCTAGTATATGGCCATCTATTTCAAACCACTGGTTTTTACTGACCTCTAAATAGCTGAATAGTGTGTGAGCTTTTGACATTACAACCGGCAGACTGATTAAAAAACCCTTTGGTTTTCAGGATATCTGAAGCAGGCTTTTAATCTGGTTTTATATATAAATTTATGTATTTGGCTGCAATTTGTCATCACAGAATTAAATTTATTATGAATTGTACAGGATTTTATCTCCAATATTCAAAAAATCTACATTTATGACCAACTTAAATTGTAAGTCTCAGATTAGTTTCTGAGGTTTGGGAAAAAACTGAAAAGAATGCTGCAAAATGCGATGGAATAGGGTGACAATTTAAAAGATAGGCATATATAAATCAGATGACACACATTTCCCCAACATCCTTGTTGGTTAGATTCACACCTGGTTTATAATTAACTGAAGTATTCCAACATTTGAATTGGAAGAGTTCGAATGTGTCATGGGTGAATTAGTTGTGATGCTACATGTGTGTACCTTTATATTGTGACATGTTTATGTTTTACTAGATAATGCTTATTTAATTTTTTAAAGGCAGATCACAATATGTTTTTTGTAAGGTAGCATATAATCTGAAACACAGATTATACTCATTACGATTAAATTATTCTAGATTTGTGTAACAGCTTAGACAGTACGTCTATATATATACGTATCACTGTAACAGATCAGTACGTCTATATATATACGTATCACTGTAACAGATTGGGGTGGTTGAGTGCCAGACTGTGTAGTATTTGGACATTGTGGTCATACTTCTCGTTTGATTGAGATTCCAAGGATGTATTTTATAAGGACCAGCTCCCTAGCACTCTGTTATATGTATTTGTCTTACGTTGGATAGTCAGGCCATTCGCCTACTACTAAGTAGAATGCTTCCTGCCTTCCATAGATACCATTAACCAGAATTGACCTCTGGATTTGTATTCAATTTGAATCCTCTGCACTGTGTTTATACCTACACACTGAAGGAGGATCTAACCACACAGCCAGTAAGTCGTCTCCACTGTAGTGGTGAGCCATTATGACTGAAATCTATGCGAGGGTGAGGTGTGAAGGTGTGACCGCAGCTACTGGAAGATTATCGTTTAAGCAGTACTCACAGCAGGGGACCTTCTGAAATATTAATATTATTACACCTCAAGTGAAAATCCTGTAGTCTGATTGGTCAAAGCATATTGTTCATTTGCCACTGTCACTTTTATTTAAACATTTAGTCAACAATGCTTAACACCCTAGCAACAGTTGGCAGTGCAAATAAGAGGCAGGTTTTCATTGTTGTGGTAATCTTTATTGATTTTGGAGAATTATCAATTAAGTAATAATTTTGAAAAGGTTTTAAAATTTTGGACTAGAAATATTCCTAATCATTATCCAGAATGACCAAACTAGACAAGGTCTCTTTAATCCCAAGGTTTTACATCTTTTTAACAGCTACCTTATAAGGTCACATGACAAGTGTCCACACAAATACATAGGTCACATAATATTATGACTTATCCAAGTCAAATAAAAATGCAAGGATTGTTTAATATATTCAATGTAAAGATTTACCCAAACGTTTGTAGATTCCTAGAAAAGCTTGACAAAGTATTAACTTAATCTCTGTACAAGGTTATGCTCCTTCTCTATGTAACTATGCTATAGTCAATTATCATTATTTGCAGAAAATGTTGTAATATTGTGCTAATCATCACACGCCATATATCAAATGTACTATATGTATGTGACCTCTTGTTACACACTTAAGTGTGTCGGAGTGAGTGAATAAAACTCGAAACTTGAAAACATAAAGACATTGTCCAAAAACAGCTTGGGTCACATCACGGCAACAATGTCCACACAACTGCTCAAATGTAAGGTCACATCACGCACCAGTGTCCACACAACTGCTCAAATGTAAGGTCACATCACGGCACCAATGTCCACACAACTGCTCAAATGTAAGGTCACATCAGGGCACCAATGTCCACACATCTGCTCAAATGTAAGGTCACATCAGGGCACCAATGTCCACACAACTGCTCAAATGTAAGGTCTCATCACAGCACCAGTGTCCACACAAATATAAGGTCACATCAGGGCACCAGTGTCCACAGAACTGCTCAAATGTAAGGTCACATCACAGCACCAGTGTCCACACAACTGCTTAAATGTAAGGTCAAATCAAGGCAACAATGTCCACACAACTGCTCAAATGGTAAGTCACATCAGGGCACCAATGTCCACACAACTGCTCAAATGTCAAGTCACATCAGGGCACCAATGTCCACACAACTGCTCAAATATAAGGTCACATCACGGCACCAGTGTCCACACAACTGCTCAAATGGTAAGTCACATCAGGGCACCAATGTCCACACAACTGCTCAAATGTAAGGTCACATCACGGCACCAGTGTCCACACAACTGCTCAAATGTAAGGCCACATCAGGGCACCAGTGTCCACAGAACTGCTCAAATATAAGGTCACATCAGGGCACCAGTGTCCACACAACTGCTCAAATATAAGGTCACATTAGGGCACCAGTGTCCACACAACTGCTCAAATGTAAGGTCACATCACAGCACCAGTGTCCACACAACTGCTCAAATGTAAGGTCACAATTGATAACAGTGTCCACACAAATGTAAGGTCACAATTGATAACAGTGTCCACACAAATGTAAGGTCACAATTGATAACAGTGTCCACACAAATGTAAGGTCACAATTGATAACAGTGTCCACACAAATGTAAGGTCACAATTGATAACAGTGTCCACACAAATGTAAGGTCACAATTGATAACAGTGTCCACACAAATGTAAGGTCACAATTGATAACAGTGTCCACACAAATGTAAGGTCACAATTGATAACAGTGTCCACACAAATGTAAGGTCACAATTGATAACAGTGTCCACACAAATGTAAGGTCACAATTGATAACAGTGTCCACACAAATGTAAGGTCACAATTGATAACAGTGTCCACACAAATGTAAGGTCACAATTGATAACAGTGTCCACNTTCAACAGCCTATTTCATATGACAACAGTGTCCACACAACAGCCTATTCCATATGACAACAGTGTCCACACAACAGCCTATTTCATAGGACAACAGTGTCCACACAACAGCCTATTTCATATAACAACAGTGTCCACACATCAGCCTATTTCATATGACAACAGTGTCCACATAACAGCCTATTTCATATGACAACAGTGTCCACCCAACAGCCTATTTCATATGACAACAGTGTCCACCCAACAGCCTATTTCATATGACAACAGTGTCCTCACAACAGCCTATTTCATATGACAACAGTGTCCCCACAACAGCATATTTCATATGACAACAGTGTCCACACAACAGCCTATTTCATATGACAACAGTGTCCACCTACACTCAATAACTAAAGTCACATGGAAATTGTTTACGCAGAGAAAAGTTCCAGTTGACAAGAAAGGTTCTTGTCATATTTTACGAAAGTTTCTGTGACATCTCTTTGCAGGTATTTATATTATTTAAAAAAGTTTTAGTTCTAAGCCATATGTCATAGGATGAGGAGACAAATTTAAAAACTAATTGTTACTGTTGAATTGGCATATAAACACTACTTCTAAATATAAATAGAGATATTAAAGTTGAAGATGTGGGAAGAAAATACTGATTTGAAATACTGAAGTTTATTTGGAAAAGTAGGACAGGGAAGCCTCAGTCACACATTCAGGATTTCTACTGCCGTTTGTGATAGGACCACTCCCGATTAAAATTTGTTCTGGAAGCGTACCAATTTTAGCCGTTTCCAGCCAAATTCGTCCCGATTCTCCTGTTCTCAATCCGAATCTGATCCGATTCGTAACTTCCGCATGGTAAAAAACGACCGAATCTGTCCTGACAGCGTCCCGATCCTCCCGAACGCAATCCGACAGAGATCATACAGTGACCGGACAGTGAACCGACGCATTCGGCAAGATCTGGACGCAATCTGGACTTAATCGGCTAGAAATGGCAATGAACAATTTCTCCAAATCTTGCCCGTTCATCACGCCAGCGCCCCGATCCACACGACACCGTCAAGACACCGTCCAGACGACACAGGATATTGTTACGATTTTGATCCGATACAGCAGAATCTGTCACGACATAGTCACGTATGTAATCCGACTAGACAAAATCGGCTGAGTTTCCCGAATGTTACGGGACGCGCCTAACTGTGGGGAGTGCTTGGCCAACCTCTCCGGACCATCCCGATCTGTAGGACTCTGTTACGAACGTTTACGACTGCGTTCAGACAATGATTGGACATTCCAGATCATTAAGGATAGTAATCCGACTTTTCCGCTTTTCATGTCGTAACGCTGTCTGATCTCAAACGGGAGCCATAATCGGCACTGTGTGAACGCCGCATAATATAGTGTAGTAAAACACTGTCTGGATTAATACTCATGCCAAGCTAAGCTTGGACGATTGTTGAACTCTATAGCCCCTTCAGTACCAGCTGTATACAGTATTCCCATGACAGCCTATTGTAAGCCTCCTGCCAGGCTTTCCTTCACCATCATTAAACTAACTGTTCAACAGTAACCATAGATAATTTTCTTTGATTGTTATGAAGTATTGCAGTGAAAATTTCTGTCCCGTCATTGAGCTGGTAACATTGATCACACTTTGTATTAATAAGTGTCTCGATGTCAGAACGATTGCTACAAATTAACAGTGGGAGAGTACAGAAAGTCTGTTATTGGATTTTATGGAGAAGTTACCTTGTATGTATTGACCACTAAAAAAGAGCTTTGTTTGATCATTGCATGACTAGCCAGCAATAAAGGCTTATATGGAGATGTTCTGTGATCCAGGAAAGCATTCATCCATGGCAGGCAGCATTTGTTGGAGAAATTCCTGCAGGGATATTGCAAATTGTGTAGTTTGTCCCGGTGTTTTTATGGCTGGGTATCACACAACACTATAGAGGAAGGCTGTCACAGGTTGTGTGCTTTATGTTGTCCCCCGCAGGTTCAGGGGAAGAATAAGACTGCTGTACCCAACTGCATGTTATTGTAAGAAGCGACTTAATTGTAGCCCCCTGTAGTATCGGGGCTTGTCTTTTATTGAGTGACTTAGCAAAGCTTTGTGCAGTTTACAGCTGAACTATTAGATGGATATCAATGAATCTTTGCAAATATCTTGCCTGTTTTATCCATTTGCACAAGTGAAAGGACAATGTTGTTTTACCCCATTTCTAAAGAGCTTTGTACATCCTTGTAATGATCTGTTCTTTGGTAGGAACAATTTTGTACAGACTACCTTTAAAAGTACAGCACTGATGTATGTTTTTAAGCGCATTTTGCACACATGTTACTCTTCACATGAGTGTCCATGTATGACTAACATGTTGTTTCCATTGATATTGATGGAGTTAATGCCCCTGGTATAAATAACCTAACAAAGTCCTGTAAAGTGCTATTCCAACAGTGTAAGATGGATTTCCATGACGCTTTGCTGACATCTTTCGTGTCGCATGAACCTGTACATGTGTACCGACCATGTTGTTTCAATCCCTTTCAAAGAATTATGGTAATTGAGAATGCACATCCTTCTTCATATTTGTTTTGTGTCATTTACGTTTCTGCTATCCTAATTGATATGAAATAATTAATGCATTAATACTTTCCAATTATCTTTTCAAACTTCTAATTTTAGAGAAGAAAACAGCATTACAAAGGATAATTTTAGCATAGGGGTCATACAGAGGGTATTATTAAGCCTTAAGATACAGTTATTGTTGTAGGTAATAACCAGCCAATGTCTTCAACAAATTAAAAGTTCCAGTAAAGGTGCCTTATACTTTGAAAATCAAACCAGATTAGTTAAAGCTTGATCTATTCATAGAAAATACTTCTCTTGCAGTTAAAAATTCTTGCAAAATAACCACGTAAACTTAAATAAACCCATAGCCCATGATTACCCTATCTGGTCTATGTATGGAGGTGTTTGGTTTCTGAGAGCAGACAGGGTTATGTCAGTAGGAAGGTATCTTTGCCACCATGTTTATAGTTCGGCCTGCTTGTGAAGCCAGGGGTTGGCCGTGTGTACAGTTGGAACACAGATCGTATCTATTGATCATCCAAGCCTAAGTCTGAAAAATGTGAAAATAATAACAGTTTTTATATACTCTATGTAATTTAGAAAAATAAATGGCTGAAAATATATTGGATAAGTTGATTATATGGCCATCTGGGTCTTTAGTGCTCTTGATTGTAATATTGGTTTCATGAAGAATACATCAGTTTGCGAGACCCTGATGTACTCCCACGAGTTCAAGCTTGGTGCTGATACTGATAGAGCTGAGGATCCTACTTGATAGGTTTGTCATATTGTAAATTACATCACCTCAAACACCCATCCCTTACTCTTCAAGACATAGCTGCTTGTCCAAGATAGATATTTAATCAGTTTTATGACAATCCGTTATCCTGATGGAATGCTTTTTATCAAATAACTAACTCTTTATGGAAATATTGTTGATGTAATCTTCTTCTATGTGAGCTATTATCTTTGTGGTTACTTTTGTCAGGTCGCTAAATCTTCAATACAATCATAGTTTTCCGTGGAATAATTTATTTACATTTAGTTACGTTGCAGAAACAATTTTGTCGTCTATGGTTGTATTATGAACAGTTATGGACTTTGAGGTTTTGGTTGCATGGAATTAAAAATGGCTATGTACAATAATTTCTGAGCTATGCAATTTACCAATGGTTTGTTGTGGCCCAATAATTATTTTTATCACTTTTTAAAATGCAAGCACATAAAAGACTCGGAGAAATATTATAAAGGGTCATTGTTTGTCTTGTTGGTATGATAGTATCCTCCCATGCATGCTGGAATCAATATTTAGCCTCTGTAGGAAGTATTTTGATGGCCGTCAACTTTCATCTGGTTTCAATGCCAAATCGTTGTTTGAAGAATATTTTTATTTTTTTCTGTGTTTAGATTTATCAGGATATGCCATTGGGTCGTTTTCATCTCTTGAAGAGAACAATAATTGTACACGTCAAGAAAATGGTCCTGCTGGAAGTTATATGTGAGGTTGTTTTATTGAAGTTACTACAACTGTGAGTTGGGTATAACAGTGTTAGCAAGGGAGATTATAAATTTTGGTTTTAATATCAAATGTAGAAATCAGGATAAATGTTTGATTTGTCGCAATAATAACTCTCAAGAGCTAATGTTCCTTGTTACCTGTATGCGACGTTAAATAAAGTTTATAGCTAGTGAGATCATACTTTTGATTCTGTGATCAGAATGGAGAAATATTTAGTTGAATTATAGTTGTAACTAGTGAGATTAAACGTTCAATATTGCGATCAATATGGGGAAATGTTTAGGCGACTATCATTGCTATTGAGACAATGTTTGATTTTGTAATAATTTTAGGGAAATATTTATTTGATTATCGTAGCTAGTGAAATTACGTTTGATATTGCGATCAAAACGGGTAATTGTGTAGGTGACTATCATTGCTAGTGAAATTCAAAGTTGTGTTTTTTGATTTAAAGTGGTTTGATATTGGGAATCTAAATACTTTCCATACCCTGTTAGTATGATCACCTGACTAAATGGTAAACTTAATTGCTGTATATTTTTTTTTTCTTTTTCTTTTCCAAACTCTGTATCAGATTCTGACTCACTGAGAAAGGCAAAGATCTATCCACCTATTTTATCATAGTAAACAACCCAGATTGGCAATCTCCGTACTTAGCACTGTTTATCCCTTGCTTGTAATTATCCCTGGCAACATCAATACATTGTCCTAGGCCTAGTGGTATCTCTGCCATCTCACCTGGACTAAAGCACCAATAAGAAAATGTGCTTTTCCTGTGGCACTCCCCGAAACCCAACACTGACGATGATCGTCCATCTCCAAATGTGGTGTCCTCTGACAATTGCTTTGTTTATATATATGTGTGTATTGGTCTTGACTTGACCTTTCAGTGAGATATCTATCTATTAGCTTGTTGTACTGGTCCATTCTTCTTACAATGTCGTTTTGCTTGTGCTACTGGTCCTGTTTCAGTTCTAGCTAGGCCTTGTTGTACTGGTCCTGGTTTAGTTCTAGCTAGGCCTTGTTGTACTGGTACTGTTTCAGTTCTAGCTAGGCCTTGTTGTACTAGTCCTGTTTCAGTTCTAGCTAGACCTTGTTGTACTGGTCCTGTTTGAGTTCTAGCTAGACCTTGTCCTGTTTGAGTTCTAGCTAGGCCTTGTTGTACTAGTCCTGTTTGAGTTCTAGCTAGGCCTTGTTGTACTGGTCCTGTTTAAGTTCTAGCTAGGCCTTGTTGTACTGGTCCTGTTTCAGTTCTAGCTAGACCTTGTTGTAATGGTCCTGTTTCAGTTCTAGCTAGATCTTGTTGTAATGGTCCTGTTTGAGTTCTAGCTAGGCCTTTTACTGGTCCTGTTTGAGTTCTAGCTAGGGCTTGTTATACTAGTCCTGTTTGAGTTCTAGCTAGGCCTTGTTGTACTGGTCCTGTTTGAGTTCTAGCTAGGCCTTGTGGTACTAGTCCTGATTGAGTTCTAGCTAGGCCTTGTTATACTAGTCCTGTTTCAGTTCTATCTAGGCCTTGTTGTACTAGTCCTGATTGAGTTCTAGCTAGGGCTTGTTATACTAGTCCTGATTGAGTTCTAGCTAGCTAGGCCTTGTTATACTAGTCCTGTTTTAGTTCTATCTAGGCCTTGTTGTACTTGTCCTGATTGAGTTCTAGCTAGCTCGGCCTTGTTATACTAGTCCTGTTTCAGTGCTATCTAGGCCTTGTTGTACTAGTCCTGATTGAGTTCTAGCTAGGCCTTGGTATACTAGTCCTGTTTCAGTTCGATCTAGGCCTTGTTGTACTAGTCCTGATTGAGTTCTAGCTAGCTAGGCCTTGTTATACTAGTCCTGTTTCAGTTCTAGCTAGGCCTTGTTGTACTGGTCCTGATTGAGTTCTAGCTAGCTAGGCCTTGTTATACTAGTCCTGTTTCATTTCTAGCTAGGCCTTGTTGTACTGGTCCTGTTTCAGTTCTATCTAGGCCTTGTTGTACTAGTCCTGTTCGAGTTCTAGCTAGGCCCTGTTGTACTGGTCCTGTTTCAGTTCTAGCTAGGCCTTGTTGTACTGGTCCTGTTTCAGTTCTATCTAGGCCTTGTTGTACTAGTCCTGTTTGAGTTCTAGCTAGGCCCTGTTGTACTGGTCCTGTTTCAGTTCTAGCTAGGCCTTGTGGTACTAGTCCTGTTTCAGTTCTAGCTAGACCTTGTTGTACTAGTCTTGTTTCAGTTCTAGCTAGACCTTGTTGTACTGGTCCTGTTTGAGTTTTAGCTAGGCCTTGTTGTACTAGTCCTGATTGAGTTCTAGCTAGGCCTTGTTGTACTGGTCCTGCTTCACTTCTAGCTAGGCCTTGTTACACTGGTCCTGTTTGAGTTCTAGCTAGACCTTGTTGTACTGGTCCTGTTTGAGTTCTAGCTAGACCTTGTCCTGTTTGAGTTCTAGCTAGGCCTTGTTGTACTAGTCCTGTTTGAGTTCTAGCTATGCCTTGTTGTACTAGTCCTGTTTGAGTTCTAGCTAGACCTTGTTGTACTGATCCTGTTTCAGTTCTAGCTAGGCCTTGTTGTACTAGTCCTGTTTGATTTCTAACTAGGCCTTGTTGTACTGGTCCTGTTTCAGTTCTAGCTAGGCCTTGTGGTACTAGTCCTGTTTCAGTTCTAGCTAGACCTTGTTGTACTAGTCCTGTTTTAGTTCTAGCTAGACCTTGTTGTACTGGTCCTGTTTGAGTTCTAGCTAGGCCTTGTTGTACTAGTCCTGTTTGAGTTCTAGCTAGGCCTTGTTGTACTAGTCCTGTTTGAGTTTAGCTAGACCTTGTTGTACTGATCCTGTTTCAGTTCTAGCTAGGCCTTGTTGTACTGGTCCTGTTTGAGTTCTAGCTAGACCTTGTTGTACTGGTACTGTTTGAGTTCTAGCTAGACCTTGTTGTACTAGTCCTGTTTGAGTTTAGCTAGACCTTGTTGTACTAATCCTGTTTCAGTTCTAGCTTGGCCTTGTTGTACTGGTCCTGTTTGAGTTCTAGCTAGACCTTGTTTTACTAGTCCTGTTTGAGTTTAGCTAGACCTTGTTGTTCTAATCCTGTTTCAGTTCTAGCTTGGCCTTGTTGTACTGGTCCTGTTTCAGTTCTAGCTAGGCCTTGTTTGTTGGCTTGTTATATAGGGGTACTGTTTAATATTTCAGTGTTTTGTTTGGCAATTTATGCAAAGGATAATATTGTTGTCAAATTTGAAGTTTGGAAAACTTCTGCCTTTTGACTGTTTAAAGTAGTTACCGTATTTGCTGTTATAAGTGCCCGGGCGCAGGATTAATGGCCCGGCCTGGCACTTACAGGATCCTGGGAACTTAATGGGCTCTAATAGAAGGGGAAGGGCACTTACAGGGAGATCCTGTGTTGTATGTATAATAACTATTGACTACTATATTGATGTTAAGAGTTCTGAAATGAAACTAAGTTGATCATAAATTTTGAGCAGAAGTTTTAATGACCTTTAACTTTAGTTGACATTTCCACAGTTAAGCGAGGTGGACATAGTTTTGTCTTGTATTGACCTGATACTAGTTTGTAATTGTGGTTCAAACATAGATTGACGTTGTGTTGGCATGTATCTAGCTTTTACATTTTTGACCTTTTTGAAACCATTTTTTTTTTTTTTAATGGCTAGTGGTATTATCATTTACTATTGTGACTTATGGAAGTGTAAATTGACTTTGTTTTAATTGTTAGTATTAATTTTGCACAAGTTTGACATTTTGGAAGCCTAGATTGACATTATGTCCAGTTTGTGCTGACCTTGCACAGGTTTCATCACCTAGGAACCAAAACATGTATTGCTAAGCCATGACACTGATACACTGAAAGGGCCAGACTCATGAACTGAAATTTGTTATTCATCTGTTTTATTGTAAAACATGGGTCAATATTTATCCTGACTGAGTAAATAGATTCAAACATCATTGGATTCTGAAGCTTAGTAAATTAATCAGTTGCCTATGTATATAACGGACTATATAGTCTAACTTTGACGTGGAAGTACATTCATTAAATGATTGGTATATTGAATCAGTCGATAGATTTGTTGCTGTGGAAATGTCTCTTAAACAAATTACCAAGATTGACCATGACAAGTATATATGCGTACAAACTATGACCGAGAAAAGCCAGTAAAAACATAGTTTGGATTGCCACATTGGCCAATACAGTGTATATGTATAGCCTTGTATGGGCCTCATGGGCCTGTATTGATTGAACTCGCCCAATTTAGCCTAGGACGGGATCAGATCCTACTCCACAGCGGCTGGATACAGATCTGTTGACATCACTCATACAGATAGGATACAGTCACTTGGGTTTACAAGCTTTCACTTACAAATTACTAGTCAATAACTCCTAGTGGCTGAAGAACATCTCTTAAACCATTCACCCTAACAGTACTTACGGAAATGTATTTCGGATGTAAATAGAGCAGTCAGTTTATTTGCTTTTGAAAAGTAAAGAGTTTGATTGTAAAGTTTTTGTTGATAATAATTTGTCATAAAAGCATTGATGCTCCTGATCAGCGTCAGTAAAAGAACCTGAACAGACAAACTGTATCTTCATTATGTTGATCAGCCCAGATGGGTAGCTTTTTAAATTGCTTTTCGTAACTGACAGAATTTATAACAAATTTACTTTAATTTGAAATTTGAAATTTGAAATTTGTCACCTTTTTCAAAACTGTAGTGACCTATTGCTATCCGTCTTAGTCCGTCGTCGTGCATCATCCGTAAACATTTTACATTTTCAACTTAAGCTGTAATACTGTCAAAGGGAATTCATTGATACTTTATGGGAATGTTACTGACTACTCCCTGACAAAGTGTTGTTATTTTTCGGGTCGATCAGAAATCCAATATGGCCGCCACGGCTGCCATTTTGAAAAACTATTTCAAACTTAAAGTCAAGTTCTACTGGGCCGATTTAACTGAAACTTGGTAGGAACTAACGTCTCATGGTCCTGACAAAGCGTTGTTATTTTTCGGGTCGATTAGAAATCTAATATGGTCGCTACGGCCGCCATTTTGAAAAACTTTTTCAAACTTAAAGTCAAGTTCTACTGGGCCCATTTAACTGAAACTTGGTAGGAACTTAATTTAATGTTATACTTAACCATTTTTTACTCAATTTTGGTAGGGATGATTGACATCATTATCTCCACTTCATATTTCAACAACAAAAATTAATACTGTAGGACCCAGGTGACCGTTAAGGCCCATGGGCCTCTTGTTTTTGTTTTAGTGTCTGTGAACCTTGTGACAATTCAATCCTTGATGTTCATCTGCTTAAAGTCGCTGAAAACTTCAATAACATGTGCTGGGTAAAATTGACTAATACCTGGTAAAATTCCTATTGTAAATATGTTATAAGCCTTGTTTTGTTTGGAATTCCATCTTGCTTTCTACTTAAAAACAAACCACGTGCACAGGACATGTGGGGTTGTGATAGAAAGGACTAATAAGTAGAAAACAAAAGAACTTTTTGTATATATCTACGTTAGGTGGGATCTGCTAGTGGAAGACCATAAGAATGCTAGGAACCAGATTTACTGCCTGCTGTGTGTAATAACCTGCGTATAGAGACCAGTTCTAAAACTCACCATAGCAATTATCTTCCTGTTAACTGAAATTAACTCATTCTCCCCTGAAGACACATTTGAAATCTTCTTCAGAATAGTTCATTATGAAATTTCAGGGGTGAATGAGTTGAGGTAAGAGACCACCTACATAATAAACCACTTTGTAGACTTCCCAGAGGAGGTCTCTGGATACAGGTTTAAATGTGTACAACTTCAGAATTTAAATATTTGCAGTGAAGGAAAGTGAGAAAATCTGTTTGTATAAAAACTAGAACAGATGTGTAAAGCTGTAAGCTATTAACTACAAACTGATTTGTAATTATTTTGGGTAACCGCCAGTTCTGTGAGTTCCGAGGCAACAGATGATAATTACCTGTAGGTTTAGCTTTACGATATATCGATATATCGGCCTTCTCCTGCTTTCATGATTGACTTGAACTGCTAGCCTGTGTTGAGTAGATGGATATTAATGGAGTAGACGGTATTAGACAAGGCCTGCAGTTTTATCCTTTCTCTGGTGCCATGTTTGTACATATAAGGTATAAACTTTAGAAAAAAAAATCCATGGATGATGTGTAAAATTTTGGAAGAAATTGTACACTGCGGTAGTGTGGTTCGGAGAAGACTCTTGGCTAGGTAGCTGTATCCCCATATAGATAAATCTCACGCATTCTAGACAGCTTGCCAGCATTTTTCTTGGAAATCTTTAAATTTTGACAGATGTTTGACGTGGGAAGCCCGATCCTTGCTGGCTTGGAAAGGTGGTTGGCTTCATTCCTAGGCCATCTTTTAGGATTTTCAATGAAGAGGATACACTTTAGAAAAACATTATGTACAGATAACTGTAATGTATGAGTTTTGACGGAAGACACTGTTTTTTGTTGTTACTGTGTATATGTAAATGAAGTTTGTTTTATCGGTTTAGATATGTTCAGCATCAACAGTCAGATTTAGATAGAGAAAAAGCCAGCTGGGTGTCTGATTGTTCAGTGTGTGTTTCTATAATTAAATAAAAATCGTTTTAAATTGTATACATTGCAATTTTTGCGACAGTAATACAATTAGGGATTGCTGTAGCGTTCTCTGGAGCCAAGCAGGAACCTTTATTTGGCACGGCAATTTGATATGACATCAGTATGTGCTATAAATACCCTCAAGTGTGCATGCTGTCTTGTTTCTTACGTCACCGGTATAGTGGTCATTACTATCATAATTAATTGATCTTGTACACAGATTTTATTTGAAAAATTGGTTTTGATATAAATCAATATAGGTATAAAATTGAAACTTGCAGGGATTGATTTCTTATATATATATAATTAGCTCAAAAGAAAGTTGTCTTCATAATTTCAATTATTTTCTCTAGAATAAAAAGTAGCTGTGATATTTTGATGCTGAGTTCTGTGAACATATTGATGGGAATTGTTGACAGAAGACGGTGACAGGTTGCTGTGGTGATGATGGATAGCCCCAAAAGTGATGACAGTACTTAAGAATCGTCTGTGTGTCAGAGCTTATATAATTACAGGACCTTGTTGACAGTGTTATATGACCCAGCAAAGGAGAAAGAGGCGAAGACCAGACTGTACACGTTCTATCGATCCTTGCCACAAAACGTGTCCTTTGGGGACATTTTTGTGGGCAGAAAATGTTGTCTAGATTATCAGGAGAATACACCACATTTGAGAAATTACATCTTACATGCAACAGTTAGCAGCAGGTTTGTCTCTGGTTAAAAAGCATCTGACATTGGTGGTCAAGGAAACTCTTGAAGGAGTAATGGATAAGAAGTGTTATAATTTCTGTCTGTGACAGACATAGTGGCTGGACAACTGTATCAGACACACAAGTTACTCTGTGTAGTATACTAGTATACATTGCTGCCTTAGTTCTGAAAAAGCTGCTGCCTCACCTAAATAGTTCTGAGTAGTCTTCATTGAACTGGTATATATGGCTTAACTTGTTGAAATGGGTTTCAAAAATTGATGTATTGATGTCTGATATTGTTCAGTAAGGATCCAATGAGAAGTCTGTTTCGTAGTATCATGTTGGATCATTATTGACACTCAAGAGTTGGTATTGAAGAAAAGTTTAAGAGAAAGGATAAAAAAGATTGCAAGAAAAAGGTAAAGAAGAGTAATTGGTGTAACTTAATGTAAAATATTCACTTTAGTATCCCTATACAGTACATGTTGTCCAGTTAGTTTACAGCATAACGGTCATAAATATTTAGCAAGGTTACCTATGTTTCCCAAGATTAATTTACTGCTGATGTAATTTTTTTTTTTTATCTGAATCCTATAATAAATGAGTTGAGCCAGGACAATTATTATTTGTTAAATTAAGATTATATGATTTTGGTAATTGATGTGTTGAATCAGATAATTGATTCAGAAAAAAAGGTTGTGTTGAACCAGATCAAGATAAGCTGAATCAAGTACTTAAGTTGAATCATGATAAGTTGATTCTTGTAAATGATGTAAATGTGTTGAATGAGCTAATTTATTTGAATCAGACAAAGATGAGTTGAATCAAACAAAGATGGGTTGAATCAGATCAAGATGAATTGAATCGGGTAATTGAAAGTTGAATTATGTAAGGGGGTGAGACACTGCCCTATTGAGCACTCCTACTGATGTATATAAGTACAGAGGATGCATGTGATTTAATCTCCTATAGAGATTGATGGTACAGACACCTATGTACAGGAGTGCTACACCAGGGGGATCAGAGAATACATAAGGGCCTGTCACCCAAACATGTCTTACTAATGGAGGTGGGAAAAGTCTGTTACTCTGGTGACCGAGCTCTTCTGAGCAGCCAATCTTTCTAGTACGCATCATTTACATTGCACACTGACTTGCTTTATGGCCTGCTGTAGACTAAGGCTCAGTCTAACAGACTTGTGTTATTGCCTGCTGTAGACTATAAGGCTCAGTCTAACAGACCTGTGTTATTGCCTGCTGTAGACTAAGGCTCTGTCTAACAGACCCGTGTTATTGCCTGCTGTAGACTAAGGCTCAGTCTAACAGAACCGTGTTATTGCCTGCTGTAGACTAAGGCTCAGTCTAAAAGACCCGTGTTATTGCCTGCTGTAGACTAAGGCTCAGTCTAACAGACCCGTGTTATTGCCTGCTGTAGATTAAGGCTCTGTCTAACAGACCCATGTTATTGCCTGCTGTAGACTAAGGCTCAGTCTAACAGAACGGTGTTATTGCCTGCTGTAGACTAAGGCTCAGTCTAACAGACCCGTATTATTGCCTGCTGTAGACTACGGCTCAGTCTAACAGACCCGTGTTATTGCCTGCTGTAGACTACGGCTCAGTCTAACAGACCCGTGTTATTGCCTGCTGTAGACTAAGGCTCAGTCTAACAGAACCGTGTTATTGCTGGATTTAAGGATCAGTGTTTTTTCAGGTCTTATTGATTGTGATGCCCTGATGATAAACAGGTCTCATTAGTCTGTGTCCTCCCCAACGTTTTAACAGGTATTGTATTTGACTTGCTGAACGCCCCTTTCCTTGCTGTTTCCTATTTTTGTTTGGTGATGTTATGGGTATGACCAAACCACCTATCTGGAATCTACTGGTTTTTCAGTACAGACACATTCATCTTGCTTGGTTCCAATGGGTGTATTGAATACTCAGGCTGTGTAATTTGATCAAATAAAGCTTGTGACTTATTCTCAATGCATACCGTCTGGACCCACTGAAGTATCCTACTTAGATGGGCTACCATTAAACTTAGCTCCCATTACAGTTCCAATTTCAGGAGACAGTTTCATCCCATCAAAGTGCTAAAATCCTGGTTGTCTTTGGTTAGCAAAGATCAGATTCTTGATGTCATATATTTGTATTGAAAATATTGCCAAATTTTAGATCTGAATTTGTTTTCTATCAATAAAAATGATATTTTATTATGTCCCTTTGCAGGAGAATTTTCCGGTTCTATTTTCCATAGATACATCCTGATGTCATGAATCGTGGATATTTTAGAACTTGACCTACGTTCCCATATCTTTTAAGCTCACCTGGCACTTCTTCTTAAGTATTGGAGAACCTAATGATATAAGGCCATTATTTGGCCAGTAGGTACCTGGGATAGAGAGCTATACAATTGCCTATAAAAAATGACCTTGACCTTCTTTCATGGTCGGACAGGTCAAATGTGTAAAAAAAAAAATGAAAAAAATCTGAATAACTAGGGACCCAGAGTGATGATACTTATCCAGTACCTACTTATCCAGTATAGGTACCAGCTGGCATGGAGTGCTATAAAATTTCCTCAAATAAATGATCTTGACCTACTTTCAAGACGACAGGGGTCAAAGTGTTAAAAACCTTTAAAAACTTTTTCTGAATAGCTCATGGTGATGGTATTTGGCAAGTAGGTATGCTTATTGTTGTCTTAAAATTATCCTCATTAGAAAAAGAAGATATTAAAGGAGAAAAGATTGTGGTTGTATGTATCTAGATCTGATAGAAGTATAATACAAGGGCAAAATGGGCTGCTTGTTTTCATTGTTAATGCTGGGAAAGACATTATCCACATAGTGAAATATGTTAAAAGCATGATCAGCGTTATGTGGAAATTAAGAAAACCGTTATAATGAAAATGAGAAAAACTTGGGTGACCTGTAGCTAGTGATCTTGAAGAAATCATGAGCTGCTTGTTTCTAAATTTGATGAACTAAAAAAATATCCACATCACAAAATATTTAAGTACATGTAGTGAAACACACAGTGACCGACATCTAGGTTAACAATATCTATCAGTGAAACACACAGTGACCGACATCTAGGTTAACAATATCTATCAGTGAAACACACAGTGACCGACATCTAGGTTAACAATATCTATCAGTGAAACACACAGTGACCGACATCTAGGTTAACAATATCTATCAGTGAAACACACAGTGACCGACATCTAGGTTAACAATATCTATCAGTGAAACACACAGTGACCGACATCTAGGTTAACAATATCTATCAGTGAAACACACAGTGACCGACATCTAGGTTAACAATATCTATCAGTGAAACACACAGTGACCGACATCTAGGTTAACAATATCTATCAGTGAAACACACAGTGACCGACATCTAGGTTAACAATATCTATCAGTGAAACACACAGTGACCGACATCTAGGTTAACAATATCTATCAGTGAAACACACAGTGACCGACATCTAGGTTAACAATATCTATCAGTGAAACACACAGTGACCGACATCTAGGTTAACAATATCTATCAGTGAAACACACAGTGACCGACATCTAGGTTAACAATATCTATCAGTGAAACACACAGTGACCGACATCTAGGTTAACAATATCTATCAGTGAAACACACAGTGACCGACATCTAGGTTAACAATATCTATCAGTGAAACACACAGTGACCGACATCTAGGTTAACAATATCTATCAGTGAAACACACAGTGACCGACATCTAGGTTAACAATATCTATCAGTGAAACACACAGTGACCGACATCTAGGTTAACAATATCTATCAGTGAAACACACAGTGACCGACATCTAGGTTAACAATATCTATCAGTGAAACACACAGTGACCGACATCTAGGTTAACAATATCTATCAGTGAAACACACAGTGACCGACATCTAGGTTAACAATATCTATCAGTGAAGCTATTCCTTGTGAAATACCTTATTAGTTACACAGACTTGCAAACTTTTGAAATTTCCATGGGGGAGATTACGCGTGCTCAGAATTAAAAGCATATTAAAATGTGTGTATGTACAGTACCCTCTAGGGGAAAGACAGCTTTTAAATGGCATATTAAGAGCTGTTCTTTGAGATGATATCGTCAGATCTCGGATAATTGGAATAATTTAGCAAATTAGCAGGTTGAAAATGCTCAATTTAAAGGTCCGAAATCGGGGGTCTCCCTCCAAAATAAGGAAAGTTGCCAAGTTTAATGAGTATAATATTCATATGGAAGATATTTCTTGAAACTCATGTTTGAATGATTTATTATACTGAAAAAATGGAAATTCTTGGGTGTGGAAATTAAACTGATTGCATATATATAATCCTACGTAGATATCTTCTCGCTAATTTTGTAAACGCAAAAATTTCATCATTTCCAGCCTGCAAAAATTTTCCGCTTCTTCAGAAGTGACTGTTGTGAGTAATCCATGTGTAAAACTATCTGCCTGTTTATCTATCAGGACAGTGTTTACACGGAGTGAAGCAGGTTATTGACTGGAATCACAGCTTGATTGATTGTACTGACCAATTTTCTCCTATAATTGCTATCAGTTGTACAGTCCATTGTCTATGTGTGTCCATTCAAGTGCCTCAGAATCAATTTGTGGCAATGCTGTCTTGTCTTCATTAGGCAGCACATGTAATTATTCAACCTTTCCATTGACTCCCGTCGGAGAGTATTGCTGAAGCATATTGACCGTGGCAGGGATGGGCGCCCTCTAGTGATACATAATGGCGGTTCCTGCTCCATCACAGTGCACTTCCGTACCCCGATTACGTATTTATGAACGAAGTGTCCCGTAACTGTGAGATAGTGATCCTGTCTATGGGTGATCACTTTTACGTTGTGATGCTCAGCCTTAACAGTTAAGGACTCAAGTTACTAAGGAATGCAAATCTGCAGAAAAAAAAGGTTAAATTTGAAATGCTACATAGCAGTGATATGTCCAGAATCATTAAGAATCATTTATAGAACTTGAATGATAAAAGATTGTAAGTTTCCGTTAGTTCTTTTTGAAGAGTCACTATTTGATTTTTTTTGGAAATTGGTGTTAAGCATTATTCTGTATATAAATCTTCCTAGTTAAGAAGAAGTAATATGAACATTAGGTTGCATGAAGTTCAACAGACAAATCAAGGTCCTGCTGCAGCTTTATTCTTTATCCCAGCATGCCACAGGCCCAATTTCAGTACCTTAGGCCTTTCGGTTATTGAGAAGTTGTTTGAAGATGTTAAGACGTTTGACTCCTGTGACATTCAAAGTTGGTCAAGAGTGATGCTGCTTTTACAGATCAGTGCAAATTTGCAAACATTCTATAATTATTTCTTGGGAAGAAAAAAAGAAAAAGTGACTGAAAGATGTTCGTGAACAAATCAGTGACTTACGTTAATTAAGTGTGCGTATATATGTGTCTTTGACTCCATAGTATTGTTACATCAAGTTTTATACCTAATTAGGTTATGGTGTTCATTGGTCAAAGTAAACATGTCAAAGATCAAACTTAACACCTTTTGAAGTAAAATGGCAGTGAAAAAATGTCTCAATCAATACCTCATCAAATGAAATTCACATTTACATCATAGTATGGTAACATAACAAAAACACCTGATTAGCTTTTGACAGTCACACACCTCACCTCTATAAGGAAAATTTGGATAGGGAGAACATCTGTGTGAGCCCACACTTACATTGTTTTTATTCTCTCATTATTTGAGAAGGGTGATTGGGCTTCAGAATCTGGAAGGATGAAGAAATGGAATGAAAAAATAAAAATCTTTTTAGTATATTTGGTTCAACTTTGTGGACATTGGAGTGACTTTTACTGTCTCCAAGACACAATAATTTAAAATACGACATATATGTATATTAGAGGATGTATGATGATATAATGTGATATATGTATATTAGAGGATGTATGATGATATAATGTGATATATGTATATTAGAGGATGTATGATGATATAATGTGATATATGTATATTAGAGGATGTATGATGATATAATGTGATATATGTATATTAGAGGATGTATGATGATATAATGTGATATATGTATATTAGAGGATGTATGATGATATAATGTGATATATGTATATTAGAGGATGTATGATGATATAATGTGATATATGTATATTAGAGGATGTATGATGATATAATGTGATATATGTATATTAGAGGATGTATGATGATATAATGTGATATATGTATATTAGAGGATGTATGATGATATAATGTGATATATGTATATTAGAGGATGTATGATGATATAATGTGATATATGTATATTAGAGGATGTATGATGATATAATGTGATATATGTATATTAGAGGATGTATGATGATATAATGTGATATATGTATATTAGAGGATGTATGATGATATAATGTGATATATGTATATTAGAGGATGTATGATGATATAATGTGATATATGTATATTAGAGGATGTATGATGATATAATGTGATATATGTATATTAGAGGATGTATGATGATATAATGTGATATATGTATATTAGAGGATGTATGATGATATATGTATATTAGAGGATGTATGATATTATAATGTGATATCGAGAAACAATGTTAAACAAATTCTACATCAAAATTATATGCATAGAAAACATGGTTTGGTGCCATGAGTTTATTATGTATATCTTGTATACTACAATGCTGATGTTAATTAAAGTATAGAACTATAGGTAATAAAATGTGGGTTATAAAGCTGATGTAGACTTAGTAATAAACTAATGTTTCTATATGTGCTTTATGTCTTACAGATATTCAAGAGTTTTATGAGTGCACACTCTTAGACGACAGTAAATCTACACAACAGAAGACATTGGAGACACTCCGCATAGCCAGCAAATGGGAACAAGAACCACCAATCACCAACACACAGCCAAAGATAGATGTAAGTCCTCACTAACACACAACCAAAGATAGATGTAAGTCCTCACTAACACACAACCAAAGATAGATGTAAGTCCTCACTAACACACAACCAAAGATAGATGTAAGTCCTCACTAACACACAACCAAAGATAGATGTAAGTCCTCACTAACACACAACCAAAGATAGATGTAAGTCCTCACTAACACACAACCAAAGATAGATGTAAGTCCTCACTAACACACAACCAAAGATAGATGTAAGTCCTCACTAACACACAACCAAAGATAGATGTAAGTCCTCACTAACACACAACCAAAGATAGATGTAAGTCCTCACTAACACACAACCAAAGATAGATGTAAGTCCTCACTAACACACAACCAAAGATAGATGTAAGTCCTCACTAACACACAACCAAAGATAGATGTAAGTCCTCACTAACACACAACCAAAGATAGATGTAAGTCCTCACTAACACACAACCAAAGATAGATGTAAGTCCTCACTAACACACAACCAAAGATAGATGTAAGTCCTCACTAACACACAACCAAAGATAGATGTAAGTCCTCACTAACACACAACCAAAGATAGATGTAAGTCCTCACTAACACACAACCAAAGATAGATGTAAGTCCTCACTAACACACAACCAAAGATAGATGTAAGTCCTCACTAACACACAACCAAAGATAGATGTAAGTCCTCACTAACACACAACCAAAGGTAGATGTAAGTCCTCAATAACACACGACCATTGATAGATGTAAGTCCTCACCAACACACAACCAAAGATAGATGTAAGTCCTCACCAACACACAACCAAAGATAGATGTAAGTCCTCCTCACCAACACACAACCATTGATAGATGTAAGTCCTCAATAACACACAACCAAAGATAGTTGTAAGTCCTCACCAACACACAACCATTGATAGATGTAAGTCCTCAATAACACACAACCAAAGATAGTTGTAAGTCCTCACCAACACACAACCAAAGATAGATGTAAGTCCTCTACAACACACAGCCAAAGATAGATGTAAGTCCTCCTCACCAACACACAACCAAAGATAGATGTAAGTCCTCAATAACACACGACCAAATATAGATGGAAGTCCTTACTAACACACAACCAAAGATAGATGTAAGTCCTCACCAACACACAACCAAATATAGATGGAAGTCCTAACTAACACACAACCAAAGATAGATGTAAGTCCTTACTAACACACAACCTCCTCACCAACACACAACCAAGGATAGATGTGAGTCCTCACCAACACACAACCAAAGATAGATGTAAGTCCTCTATAACACACAACCAAAGATAGATGTAAGTCCTTACTAACACACAAACAAAGATAGATGTAAGTCCTCACTAACACACAACCAAAGATAGATGTAAGTCCTCACCAACACACAACCAAAGATAGATGTAAGTCCTCACCAACACACAACCATTGATAGATGTAAGTCCTCACTAACACACAGCCAAAGATAGATGCAAGTCCTCACCAACACACAACCAAGTATGTAAGTCCTCACTAACACACAGCCAAAGATAGTTGTAAGTCCTCACCAACACACAACCAAAGATAGATGTAAGTCCTCACCAACACACAACCAAAGATAGATGTAAGTCCTCACCAACACACAACCAAAGATAGATGTAAGTCCTCACCAACACACAACCAAAGATAGATGTAAGTCCTCACCAACACACAACCAAAGATAGATGTAAGTCCTCACCAACACACAACCAAAGATAGATGTAAGTCCTCACCAACACACAACCAAAGATAGATGTAAGTCCTCACCAACACACAACCAAAGATAGATGTAAGTCCTCACCAACACACAACCAAAGATAGATGTAAGTCCTCACCAACACACAACCAAAGATAGATGTAAGTCCTCACCAACACACAACCAAAGATAGATGTAAGTCCTCACCAACACACAACCAAAGATAGATGTAAGTCCTCACCAACACACAACCAAAGATAGATGTAAGTCCTCACCAACACACAACCAAAGATAGATGTAAGTCCTCACCAACACACAACCAAAGATAGATGTAAGTCCTCACCAACACACAACCAAAGATAGATGTAAGTCCTCACCAACACACAACCAAAGATAGATGTAAGTCCTCACCAACACACAACCAAAGATAGATGTAAGTCCTCACCAACACACAACCAAAGATAGATGTAAGTCCTCACCAACACACAACCAAAGATAGATGTAAGTCCTCACCAACACACAACCAAAGATAGATGTAAGTCCTCACCAACACACAACCAAAGATAGATGTAAGTCCTCACCAACACACAACCAAAGATAGATGTAAGTCCTCACCAACACACAACCAAAGATAGATGTAAGTCCTCACCAACACACAACCAAAGATAGATGTAAGTCCTCACCAACACACAACCAAAGATAGATGTAAGTCCTCACCAACACACAACCAAAGATAGATGTAAGTCCTCACCAACACACAACCAAAGATAGATGTAAGTCCTCACCAACACACAACCAAAGATAGATGTAAGTCCTCACCAACACACAACCAAAGATAGATGTAAGTCCTCACCAACACACAACCAAAGATAGATGTAAGTCCTCACCAACACACAACCAAAGATAGATGTAAGTCCTCACCAACACACAACCAAAGATAGATGTAAGTCCTCACCAACACACAACCAAAGATAGATGTAAGTCCTCACCAACACACAACCAAAGATAGATGTAAGTCCTCACCAACACACAACCAAAGATAGATGTAAGTCCTCACCAACACACAACCAAAGATAGATGTAAGTCCTCACCAACACACAACCAAAGATAGATGTAAGTCCTCACCAACACACAACCAAAGATAGATGTAAGTCCTCACCAACACACAACCAAAGATAGATGTAAGTCCTCACCAACACACAACCAAAGATAGATGTAAGTCCTCACCAACACACAACCAAAGATAGATGTAAGTCCTCACCAACACACAACCAAAGATAGATGTAAGTCCTCACCAACACACAACCAAAGATAGATGTAAGTCCTCACCAACACACAACCAAAGATAGATGTAAGTCCTCACCAACACACAACCAAAGATAGATGTAAGTCCTCACCAACACACAACCAAAGATAGATGTAAGTCCTCACCAACACACAACCAAAGATAGATGTAAGTCCTCACCAACACACAACCAAAGATAGATGTAAGTCCTCACCAACACACAACCAAAGATAGATGTAAGTCCTCACCAACACACAACCAAAGATAGATGTAAGTCCTCACCAACACACAACCAAAGATAGTTGTAAGTCCTCACCAACACACAACCAAAGATAGATGTAAGTCCTCACCAACACACAACCAAATATGTAAGTCCTCACCATTACACAAACAGAATAATTTTGCAATACCCATGAAATTGAAGTAAGCGTGTTGTTCTAAACATGTTTTACTATACTTCGCTATATCCTTTTATATAAGTTAAGCTTGTGGAATAGCTACTTTTGTCATGTTGATTTTATTTGTGTTAAGGGTTTATTTTTAACTGTTCAATGTAGGTATTGTATCGCAAAACAATATGTTATTGTCTGTCAGTTCTTGTCTCTAAAGGAAGTCCCAAGGCACATCTCTCAACATTTATTGCCAGAATCAATGATGGTAGGAATATAACTTCTTACCTCTACAATCTAGGGTTTTATCCTGCAGTTTTCAGGAACATTGGATTCATTCCCAGCAAATACATCTAGATTTCCCCCACAGTGTGTTTACACAGAAGTTGGTGATTAGCATTACTAAAAGTATTAGCTAATTCAGACAGAAGACAAATTGGGAATTTAAGCTATAGAAAATTATTCACTACAAATTGTGATTTTTCTCCAAAATTCCCCCAAAATTAAATTAGAAAGACTCAACTGCTGACGATAAACGAAAATAGGAAATAGGGTGAAAACAAAAACTATACAAATATGTCATTTTCCCATATTGTAACTGATACATGTGTCAATGTTTTTTTTAGCTATTTCTGATCAAGCTTTATATGCGTATAGTTAAATAGCTGTAAAATGCCCTGCAATTATTTGGCTACAACAGTGAAAAGTGATGGAATACCAGTCCACCTCAGCTTAAGGAGTGGTACTAATTAACCTGCCTTACAGCGAAATTACCAGTTAGATAACTGTTCCATTAATCCTAGAACCCTCTTTACCTAAATCAGGTCTAGAAAAGCCGAAATTAAAGAGATACAAATTACGTTTTTGTGGTAAATAATCCCTTGTTATTTTATACATAAAATTTGAATAGTGTCTGTTGTGGGAGTGGAGCGACATGGTAGTTATAGGATTGTTACTGTAGGAGACCATGAGGAGTTGTCTCCCTTCTAACAGTTTTCAGTACTGTGGTATCAGATCTGTGTGGCTCAGTCGACATGGAGTGTATTATCTGTCATCCCAGGAGATGAGGCCACGTTATTTCAACCATCAATAACTGCTCAATAACCTTTTATTACCAGGCAATAAAGTAACTTGTGTCGTGATTTTGTGTGATTATGTGGGACTTACTCCGATATATAAGGGACACAAGATACATATTACGTTTGTTGCATGTCATGATAAAGCTAGGCTGGATTTAATTACTTAGCGTACATTGGTCTAGGAAGCTGTGTTGTTATATCAGTTATGTTATTGAAATCCCAGATTCAGGAAACCATGGAAATGAGGTTGTTTTTGGGTGCAATATTATTTTGGGTTGTTTGCACTGTTAGCTCGTGAGAGTTGTCTAGATAGCTCTGGTACAGGTTCAGTGTCAGACCTGAGTAAAGAGTAGGACATTTCCTGGTACAGGTTCATTGTCAGACCTGAGTAAAGAGTAGGACATTCCATGTATGACACATAGAGTATTTTAAGTTGGTGACTGAGAAATTGCCTGAGATCGTCTGGAGAAGAGGCTAGGTGTGTGGAATATTAAATAAACTACCCAGTTCCTATCATTTTGCTTGTGATTTTCTGACTGGTTGTAAGTGGGACTTGCTCTACATTGGAGCATTTAGAATAAAGTTAATCTCACGGCGAACAATGGCTAGATTGTGAGAGTTAAATTATTTTGTACCGTTTTCTTCAAAAAAGAATGCCAGTCTGACCTAAAACAGATCATAGGTGGTGGCTAGATTACAGAGTCTGGACTTGTTGTAGATGTAATTTGATAAACAACTAGGGTTCATATCTTGCTGTGGAAAATATTTTGTAAATTGTTTTGAATTTACTTCTCGGCCCTTGAAAATATTAAACAATGAAAAACATTGGATTGATCCATAAAGCTTGGTTATATAAAAAAGTTTTATGTTGAGTTGTCAGGCATGTGTTGTGTAAATCAATGTGAAACAGTACCATAGCACAAGTTAAATAGAAAGATAAGTTCAACTTTAGAGAGATTTGTTGTATAGACTTCGGATATTTGTTTATCTTTCAGTTTGATAATGTACTGGTTAAGTTAACGATCAGAAGTAAAGAGGTCTGGAATTTGAATCTTAAATCCTCCCCCCCTTTACATTCCGCTATTTTCAAAATAATAAAAAAAACAATGGATTGGTATATTGGGATATATGTAGGTAATGCAGATCTGAATTGTTGGAATGGTGGTCTTCACATACACTTAGATATTGAACATTATCACCATTTAAGATGCATAATGACATCTTGATAGAAATTAAGCATTTACAGGATTTTTAGTTTGACTGTCTATTTAGAAAGACATTTGGAACCATTTTCATTGTGGGGCACAAGTACAGCTTTATTTGGTCACCTTTTTATCTGACTCTTCATAAATGAAACCGGTCACAACTGATATCAACCATCAGTTTGAATTTGGATTTGTATAGGTTTCTTATGGAAACAGGAAATGACGTTTCAACAACAGGTTGTTATGATGTATAGTAACAGTGTTGTTGGGGTTATGATCATGGATCTTGTGGTAGACTAATGACTAGGTTAGAGTTAAGTCTGACATAAAACACTGCACTTGTGCCAGTCTTCTATGTTCAGATTTGACAGAAAACACCATCTTGTACAGACTTTACAACATACTTCTACAATTCTGTTCTACAGAAAACATCACCCTGAAATTGATTTCTTTGTTTCCTCAGAAAACACCAGCCTCTACAGATGATGAACTTCCTCCCCCTCCTCCAGAGTTGAGTGAAAACAAGATAGAGGCGCGCACAGAGAAAACACAGGCAGCAATGGCACCCCCTACCAAGGTTACTGTGTCGTCTATAGACGATGACGACCTGCCTCCCCCACCGGTATGTGTCTGTTATGTATACATTCAAAAGCAAGTAATATTTTCTGTCTGGCTTTTTCTATGGTTTCACTAGAATCAGGAAATAATACCTTTTCGAGTGGAAAAAAGTTTGTCAGTCCTCAATTTGTGCCAATTTGATGTCCTTTGAAAGCAATGATATTGAAAATGTCAAGAGTGTTACCGGAGGATTGTTGATGCTCCACCTTCAATGTATGACAACCAAAAGTTGGATCTCTGGACAAAAAAGTGATAAAAAAATGACTATTAAGTTTGTCCACAAAATTTTTAATCAGTTAGCTAAATGAAAATTTATTTTATATTATTGATCCATATTTCAACCAGTTTAATAGATGTACATGCAATCAGGGTATTAGCCATTTTAAAACTATGACACTGAGAATTTGAAAAAAACAACAAAAAGTATGAATGTACTTATTTAAGCAAACTCAAATGTTAGCGGGTTATCAAATTTTAACAGCTAATGCATTGTAAAATTATTTCTTGCCCAAAGATTTTACAAACTTTAAAGCATTTCCTTTCAGTAAAATTCTATACAATTAAAAGCTGACTTCAGAAAAGCCATGATTTTAATTTTTATGATGACTAGATTAAAAACATTTTCATTATTTTAATGAACAAATTCATGCCCAAAAAAATCAAGAACAAATGATTAAATCAGCAAGTTAAGGGAAATTAAGATTGGTGACAAAGGCAGAAGGTTACTTTTTAAATATTTTTTTGTACCAACTCGTATATGTTAAAGAGGACACAGTAGTAAGAAATTTAAACTAATGGTCACTGGTGCTAGGGGACAGAGGTCACAAAAAGAGGACACAGTAGTAAGAAATTATACTAAAGGTCATTGGTGCTAGGGGTCAGAGGTCACAAAAAGAGGACACAGTAGTAAGAAATTATACTAAAGGTCACTGGTGCTAGGGGTCAGAGGTCACAAACAAGAGGACACTAGTAATAAATTATACTAAAGGTCACTGGTGCTAGGGGTCAGATGTCACAGAAAAGAGGACACAGTAGTAAAATATGACATTAAAGGTCAGATGTGATACTGGCGAGTATATCACAGAGTCGATCTTAAAGGGAAATAATTTGGTTCGTTCACTTTGAAGAGATTATACTTGAGATCAAAGTTGTAAGGGGTCACAGGTCACAGGTCCCACTGGAGAATATTTTACCAAGTTGGTCTATAAGGGAAATGATTCTGGAAAGAATGATGTTCATCTTAAAAAGATTATGCTTAAGGTCAGAGGTGATAAGGGTCAGAAGTCACAGATGTCGGACTGGGGAGTATTTGACTGAGTAGGTCTATACTGGGAATGATTTGAGAAAGAAGGATGTTCATCTTGAGGGTATTACAGTATACGAATACACCTAATCAAACCTGTCAGCTGGTGGCATGGCTTGTCGTTGTATAATTTTACAAAATCAATAAGTAATAATTGTGTGGAGATATTGGTTTGTATGCTAGGTTAAGTTCTTGTCTGCTTCCCTGTCCCCATGTAAACAATGATATTGTTGTATGATGTAATACCTCCAGGATGGAGTACTTTGAGATATTGCCTCTGGATTCAAGCAATCATTTCAGGTTAATCTAGCATTACATATCCGTGTTGCCAATGAAATAGGCATGTTAAAGAAAATTAAATCAGATCCAATAAAAAGGGGAAAAACAATCTTAAAAAATTCCAATACCTCTTATTAATGCTGTTGAATGTTTTTTGTGTCTAACATGGATGACGTTGATGAAAGCAGATATTTCAAGCTCCGTATCATCACAAGATTGCATAAAAGGCATACAACTGCAGACAAGGGATGCTGTACGGAATTTCACCCTAACAGATGTGTGTTATGAAAATTAATTTGTATAGACGGCTGTGGAATTAAAATGGAGAGAGACAATTTCCTTTGACAGCAGTAAAGCCATTTGAAAAGGCCTGTCACCCAGGGCCTGACAGGTTAATTCCCTCGACACTGCTGTAGGAGTCTCCCACTTCCAACCTCTCGCTCACACAGGAAATGAAACTTTCAACTTCTTCAAATTCCAAATTATCTTTCGATTTATGGAGTTTTAAATTATAGGATAAAAAATTACTTTTGAAAGGAAAGGTCTCTAGCATAGTGTGGATTTCAAATCAGATAATGAGATATTGAGTTGTATAAAATTTAATTAGAATTTGTGGGGTTACTAGGCAGCATTTTCGGTTGTCAAGGGTATTGTAATCAAGTTTGTTAAACTAATGTTTATGTAGTTGTTTCTATATGGCTTGTTAAGTATTGCATGGCAGATTGAACAAAGTTTATTTGAGGTCAAATTCAAGATCAAAAGCAAGGTGAAAGTCCCACTTAATTTGACGTCTACATTTATATCAAGACCGCTCATTAGGCTGGTACAACAGGGGGTGACCAATTTAACAGGCTACATAATGTGCTCTTAATAAGCTAAGGTGTTTGATTTTTGACCTGATCAAGTTGATGTAGATAAGATTAACAAATGTCAATATCCTTATAATCAAGAGATCATTAGAGTGACCTGCAGAGACAGATCAGAATTGTAGGAAACGTAGTCACCCATACTTGCTCCCACTAAATATGCTCCCACTAAATCTGAAATATCAACACTGAGAATACAAGTACTAGAAAACTCTTGTCACGAGTGAAAGCAAAGATGCTTCGTTTTGTTTCTTTTCAACAGATTAAGTTTTGATATACAATATAATCAGTGTTTGCTTTTATTCATAAAATATACATTTCAATGAGGAGAACCCCCCCCCCCCCCCCAACTGCTGTGTGCTGTCACATGCCTTAGAATACTGCACTTGATACCTTCTGAACAATTGCTCCTGTTTGATAGTTATTACAGAGGAGAATGTGTTTAGAAACTGACATTCCAACATAAACACAGGCATTATGGCAGTATATTCCATTCATTAACTCTGGCTATATTAAGTCCAGATCTGGTTTGATGGAATGTTTTGGAATTTTGTTTAAAAAACACCTGTTTCATTAATTCTGTGAAGAACTGTAACAAAAAACCATAATGAAACTTTTGTCAGAACTGATAAAGGAGACCCTTTGTTTTCTCTCTCTCTATATATATAACCACAATACCAAACAACCCCATGGTTTGTTTCCTGTTGAATCTCACAAACTAATGATGATTGATGATCTGGTTACATCACTCTTACAGACGTTGTTATGATTTACAGAACCTATTATTGCTTCTCAATGTGCTATATTTATGCTGTCATTGTTGTGAATTGCAAATATCCTAACTTCCATTTGCGTTTGATTCTGAAACTATTGTTTGAGTCTCCATTCTGGTGGTCGAAGCTTGAGGGGGTTCATGGTTCTAGACAATGACATGAGGCGGTTCATGGTTCTAGACAATGACATGAGGCGGTTTATGGTTCTAGACAATGACATGTGGCAGTTCATGGTTCTAGACAATGACATGTGGCGGTTCATGGTTCTAGACAATGACATGAGGCGTTTCATGGTTCTAGACAATGACATGTGTCGGTTCATGGTTCTAGACAATGACATGAGTCTGTTCATGGTTGTGGACAATGACATGTGGTAGTTCATGGTTCTAGACAATGACATGAGGCGGTTCATGGTTCTAGACAATGACATGTGGCGGTTCATGGTTCTAGACAATGACATGAGGTGGTTCATGGTTCTAGACAATGACATGTGGCAGTTCATGGTCCTAGACAATGACATGTGGCAGTTCATGGCTGTGGACAATGACATGTGGCATTTCATGTTTGTGGACAATGACATGTGGCTGTTCATGGTTCTAGACAATGACATGTGGCAGTTCATGGCTCTAGACAATGACATGTGGCAGTTCATGGTTGTGGACAATGACATGTGGCAGTTCATGGTTGTGGACAATGTCATTTGGCAGTTCATGGTTCTAGACAATGACATGTGGCAGTTCATGGTTGTGGACAATGTCATTTGTCAGTTCATGGTTCTAGACAATGACATGTGGCAGTTCATGGTTGTTGACAATGACATGTGGCAGTTCATGGTTGTGGACCATGTCATGTAGCAGTTCATGGTTGTGGACAATGACATGTGTCGGTTCATGATTGTGGACAATGACATGTGGCAGTTCATGGTTCTGGACAATGACATGAGGCGGTTCATGGTTCTAGACAATGACATGAGGCGGTTCATGGGTCTAGACAATGACATGTGGCAGTTCATGGTTGTGGACAATGTCATGTAGCAGTTCATGGTTGTGGACAATGACATGTGTCGGTTCATGATTGTGGACAATGACATGTGGCAGTTCATCGTTGTGGACAATGACAGAGACGGTTCATGGTTCTAGACAGTATGACACTAGGTGATTCATGGTTCTTGACAATGACATGTGGCAGTTCATGGTTCTAGACAAAGACATGAAGGGGATATTCATAGTTCTTGACAAAGTAGGGTTCTAACCTATTATAAGATACCTTGATTTTGCAGAGTGGCACAATCTTGATTTTTGGTTATGACTTGGTTTCATAGTTCCCATGACTCACTAGGAGGTTCAGAGTACTTACGTTTGCACAAGGATTTCATGGATTTACATGAAGAGATGGTTCTGGTCTTTAAGAGACTCATGGCTTTTCCCATTAAAGAGATGGTTGTCATTATGGCTAGTACATACTTTCAGATTGTCAGAGATTTAATTTGTTTTTGAGATTGGATAGTCAGGTAACTCAGACGTCTCCATGGCAGAACTGGAAGTGTGGAAGGTATCGCACGGACAAATTGGGTGTGGATTCAGCACAGCGATGACTAAGGCTGTCAGTCTGACCCTGTCTGCCAACAGACATTCTGGTACAATGTCAAATTAATGATCTATCACCAGGCAAAGCCAGAAATTAAAGATATGTCTGACATATTAGGGCCGGGAATTAGGGACTGATGATTTACAAGCCATAATCATTGGTGTAGTAATGGTACAGATTTCTCTTCCTTGGCAACATCTTGGAAAGGATATTAGACTAGTGTACCAAAGAAATTCAACGAAGAAATTTGATTTGTACATAATGAGAAAATTTATAAAACTGTAAATCTTTTCAGAAAGTTTTAAGTTGTTGGAATAGTCAATAAATAAAATTGGAAATCTGAAAGATGAAAAAAGATGCATCAATCAGTTTATCACAAAGTGAGAAGCTTCGTTGTTGTCTACAGATTGGTGTTACATCAACTGCTTTAACTGGTGTTGAATTTTGTCTTTCCAGGCGTCTTGTTTGTGTTTAACTTTTAGAATTTGACTTCTCAGGAACATTAATTGGAAACGTATATATGTGTAGAATCTTCTGAAGTGTACCCAAAGGCCATACAAGACTGAAGGTTTGATTAATGCAGCGTCTGTAATGTGTTAGAGTGTTAGACTCTAAAAGAAGGTGACATGGCGTATTGGTGTTGAGTGCTGAGGAAGAGGCATATTAAAGTCGCATGTCTGGAGGCACCTACTAAGTTGGTGCTGGCTTTATGGCAAACCTTTTGAACTTTATTGCACATTTCTCCCCTCATATCACTGTCATTCAAGCCCATCTCTTCAGTTTCATTTAATAGATTCCAAAAAAGGATGTGAAGTTTTAGACGGTATTGATTTTTCAAACGTTTTGGCAGAAAGGTGAAGGAGAGTTAAACTGCCACACCTTACCATGGCGATGTATCAGCAGGGAGTCCCTCGTGTT
Organism: Mizuhopecten yessoensis; assembly: GCF_002113885.1. Taxonomy (NCBI): domain Eukaryota; kingdom Metazoa; phylum Mollusca; class Bivalvia; order Pectinida; family Pectinidae; genus Mizuhopecten; species Mizuhopecten yessoensis. The sequence goes on along the minus strand of NW_018408864.1, from coordinate 586,877 downwards.
GTTCTGTTCAGGACTACATTTAATTGTTAGATGTATCTCAGTTACAACTTCTTGTTTATCTCATTTACACAGACCATATGATCTTTGTTTGTTATTCTTTTAGGGAGGTTTAATCGCAGATCGAGATCTCTATCTTTTCTGAACATCTCATAAAAGTATCTTAGACAAAGGTTGATCAGGGAGTTTTGGGAAATGGACCCTGGGATGATTTGGGTGGAATAAAAGATTTAACATTAGAACTATTTCGGAAATATGGATGATCATTATGGCACTTCAAAATTAGACTAGCTTTAAGTTAAGCTTCACTGTATGACAACATGATCATTCCTTCCTTCCTACATCAACTGCATTTTGAGAATGGTGAGGAAGTTATTAAAATGTATGCATTTAATTTTATAAGTTCCCCATTGGGAAATTTAAAGGGGCAAATTAGGAAAGATCACATACTTTTTCGTTTAGAAATGAGTCCTTTAAACAGACCCCAAAAATAGCCTGTTAACCTTAAAATTGTAGTCCATATGTGTTTGGCCATCAGCCTTTCTGGAAAAACATTGTTATTATCCTTTACAATATAATAGATCCTTTTCAAGTTCATAACAAATCGTCAGATGTTCCTTATTTTCCCCTTATTGGCACTGAATCATTTGAACAGCTTTCTTTGACCATCATCCCTTGTACACAAGGATTATGTTCTCTTACATTTCCTTGTTCCCAGTTCAGGTGGTCATGAACTGTCCTTTGACCTTTCTTTGACATCAACGTATTTGTTCTTTCGATCACATGTTACATATTAGATGAATATAGTTCTGTTAAGTTCTTTACATCTACACTAAAAAGTCCATGGTAAGTGAATCCTTGTTGTTGTTGCGCCATCATTTATCTTACTGTATTATACTTCTGTTGGATGAAGCTCGGCTGAAGTAAAGACAGCGGACCACTAACTGTAGGACATTCTGTGACTTTGTCATATAATCATTCTGACATCTAATTTTTAGCTCACCTGGCCTTGTTTTACTCTAACATTGAAAACATTTTGCATTATGTCACTTTTTGCAATGAGATGATGTCATATTCTATCTGAATACTTTAAACATTACAGAGAATAATATTTATTTCAAGCAATGTCTTTATAGGGGAGGGAGATTTTTTTTTTTTTTTTTTTGAGGTAAGAGAAAAAGAATCGATCATATCCGTTCAGTGATATAAGCTTCATGTTTGACTGTTTCAAAACTGTACCACCTTGCCCACAAAAGGATGAAAGCACTTATTAAATTTGAAGAGGAACAGTTTAATGCTAGATGGTAATTTTAATAATTTCCTTAGGTAGAAATAGTAAATTGTTGATGACAGTAGGGGGAGTTAAAAAGCTCTGTGGTATAGCTGAAATATTGCGGTGACAATTAAGTACCTGCGTGATGGTAAAATAAAAAGGCAATACTGGTAGGGGACATGCTTGTCCCTGTTAAACCCACACGTAGAGGTACTCACTTGTACAGCGACGTGTCGCCATTGTAGGTCAGTAATTCTCAAGCTCATACAAATTACATTTCAGTAAAACCAATAACGAGTGATTACGGAGACAGAGTGGGGCTTGAGGGTGTGTGTTTGTTTGTTAAACCCAACGCTTGAGAGACACAGGAAGCTGGATAAGTTGTCAGTTGCCAGCTTTATTGATTTTTGGCTATTTATATGGTGTCGTTTACTGCAGGATTAAAACATCTAGAAAAGATTTTTTTTTAAGTTTGTGGAGAAGAAAACTGATTTGAATGTCTGCCTGTTTAGGGCTGTTAACAGAATGATAGATCGGTTTTGTGTTGCTGGTGATTGGGGAGACCCGATTGTGGAGATGTTTGGGTAATCATTGTGGCCAGAGGCAAGATTGTACCGGTGTAATCGTGGACCAGCAGGTTCCCTACCCTGTTATTGGCGGGACTTAATGGATCCCATTGTCATCGCCTTTATCTTCCAACTTACCACACAATGCACTGATCGTTCAACCGGTGCTTGCTAGTTTACCTCGAAGCAATGTTTTATACAGTGACAATTTGGTTTTGGAGGATTAACAAGTTTTTTGCTTATTGTGGATTTTTTTCCCATTACAGAAGAGGTATAGATTTGAGTTTGTGAATGAATATGTTTCTGAAGACAGATGTTTTTGCTCTGTGCTGTATCCAGTATATGTTTCCAGGAATATATGGAGCTCGGTTCTTTTCCGAACTGATAATAATGTCCATGCCTGGAAGGAATGTCTTCAAGAATTTTTCATAATGATAGCATCTGTCTGATAAATCTTTGACAGCCATGGTGTATTAATCACAAGAACCTATTGTTCTGAAAAGGAGAGTATCCTCGCAATGATGGCAAGGCACCGCTTATCTTAGCAATGATGGCAAGCCACCGATTATCTTATCCGCCAGAAATTGACATCTCTTACATGCCGATATTTAAATTCCTGTTAAAATGACTCCGTTCAAGTGAGGCTTCACGAAAATTACTTCCACTTTTAAACAATTTCCGTGAAAATTATTCCATGACATTCTCTGTGATTATTAATCCTTACACCACTGGAATTGCATCAGTTTATTAAAGCATGCACCGATTCAGGCTAGTTCTCCAGCACTAACTCGGTGGCAATGCTTTATTTTGTCTTCCGAGTAGTAATAGTTTGAAGCATTTTGGTTAATGTGCTTGTCCAAACCAACACCAATAAAACATTCAGGATGGAGTTGATTCTCTCTCACATGTAATACTAACATTGACAAGGGGAAACTACTCTAATTAGCAATCAAATTCTGAAGAAAAAAATCCTCAATAGTTATGCATCAGGAAGTGATGGATTTAGATGTTGAAAATTTTAAAACATTAACTTCACACCAGATTTTTTTGTTTGTATGTAGTGATTGTTTGGAATTATTGGAGAATTTAGCATGAAACTAGACAGTGCTGTTGGAGCTTCAGTGGGTGTTTCTAGACAGGCATATACTAAGCCTATTCCTTTGTGTGTAGACCGTGCGCCACGGAAACTAGGCAAATGCCACTTGACTTGTCATGACAATAGATTTGTTTATTAAATTGTAGCGGAGCTATCTAGGTGATTTTTATCATCCTTCCAATTTGGTGTGTATGGAATCTCCAGAGAGATGTGATTAGGAGCCATAAAAAGGAATATCGTCAGATTTTCCCAGCCTGGATGATATGCTTACGCTGATAATGTAATGATATATATAAGGATTTTGTTCACCTTAGAGTGATACTATTTTCATTGAAATTTTCCAAGAAAAACTTGTGATAAGCTGAGCCGTTTGAAGTGTGGGAATCTTGATTTGCTATCAGTTGTGTGTTGAGCCACATTACAGCACTAGGTTTGACACTATGTGATCAGTCTCTCAGTGCCAACATTAATTAATGATGTAGAACCAGTCCAGAACTTTGTTCTAACTTATACTTTCAACGCTGTAAAGAAGTGGTAGGCGATAATTTAAGCATCCAAGGACAGATTTGATTATAGCACTGTGATTTGTATTTGTCTGCACGGCGAAGGTGTGCTGAATCCTACATTAGTGATTTCATTGCTAACAACCGTACGAAATGTTTGTTGTTGTTGCTGTGATTTAGTTTTTGCTTCAGAAAGGATCAAAGGTTTTTGTTGTGATTATATAACCTTGTTAAAGGCTACCTACAGTGCCGGAGAGAGTGTGCTGTACATCTGTACCCATCTGCTGGAGCAGTCTCCGGACCAGCCTTACCTGCAAAATAGGGTACTGTTACCGCTGTTCGGAGAAAAAATGACAGCGCGTCCCTGATTTGGTCCGTTAGGAGTTGTGTACGTGATGATTGACTAGCCTGGTGTGTTTATGATGAAGTAGATAGGCTGTCATGTACCACCTTTAGACTATCTGGTACACCGTAAGTTCAGGTGACAGTTCAAGCTTGACAATTTTATCATTTGCATTTAATGACTTTTCTGCCTATAAAGAACAATCAAACGTGAGCATTTGCAAATTCAGTTTACTGCCTGGTGCTGGAGAGAGAATATAATGTTAAAGACATAGTATAAATCAAACTTCAACTTCAACTTAATCATTACTTTAAGCAGTTTGTTTTCAGTGGCAATATAGCTGTTTTGTTATTTTTCTTAATTACCATTAGTTTGTGCATGCTGAGGAGGCAGTATGGGGATCACACAGCTCTCCTGTTACTTCACTGACGGCCAGCCAATATATTGACTGGGTCTTTTGGCTCATTTATTGAAAATTAATCCGGGAATTGCTCCAAAACACATTTCACTGATCTTGTATCAGCACATAGGCTATTCCAAGGAGAGTGTTTGCCGAGATCAGGTTTTAATGTTCTATAGATCGGGACGAACACATTGAAAGGTCTGTAAGTCTCTACAGAAAGGGCGACTTTTATGAGGTCTTTTGTCAATGAGAAATATTACTTTGATATGGAATGTAAAAGTCGGTGCAAAATATTTCAATGCAATTGGAAAAAATATGTTTTGTGAAAAAAAAAAAAAATCAAAATACCCAGAAATGTGATTCAAGTTGTTGTGAGATGTTAACGGCAAGAACTGGCGATATAAACATGATTCCAGAGGCCAAAGGTCAAGGCTACCTGCGTGCCATGTTTTCGTGGTGGCAGTTTCGTTCTCGCCACAAAGGAAGGTCTGTGAGTTTCAAGAAATATGTGGATACTATCTTGTATGATGAGGACTGCCTTATTTCAATGTTGGTAAGTCTCAATTCCTTTGAACTTGGTTTCCATGGATACCTTTCCCTTTTTTGCTGTCTTAATTTTAAGTAATTAATTGTGGACAACAGAGTAGTTAGTTGCATATCTGTTTTTCTGAAACTGTTCTGAAATATCTTTATTTGAAAAATATTCAGAAATTTAAATGATAGTGTTGTAAGCATAGTGATAGGTACATAAGGATAATTAATTTTAAGTTATGGTTTTTTAATTGCACTAGGACTAATTAGCTTACGCCGTTATATATGGTAATGGGTTGTGTTTTCAGGCTTTAAACTCTTTTGTTTAATGTGTTGTTAGATAATAGGTAAAGTTTTTGTTGCTGTTGCTGTGGCAACCAGAGTAAATAATGACTGTTTGATTCTTTACACAATATTAAGTAGAACAGCATCCCTTTAGCTTGTCATTAAAATTTACATAAAGGTAAGTTTGTCTTTTGTATATTCTTGATGGCACCACAGTAACGACTTCCTGTATATGAATTTTACAACTCTGACTTTTCCTCACATGTTAGCTGGCCTACTTCATGCCTGACAGTTAGGGAAGATGCATATAGCTACCACCGTAAGACTGCATACTGGCTGTGGCACACTCTTGTGACATTTGTAATATGCCAAAGTTCAACCTGCTGGCTGTCATGTCAATAAAGAATGTAATTATTCTGAGGTATGTCCCTCAAGGGTCGATACTGTTTGTGCCAGGCTAGAGTCTGCACACCTGTCAATACTTCCTTGGTGTTCCCTTATCTAAATCACCTTGATGTACTGTCTATATTACCTTGTTGTACCCCCGTCTATATGATGTACCCCTGTCTATATTACCTTGTTATTTCCCCATCTATATGATGTACACCTGTCTATATTACCTTGTTGTACCCCCGTCTATATGATGTACCCCTGTCTATATTACCTTGTTGTACCCCCGTCATTATGATGTACCCCTGTCTATATTACCTTGTTGTACCTCCGTCTATATGATGTACCCCTTGTCTATATTACCTTGTTGTACGCCTTGTCTATATTACCTTCTTCATGTTGTACCCCTACTTATATTACCTTGTTGTACCCCTGTCTGTATTATCTTTTTGTACCCCTGTCTATATTCCCTTGTTGTACCCCTGTCTATATTCCCTTGTTGTACCCCTGTCTATATTCCCTTGTTGTACCCTTGTCTATATTAACTTGTTGTACCCCATGTCTATATTACCTTGATGTTCCCTTGTTATATTACCTTAATGTTCCCCTGTTATATTACCTTCATGTTCCCCGGTCTATATGTTGTACCCCTGTCTATATTTCCTTGTTGTACCCCTGTCTTGATTACCTTGTTGTACCCCATGTCTATATTACCTTGTTGAACCCCTGTCTATATAACCTTGTTGTACCCCTGTCTATATTAACTTGTTGTACCCCTGTCTTGATTACCTTGTTGTACCCCATATCTATATTAACTTGTTGTACCCTGTCTATATTACCTTGTTGTACCCCTGTCTTTATTATCTTGTTGTACCCCTGTCTATATTACTGTGTTGTACCCCTGTCTTGATTACCTTGTTATACCCCATGTCTATATTACCTTGTTGAACCCCTGTCTATATAACCTTGTTGTACCCCTGTCTATATTAACTTGTTGTACCCCTGTCTTGATTACCTTGTTGTACCCCATGTCTTTATTACCTTGTTGTACTCCTGTCTATATTACCTTGTTGTACCCCTGTCTATATTACCTTGTTGTACCCCTGTCTATATTAACTTGTTGTACTCCTGTCTATATTACCTTGTTGTTTCCCTGTCTATGTTACCTTGATGTTCCCCCGTCTATATGCTGTACCCCTGTCTATGTTACCTTGATGTTCCCCTGTCTAGATTACCGTGATTTACCCCTGTCTATGTTACCTTGATGTTCCCACGTCTATATGATGTACCCCTGTCTATGTTTCCTTGATGTTCCCCCGTCTATATGATGTACCCCGGTCTATATTACCTTGATGGTCCGCCTTCTATATGATGTACCCCGGTCTATGTTACCTTGATGTTCCCCTGTCTATATTACCGTGATTTACCCCTGTCTATGTTCCCTTGATGTTCCCCCGTCTATATGCTGTACCCCTGTCTATGTTACCTTGATGTTCCCCTGTCTATATTACCGTGATTTACCCCTGTCTATGTTCCCTTGATGTTCCCCCGTCTATATGCTGTACCCCCGCCTATATGATGTACCCCTGTCTATGTTACCTTGATGTCCCCCCGTCTATATGCTGTACCCCCGTCTATATGATGTCCCCCTGTCTATGTTACCTTGATGTTCCCCCCGTCTATATGTTTTACCCCGGCCTATATTACCTTGATGTTCCCCCCGTCTATTTGATGTACCCGTCTATGTTACCTTGATGCACCCGGTCTATGTTACCTTGATGTTCCCCCTTCTATATGATGTACCCCGGTCTATATTACCTTGATGTTTACCCGTCTATATGATGTACCCCGGTCTATGTTACCTTGATGTTCCCCACCCCTGTCTATATTACCTTGTTGTACCCCCGTCTATATGATGTACCCCTGGCTATGTTACCTTGATGTTCCCCCGTCTATTTGATTTACCCCTGTCTATGTTACCTTGATGTTCCCACGTCTATATGATGTACCCCTGTCTATGTTACCTTGATGTACCCCGTCTATATGATGTACCCCTGTCTATATTACCTTGTTGTACCCCCGTCTATATGATGTACCCCTGGCTATGTTACCTTGATGTTCCCCCGTCTATATTATGTACCCCCGTCTATATGATGTACCCCGGCCTATGTTACCTTGATGTTCCCCCGTCTATTTGATTTACCCCTGTCTATGTTACCTTGATGTTCCCCTGTCTATATTACCGTGATTTACCCCTGTCTATGTTCCCTTGATGTTCCCCCGTCTATATGATGTACCCCGGTCTATATTCCCTTGATGTTCCCCCCGTCTATATGATGTACCCCGGTCTATGTTACCTTGATGTTCCCCCCTTCTATATGATGTACCCCTGTCTATGTTACCTTGATGTCCCCCCGTCTATATGATGTACCCCCGTCTATATGATGTACCCCCGTCTATATGATGTACCCCTGTCTATGTTACCTTGATGTTCCCCCCGTCTATATGATTTACCCCGGTCTATATTACCTTGATGTTCCCCCCGTCTATATGATGTACCCCGGTCTATATTACCTTGATGTTCCCCCGTCTATATGATGTACCCCGGTCTATGTTACCTTGATGTTCCCCCTTCTATATGATGTACCCCGGTCTATATTACCTTGATGTTCCCCCTTCTATATGATGTACCCCGGTCTATGTTACCTTGATGTTCCCCCGTCTATATGATTTACCCCTGTCTATGTTACCTTGATGTTCCCCCCGTCTATTTGATGTACCCGTCTATGTTACCTTGATGCACCCGGTCTATGTTACCTTGATGTTCCCCCTTCTATATGATGTACCCGTCTATGTTACCTTGATGTTCCCCCCTTCTATATGATGTACCCCTGTCTATGTTACCTTGATGTTCCCCCGTCTATATGATGTACCCCTGTCTATGTTACCTTATGTTTCCTATCTATATTGCCGAGAGGAAGAATCATTGTACTCTGACATTCCCTGAGCTAGAAGCTGAAGGTGCTGTGGTGGAGATGAGATAACAGTGTTAGGATGCGGTACAGTCATACCCTGTCTGATTTATATCATATACAGGAGTTCTATGTGTGGAAGCACATGGACCATGTGACACTTGTATGTCTGGGCCGTCCATCTCTGTCCGAGTGTGCAATGCCACTGATTCCCACCTACAGGATCTCCGGTGTAAATTTGTTGGATATTACTTTGAACAAATGTCTTTCTGCCTAGCAACATGACCTTTAACCTTTTGAAAATATTCTTTTGATTGGATAAAGTACACTGGCAGACTTTCATTCATAAAGTGGGGTCCTTTTTAGATGTTCATGACAGCACTACAATGCTCAATCAATAATGAAAATCAACACAACTATGCACTTAACAAATTTATGTTAAATCACAATCTGCTTCTAATTCCTTATCAATATAAAATGTTTTTATTCTTAGTAAATTACATTCCTGAACTTCACAATGATTAGCATGATTGACATTAATACTAGTTAGTTTTTCAGCAAAATGCTGTCAACTCTAGTTAGATAAAATATCTGAACCAGACTTGACAAAGTCGTCACTACAGAGTAAACAAAGAATATGCATGAACCCATGTGTTGGGCCTCCGGAGGAAACACCAGTATTTCAATGACAATATTTGCATTATGATTCAGTTTAAATCTTTTTACTAGTGAAACCACAGTAAATGTCTTTTGACCAATATAAGAAGTTTTCATCAATATATTGTGAGTCAACTGACAATTCATCTGTAAATACTCTCAATTATCTGTTTACTGTCATACTTATCACTTGACCATTGTTCAGTTATTCACCTGATCTATTGATCATTATTGTTTCAAACTCCCTATACATCAGTATGTGCTTTGGATGATGGTCAGATTGAGTAAATTGGGATCCGTGGATATTTTAGTCAGTTATCTAATTCTCTAAAAGATTACGCTCAAACAATCACTTTTGTTAACTCTTTCAGGCCTGGCAGCCATCTTGGATGCAATCCCTAAACATCCCTTTGAGCCAGACTCCCTAAGCCATATCAGCTTCCTTAGTGATACAGCAGCAAAATATTTAACACCTACAACTAAAATCATCATAACATGCTAAATAATAAACATAAACTTACCATATTTGAAACACACAGTGTTGAATAAGTGTTCTATCACTTTAGGTAATTTTTTGTACTCCAGAATAAATACTTACTTTAAAAAAAGCTCACAAAAAGTAAACACTTTGTAAATTTTCCAAAAAAACCCACCCCAGTATATGTACACAGTATCAGTAACTTTCCTCTGATTTTATTACTGGAACAAGTTTGGGAAATTAGACCGATGGTAAGGCTTGACACAGGCAACACACAAATTGACATTACACTGTTCATATCCAGATGTTGGTTCTCTCCGGACACCCTGTTTAGAACACTGTTTGCATGTCTTCTTCTTCGTCAGGATGGTCGGCCAGTGAATCAGTCCTTCTGTAGCTTTATTTTGAACCCTCTCCCTTTTTCTTTTCAGCCAATAACCTCCCATTAGTTGTTTTGCCAGTTTTTTTCTAAAGTCTAGTTGTGTTCTTGGTTTTGCTCTCCCAGTTTTGGTTTTAAGTTGATGGGTTGGAGATTCCTTCATCATGATGAACCCGTTGATGATGGAGATGTCAACCAGAAACCAAAACAGATACTTCCACCACCTCGCTGCTTTCCTTGAGATGGAGTAGGCAGAGCGAAGCTGGTCTGCTCTGTCAACCCCATTCATGAAGCTTGTGTAGTTCCTCAATGCTTTTGGGCAGGGAACATCTCTAACAGTCCCATCTTTTTTCTTTCTCCGGACCGTGTCCATCTCAAGGGGGCTGTCACATGTTGACAATATGTGAACAGTTCTTTTGTCATGCCATGCCACAGCATCTGTTCCTTCTGCTGCATGATGAGATCCCCTTGGTTTTTAAGCTTAGCTTGTGATATAGCCTTGGGTATGTGCTTCCTGTTTGTTCGAAATGTTCCGCAGGCGTATGTTTTTTCACGGAGAAGTTCTTCGAACAAAGGGAGAGAACTGAAATAGTTATCACAATATACTTTGTGATACTTCCCCCAGATATCTTGAGTCAGCTCTCTCATTACACGTTCTCCTAGTCCAACTTCTGGTGCATTTCCAACTTTCCCTGTGTAGACTTGGAAGTCGTTGACAAATCCATTGAGTGGATCAGCCCTGACCCACACTTTGATGCTGCGTTTCGTTGGCTTCATTGGGACATATTGTTTGAATCCCAGGCCACCTGTGTAAGCTATCATTGCCTCATCAATTGATGTTTCACAGTGAGGCAAATAAATAGACTTACATTTTTGTCTAATGTCCTCTAAAATTGGGCTGATGTGTGCCAATTTGTCAAATCCAGGTTGGCCTCTCGGCGGATTGTTTGTGTTGTCACACACATGAAAGTATTGACAAAGTTTGTCAAATCTATCCCTTGTTATGCGTTCAGAAATCCCTGTTGGTTTAAAAAATGCATCAGATGTGAAGTAGAGATCCTGATTTGGAGCTACTATGACTGCCATTGTGGTGTTGAAGGCAAAAAAAAGCTTGAATTTCCTCTGCATTTGTTGGGGTCCATTTTGGGTCAGCGCCATTTTCCCTGATTTTTTCTCTGGCGTACCTGTTTGTCTCGGTCGCTATTTTCCCGTACCAATCAGTGGGGATAACGTTCTTAAAAATATCTATTTCTTTAGCAGTGTTAGGAAACCTTGTAACTGCTCCAGTAGTTTCTGTAAATTCCTCCGTTTCTCCGCAGAAAGATTGGCAGTCCACGAGGGCATATCATAGTCAGAGTCAGAATCTTCGCCATTGTTTACATCTAAACGAGCCCAATGTCGCGCGAGAAATGCCAGTGGTATATCTTCATCACTGTCGGTACCGTCATCAAATTCGCTCACTTCAATGTCAGAATCCCTGTTTAATAATCGCTGTAAAGTTTCATCCGATCGTGCAATATCTTCCGCATTAAAACCATCAAATTCAAAGTCGCTATCGTCACTAGAATCCATCGTGGTTGTAATGTTTACATTTGCATTCTATGTGTTCGTTTTACGTGCTCAAACATGATGTACATCTCATATTAACCAATGAAAAGATGTTTCTTTGTTAGAAATGTTTATTTGAAAGAAGGATTTTGATTGGTTTAGACGTGGGTGTGTGTGATTGTCCACCAATCCATACTCATTTAACATCAGTCGTTTGGCCCTAGTGTAGTCGGTTACCGACATGGCGGACACTGTAAACACCACGATCCCGGACGGGAGTCGCCGTGCAGTGCACAGCAATATCGCAACTACAGGCGGGAATAGGGGCGAATGAGTTAAGTGACCAATTTTGATTTTTTCCAAAAGGTGGTTGTTTAATACAGATTTGACTGTATTAAGGTCACTGTGACCTTCACCTCAGAAGTCAAACAAGTTGTGAAGTAAATATACATATCGGCTAATGAGGGGAGACACAAATTTTACCATTATATAATTTTTCTTTAAAGGGACTTTTAAGCATGTGGCTTATCAGTGGAAAAATAAGTTGGAGACAAAATTGGACATTTTATTAATGAAAATATTTGAATGTTATTCTGGAAGATTCCTGAACTGAATATGAAGTTTTTATCATTGCATGTGAAAAAGGCTGCAGTCCTTTGCCTCATTCCCATTTGGCCTTCTTGAAATTATAAATATTTATAGAAAGGAAATGAAATTTGCCTGTTCCAATGAATCCAAAGAAGGCTTGGTTTAGTTTTCTTCTCTCAGCATTTTGAGAGCATTTTCTGTCTGGAAAGTGGGCCATAAGACTATGCTGTTACCATATATACTTGACCTATCCTGTGATGCAGAGCGTCTGGTCGGCTCATGTCAAACCACTTATAGCGGTAGGGCTGGAGCCCCTGTTATGGAATCTGCTAAATACAGCATTTGAGTGGACCGTTTATTACTGGTAACGGAGATGTACGATGAAACCTATTACTGTGCTCTAGATGGCGGAGTAAAGGACAGCCCTTCTGACGTCTGATCCCAGCACAGTGCTTGTCTACACTTCTCCATATCTTCTCACGTCCAACATGTTCCTGTCATTACTCCATGACGTGAAACTCATGTCACATCAGTGTTTTCCCCTAAAAATGACAAGTTATCTTTCGACAAAAGGGTTTGTAACTATCAGACCTTGAGAAAAGCAAGATGGGTAAATTGTTTGCTTGGGTATTTTTGTTTGTAGATGTTTTCATGTGTAGACAATGCTGTATGTTTGTATAAGAAGATGATTGTTCTGTGTGTGCAAGCGTAAGTGGCTGATATGTGTAAGACAATATGTAGCTGTTCTCTGTGAAAATTCAAATGCTCTTTTAGTATATGAAGGTGTATACAATAATGTGATTAAATGGTATTTGTGTGAGTAAATGATGGAAATGGACTTCTGTGTATGAGATGGTGACATTTTGGCTGTGAGAAATGAGAATGAGATGACTGTTGTTGTGTATGGAAAGATGACTTGTTTTGTATGAGAAGATGACTTGTATACGAAAAAATGAGTTGTTTTGTATGAGTAGATGAATTGATGTATACATATGAGAAGATGACTGTTGTTGTGTATGAGAAGATGGCTGTTGTTGTGTATGAGAAGATGACTGTTGTTGTGTTTGTGAAGATGACTGTTGTGGCATCTGAGAGGATGACTGTTATTGTGGATGAGAAGATGACTGTTGTGGCGTCTGAGAAGATGACTGTTGTTATGAATGAGAAGATGATTGTTGTTGTGAATGAGAAGATGATTGTTGTTGTATATGAGAAGATAATTGTTGTTGTATATGAGAAGATGACTGTTGTTGTATATGATGAGATGACTTGTTGTGTATGAGAAGATGGCTTGTTGTATATGAGAAGATGACTGTTGTTGTATATGAGAAGATGACTGTTGTTGTGTATGAGAAGATTGCTGTTGTTGTGAAGGAGAAGGTGGCTTGTTGTATATGAGAAGATGACTTGTTGTGTATGAGAAGATGACTTGTTGTTTATGAGAAGATGACTTTTGTTGTGAATGAGAAGATCACTGTTGTGTATGAGAAGATGACTTGTTGTGAATGAGAAGATCACTGTTGTTGTGAATGAGAAGATGACTTGTTGTATATAGGAAAGTGACAGTTTTATGTATGAGAACGTAAGATGAGTGTTTTGACCATTCTGTGAAGGTAAGACCAGTGTTTTACCGTTGTGTGTAGAGACAGCCGTACACAGAACTCTATAAAGTTCTAACAGCTATGGGACAGTTTAATGGATCAGGATGACTACCATTGATAGTGTATCACCGACTCTATACGGGGATGATAGGTCTTAAGAGCATTTCCAGATCTAATTTACGGTGAATATGATATCGTGCTCGGCTTGTGGCTCGGAAGTATCAGAGCTAGGGGGCTTGGACTCCATCGGTATTCATTACAGCACTGGGGAAGTTATTCAACTATTGTTGGCCTACAGGAGGGTGATATAGCATGGCGGGGCGATGGCTGAATTGTGTGACATTTGGCTGTCGATTTTGAGTGCGATTCCTATGCAACTGAGGACCTGTGTAGAGTGCCATTAGATTGTGTCTCCTTTAGCTGGCCACAGATGTGTATGCCGTGTGTGCTAGCTCAGCCGCAGTCCCTACTGCACAATAAACACACTTTCTGATACACGCGTTGTGCTACGATGCATGGTGGGCTACATATCTAGGCTGTAATAGAGGCGTATGGTTATTGAAGTTAAGATACTGTATTGATTTTAAATATCATATACAATAAAACCTTGTAATTACAAGATTATTAAACCTTAATCTTCCTTTGTTTTCAAATTATTTTTGGGGGTTCAGAGAAATATAAGCTATAACTAACTGCTACTATCTCTGTTGAGCATTGATCAGCCAGTTTTGGTTCCATCACTTATAGAAATGCAGTTCAACTCTATTTAGAATACCATCTCTCATGGTAGTGAATAAAAATGGCATATGAATGGACTATTTTTTTTAAATTTGCAGCTAAATGATGTTATTACCTTATTGGGAATGCAGGCTGTGTTTTCCCAAAACAATCCTTACATCAAGTTCTTGAAAGAGAACTTGTGGGTGGTTAGGTGGCGCAGTTGATAGCTAGAGCCTCAATGATACATAACCCTGACAATAGGATGCGTATCACGATACATATATAGTAATAGTAGAAGTAAAGAGAAAAGATATGTTGCAAATTTCTAATGACAATATTACAACTGGAAATAGACTTGGTTTGAAATGGGCATGACTGAAGTTTCACACAATTCACGTTTTTCGACTTGCATGCCGAGCTGGAGCTATTACTTGCCATATTGGAACCGATATTAGAAGACTTAATTCAGAAACGACAAATATTTCTATACATTTTATTTAAACAATGATAATTTTACAAATAACTGTTGATGGTCCTTCTATTTATGTACTGTGGGTCGCTATTTGTAATAAGTTGACAGTGAGCTCTCCAACTTAATTAACAGACAACTTTCCTGTTGACTTGCCACATGAGGGTACCAGGTAAGGTGTTTAACAGTATGGTGCAAGTGACCTCTAGGAATGAGGGCCTGTGTTATGTGTACTTTTACAAAATTGACTTGAATAATCGTAATAAAAGTCAAAAGTCGGTGACATGCCATTCTGAATATGTCGGAGACAGTAAAATATATATATTACCTGTGTGTGATAAATGTTCATTTGGGGAGAAAAACGTGAAAATATTTCACCAGCATTTTGTCGAAGACTGCACTCATTTAAAACTGTGAAGAAAGGGTTTGAAGGAAATTGAATTTTGATCAGTACTGACATATTTTTTCTGTCAATACATGATGGAAAACTGCGGATATTTTGCACTGAAACCATAAAGTCTTCAGGAAAAGCAATAACATTGCTGCTTCAGGATATTAAGAATTTATTTCTGTGATTAATGACATACTTCAAATATAAAATTAAAAGTTGTTTTTCAATAAATTGCAAGATGGCAACCCTCAGTTAATTTTGAGGGAGTGAAATATTTGATTTTGAGAGTGGATACAACAGAAAAAGTGTTATTTCATATGTAGTGATAGGTGGATTGAAAACGTCTCCCACTTGGATCGTAAGTTGGGTTAAAACCCTGCGAGTGAGACTGATCGTAGGTTGCTTTAGCAGATACATGCCTTTGTTGCTTTTTGAATAAGCCTAGAACGTACAGATGCACTATTGATAGAAGAATGTTATTATCTGGGTTGTTCAGCAGCCTTGTGACGACACTTCGGTGCCGTTACATGCATACCCGTCAGAAGTGACAGAGTACGTTGCGTGCTATTGATCAGAGAGTAAATTCGTGTGATTGGTGAGGTATACAGTTAAATGGAATACCCAGTAAGGCCTGTAGTTGTGTTTGATCCTGATAAAATCTCATGTTAAATTTGCATGCAGCAATTGAACTGGCAATTGTGTAACACAGCTGTCAGAAGAGATCACACTTTCTCACGTCAGCCATACGGTAAATATTGGGTGTTATAACCGGCGCGTAAGGCTTGCGTGTATGTAGGTATTGCATCAATGATATACCCTCTGGAGTAACCCACTTGAATTGAAGCTGATGTCAGGCCCACCATACAAATCAGTGATGAGACCCGACTCATCCAGTTCCGTGTGAAACAAAGACGAATGTCTGGAAGCGTTTGGAATCAATTTAGTCCAATTTTCTTTTATCAGATTTGGACATGTCTTTCCAACGAGGCTAATTGTAGCCTGAACTTTGTTATTTCCAAATTGGCAAAAATATGGAATGACCTGAATTTCGAATTTGTCTGGTAGTTCTGAGATGAGATTTGGTTTATACAAAACACTTTCAAACTATTTTCAATATAGTGGAATAAGGAAAATGGTTGGCTGGTACTCCTGGCCTGAATTTCTTATCGATAGCACTGTGTTTGTATCTCAACCGAATATTAAGGCAATGTAATTTGCACCTTCAGTGGAAATTAAGGCAATGCTATTTGCCCTTGAGTTAGTTATTTATTGGCAAATAAAGTTACATAAAAATTTGCACTCGATGTCAAAATGTTGCTTAAAAGACCCCACACTATGTTTATACTATTGGTATTAATTGGCAGTCAACCAAAGATACTAAGAGTTGGAGCCACTATGTTACACTTGACCAGTCGAAACAGTTAATTGTTGCACAAATCCAATGGAAGTGGTATATGTGCCACTTTCAAGGCACTGAATTAAAACTAAGTATTCTTTTTGTGATCAAATAACAACCAGATAATTTAGGTGTGTATTTATACGCTAAAATGTATTTCCGGCTTTCTATTTGTCATCATACTGGACAACGAATTGTACTTATATAATGGGCTGTCATACTTGGCCAATTGTACCGACGGTTGGCTGTCAATCTTGGCCAGTTGTATCGACAGTTGGCTGTCATACTTAGCTAGATGTATTGACAGTTGGCTGCCATACTTGGTTAGTTGTACCAACAGTTTGCTGTCATACTTTGCAAGTTTTACTGACAGTGGCTGTCATACTTGGCTAGTTGTACCAACAGTTGGCTGTCATACTTGGCTAGTTGTACCAACAGTTGGCTGTAATACTTGGCTAGTTGTACCAACAGTTGGCTGTCATACTTGGCTAATTGTATTGACAGTTGGCTGTCATACTTGGCTAGTTGTACCGACAGTTGGCTGTCATACTTGGCTAGTTGTACCAACAGTTGGCTGTCATACTTGGCTAGTTATATTGACAGTTGGCTGTCATACTTGGCCAGTTGTACCAACAGTTGGCTGTCATACTTGGCCAGTTGTATCTACAGTTAAAGGTCATTGTACTTGACCACTGGTATTGACATATGTAGCCAACCAAGTTGACCAGTGCTAGTGATAAAGCTACTGTTATATTTGCTGGGTGACTAGTGTGTCTCCTATTGATTTTCAAATCCACTGGTCTGATTTTCTTGTGCTGTAATAAATTTTTGAGGTGCCAGACCAGTTTCTTGTACAGAAAAAAACTTCTGATTAGATTATCACAGAGTTGTCGTGAAAATGAAGGTAAATGCGTTGTACCAGGGTTAAGGGATGTACAGGTCGGGTATTGACTTTTTTTACAAAGAACCTGTCCTGTGGCATCATTTAAATGCCAATTTTGACAAGACGAATGTTGTGAGGATGGAGGTAACTGATGTTTCACGTGAGGGTGTACAGTCAGAACAGAGATTATCCTCTTTATATGCAGGTTTAAGTAGCACTGTTAAAATTCTTTGTCACCCTTTATTAATGACAAGCCCTCTGAGCCGCACAGACACGATTCTACATGTTCCTAATTACCTGTGTGTGATAAATGTTCATTTGGGGAGAAAAACGTGAAAATGTTTCACCAGCATTTTGTCGAAGATTGCACTCATTTAAAACTGTGAAGAAAGGGTTTGAAGGAAATTGGATTTTGATCAGTACTGACATATTTTTTCTGTCAATACATGATGGAAAACTGCAGTTGTTATCCGTTCAGTGAGTCTGGATTAAGTCTTAATGCTGAAAACAAAATCTGCCTTAAAAAAATTGCAGACAAGGACCTCTTTAAATTGTTCCATCTAAATAATGAAAAGATTTAAGTTTTCAAATTAGAATTTAATGTAAACATATCATTTTGCTGAATATGAATCTGGCAGGTGTCTTCCCTTGCTTTTCCTTGTTTGATAAAAGGTATGTGTCAGATTGTTTCTGGTGATTTGGTGACAAATGTTATGAACAGAATCTCAAACTTGTTGTCATTTAATATGAACATGCTAAATGTTGTCAGTATTGATATCTGTTATGACAATGTTATCTTTTGTAAATGGCTGATGTTAAGTGATGATAACTGAATTGAGTCAAAATAAAGTTGTAAACAACTATGATAATACTAATAATTATGAATTCTAAAAGTAATAAGGATAATTCTGTCGGTGAATGAAGGTTCACTCGCCTAAATCTCCATTTCACCAGCAGGAAACTGGATACTAATAAAACAGAATTATGAATTCGTAATGCAAAAGTATGGCTTGAAATAACGAATGGTAATGCCATATGTAGAGGATTAGTCCACTCTACAGTGTATGGCGCAGGATGGGGGCGCTAAAACGGTTTTGGTGGGAAGGTGTAAACACTCCGGTACTCAATCCATTCCTCCCAGTGGGTCCATCAGCTCCAGCTCAGCCCTTATATCATAGGGGAATTCAATCATTTTTAGTTCCGCAAAAAAATAAATGAAAATGTCATGTATAAACATCTGGTATTTATAAATTATTAAATAAGGTTGATTTGCCAAAGTTATGTTGATTATATTCTTTTACTTCATGGATGCAAACCATGTTGCATGTGTCCCCTGACAAATTGCATTAGACTAAATTCACATCTTACTATTGCACAAGACCTCATTTAGGTCGATTTTTCCTTTAGGGATGTGTGACTGTTTGTCAATGTCTTCTGATACATCCAGAAATCGAATTTTGACACCCAAGAAGTTGGTTTGTGCGAGTGTGACTCTGTTGGGAAGGTATTTGAAGTACGCTGATAAATAAAACATACTATCATTGCTGTTTTTGATACAATTAGTAGAAGGAGGCCCCTGAAAATCTAATGGTCTTCCCAGATTATTGACATCGCAGACCGGAGATAGTAAGCCAACATTGGAGAACAGAAAAAATCATATGGCTTAGATATAAATCTGGATGATGGCTTTTTATCGTAATCAGTCGTCTTATCCTGCAATTAGCATATGTAGTCAGAAGGTGCACCATGGGGACAACGAACACATGTATTTGTGATATGCCAAAATATTTATCAATATCGGAGTTGTACAGGAAGTTGTGAGAATTATGGGACACAATCAGGTTCATCCGTATCCTCCCGTAGGTAGAGCATTTGACAAGGTTTGTGTGCAAACGTCTGATTGGTGTACTTGTGGAGCGGCTTGTCACATTGTCTGCTTCTAATGGTAATGTCTGGCGTTTTGTTACCTACTTTTTATCATTGACTTCTTTTAGGCTGATGTCTTCTCAATATTATCTGCTTCAATATTTTTCTTTAAATTTCTTAAAGTTGATAAACAAAATTTACTATTTCTTTTACAACTTCATTTATCAATGTGATTTTAAATTTTAATTGATTTATTTTATTTTTTGCTTTTGATATATGTGTACATGGCTTGAATAATAAATGTTAGTTTAAAGGAACATGTTGTTAACAAACTATTTTTTATTATCGGTCATCCTTTATTTAGTTCTTAAACTTTCCAGAAAATAATACCGGATGTTTAAATATACATTTTCAGAAATATTTGTTAATTCTTTGTTATTATTTGGAAGACTGTATCAATGTTATATGAAAATTAAAATCATATGTTGTATAACTAGTAAATAGATCTTTTTCTTAGCTATGCCAAAAACAAACTTTTCATAAACTTTTTTGAAGGAAGTTGAATATTATTTTTTGGTTTTAAAACATAATGAAATTTTTAGTTTTACTGGAAAAGCTTTTCAGTTGATTAAAGCTGAAGAGCATATTTTGATAGATTAAGTATTTGAATAATTATTTTGTGAAATGCAATTTAAGTTATTATTTTGTTTCTAAAAAATAATTTATCTTTAAAAGGAAAATGTCTGCGTAGTCTTCATAGTACATTTCAAAAAACTATTATTACTGATTTTAGTTAAAAGCAATTGATTGTTGACATACCTGCCGGATTCTGCTATATAGCTGGTTAAATTCCATGGTCAACAGATGAAAAAAGCTTGCATTAATAAAAAAATATTTCCAAAAGTGGTTAAGAGAAATCAGATTAAATGTGTCAGTTCATAGATAAGCTGTTTCTTTTTGGCCTTGTATGTAAGGACACTCAGTATATATGTGTGTATAGGTGTGACGAGACAATAAGCCTTTGACCTTGTTTATGTGACCTTGAACATATGTGTGACTTTGTGTGTAATTTGATCTTACATGCATACATAATATTGTATGCATGTATGTATTATTGTATGTTAGACCTTGGTCCACTTGTATAAAACATCTCAAAGTTAAGGAAAATCTCAAGCAATGTATTGTCTATGGGAAATCTAAGACTTGAGGAAATCTCAAGAGTTGAGATGCTTTATACAAGTGGGCCCATGTATACAGGTGTATCATGTGAGTAAATGTGGTGAGACAGTTAGATAATGTGTGACCTTGTACATGTATGTAGGTCAATGTAACAGCTTGTCTATACAGATGTCATACCTATATGTAGGTCAATGAAATATATAGTCTGCTATCTTGTAAGATATGAGTGACATCTGTGTCAGAAAACCCTATGACTTTGTGTGCATGTCAATGAGAGTCTGCAGTCTTGAATATTTTTTTTGTGAAATGACGACCTTGTACATGGGTCCTTGTGACACCTAGGCTGTGACTGTTTCTGTCCTGTATGTGTGTTGAGGTCTTCTGACCTTGTATGTAGGACAACATGATAGCTAGTCTGTGCCTTCATTTCTCTCCTGTGATGAGTGTGGTGAAACCCTATGATGACCTTGCATGCAGGTCATTGTGACTGAGTTAATGACTCTGTCTTTCAGTCTGTAAATAAGGTAAAACCCTATGACCTTGTATGTACCTCATATATAGGTCAGGTAGTTTGTGACTGTGTTTCTGTCATGTATATAAGTGTGGTAATGCCCTATGACCTTGTTTGGAGGTCATTGAGACATCTAGCCTTGCCCTTGTGTTTATGTCCAATATGTCCTGTATATAAGAGAAGTGAGACCCTATGACCTTGTATGGAGATCATTGAGACATCTAGCCTTACCCTTGTGTTTATGTCCTGTATATAAGTGTGGTGAGACCCTATGACCTTGTTTGGAGGTCATTGAGACATCTAGCCTTACCCTTGTGTTTATGTCCTGTATATAAGTGTGGTGAGACCCTATGACCTTGTTTGAAGGTCATTGAGACATCTAGCCTAGCCCTTGTGTTTATGTCCTGTATATAAGTGTGGTGAGACCCTATGACCTTGTTTGGAGGCCATTGAGACAGCTAGCCTTACCTTTGTGTTTATGTCCTGTATATTGGTGAGACCCTATGACCTTGTATGGAGGTCATTGAGAGGGCATAAACGTCACAATTGACGGAGCCTCCGTAATTTAAAGAAGAAGAAGAAGAAGACCCTAAGACCTTGTTTGGAGGCCATTTAGACAGCTAGCCTTACCTTTGTGTTTATGTCCTGTATATAAGTGTGGTGAAAACCAATTACCTTGTTTGGAGGTCATTTAGACAGCTAGCCTTACCTTTGTGTTTATGTCCTGTATATAAGTGTGGTGAAACCCAATTACCTTGTTTGGAGGTCATTTAGACAGCTAGCCTTACTTTTGTGTTTATTTCCTGTATATAAGTGTGGTGAGACCCAATTACCTTGTTTCGAGGTCATTTAGACAGCTAGCCTAGCCCTTGTGGTTATGTCCTGTATATAAGTGTGGTGAGACCCAATTACCTTGTTTGGAGGTCATTTAGACAGCTAGCCTAGCCCTTGTGGTTATGTCCTGTATATAAGTGTGGTGAGACCCAATGACCTTGTATGGAGGTCATTTAGACAGCTAGCCTTACCTTTGTGTTTATGTCCTGTATATAATTGTGGTGAGACCCTATGACCTTGTTTGGAGGTCATTTAGACAGCTAGCCTTACCTTTGTGTTTATGTCCTGTATATAAGTGTGGTGAGACCCTATGACCCTGTTTGGAGGTCATTGAGACATCTAGCCTTACCTTTGTGTTTATGTCCAGTATAGAAGTGTGGTGAGATCCTATGACCCTGTTTGGAGGTCATTGAGACATCTAGCCTTACCCTTGTGTTTATATCCTGTATATAAGTGTGGTGAGACCCAATGACCTTGTTTGGAGGTCATTTAGACAGCTAGCCTTACCCTTGTGTTTATGTCCTGTATATAAGTGTAGTGAAACCCTATGACCTTGTTTGGAGGTCATTGAGACATCTAGCCTCACCCTTGTGTTTATGTCCTGTATATAAGTGTAGTGAAACCCTATGACCTTGTTTGGAGGTCATTGAGACATCAAGCCTTACCCTTGTGTTTATATCCTGTATATAAGTGTGGTGAGACCCAATGACCTTGTATGGAGGTCATTTAGACAGCTAGCCTTACCTTTGTGGTTATGTCCTGTATATAAGTGTGGTGAGACCCTATTACCTTGTTTGGAGGTCATTGAGACATCTAGCCTTACCCTTGTGTTTATATCCTGTATATAAGTGTGGTGAGACACAATGACCTTGTTTGGAGGTCATTTAGACAGCTAGCCTTACCTTTGTGTTTGTGTCCTGTATATAAGTGTAGTGAGACCCTATGACCTTGTTTGGAGGTCATTGAGACATCTAGCCTTACCCTTGTGTTTATGTCCTGTATATAAGTGTGGTGAGACCCTATGACCTTGTTTCGAGGTCATTTAGACAGTTAGCCTTACCTTTGTGTTTATGTCCTATATATATTGGTGAGACCCTATAACCTTGTATGGAGGTCATTGAGAGGGCATAAACGTCACAATTGATGGAGCCTCCGTAATTTAAAGAAGAAGAAGAAGACCCTATGACCTTGTTTGGAGGCCATTTAGACAGCTAGCCTTACCCTTGTGTTTATGTCCTGTATATAAGTGTGGTCAGACCCTATGACCTTGTTTGGAGGTCATTTAGACATCAAGCCTTACCCTTGTGTTTATGTTCTGTATATAAGTGTTGTGAGACCCTATGACCTTGTTTGGAGGTCATTTAGACAGCTAGCCTTACCTTTGTGTTTATGTCCTGTATATAAGTGTGGTGATACCCTATGCCCTTGTTTGGAGGTCATTGAGACATCTAGCCTTACCCTTGTGTTCATGTTCTGAATATAAGTGTGGTGAGACCCTATGACCTTGTTTGGAGGTTATTTAGACAGCTAGCCTTACCTTTGTGTTTATGTCCTGTATATAAGTGTGGTGATACCCTATGACCTTGTTTGGAGGTCATTGAGACAGCTAGCCTTACCCTTGTGTTTTTGTTCTGTATATAAGTGTGGTGAGACCCTATGACCTTGTATGGCAGTCAATTGAGGCTTCTAGTCTGTAATCTTGTAATTGTGGAAAACCTAGCTGATGCAGTTATATGATGTAATGGTCATTGTGTCTGAAGTGGAATATAATCTGATTTACCCCCTAATTTGATTTAATCTGGTTTTATGTAATGTTGCTGTTGTGCCTCATTATGGTCATTTTGGCTGTACTAATGTCCAGCGTGTATCCATGATTTCTCTTGACCACCCATTAACCCATCAGCCTTAATGCGTATCTAGTAAAATGGCTTGCTGATGATGTAAACCTTCTGTGTTTTTGGATCAATGCCTTCACCACAGGATATAGGGAGGATGTATGGTCAGAGTCTTAGTCAGTGATGACAGTTTTGCTCATAGCACAAACTCAGTTCAGCATTAAGAATAAAGGTACCAACAAGTTAATGATATTATTACCTCTGTTACTGTTGTGAAGTATTTGTACTTCTCAGAGGAATTATTCCATTAAATGCACATGTTGCAATGTACTTAACAGGGTTGTAGTTGTTTGAAATTTGAATGTTTTAATAAAAACATATAAAAAAATAAAATAACAAAAACTGTATGAATTAAACTCGGGACCTTTCTACTGCCAAACCTTCACTTTGCCTATCTAGGAATTTATAAATGAACAGCCCAATAATGAGATTTCATTTTGTGTATCACAGAATCTACAAAAATGAAAAAAGAACATTGAAAGAAACAGGGCTTACCAGGGGAAGTTACTCTAAGCCAGAAATAGGAACTTGTTTTGGTTGCTTCATCGTCTGTATATAAGGGAGACAACTCCAGGTTAAAACACGGTCTATGAGAAGAACTCATCCTAGTAATTATGACTTATGCAATGGTACCTGGTAGGTAGACTATCTTAATGTGTTGAATATTTTTCACAAGAAACACAAAAACTTTAAATCCTCTTGCAAGATATAACTGTTATTCATATATAAAAAAATAAATAAAAAAATAAAAATATCCTTTATTTACTATTGCTGTAAACATCGATGCCCTGTTTTTTTCCTCTTCAAGTTACATCAGATCTATTGGTGCAGTCAATAATAAGCGCTCTTGCATTAAGTTTCTTCAGGCCTTTTTTAGTGCTGGAATTGAAATCAGTGCTGGGAATCGGGCGTATTTTGAAAAGTGCTTAAATGCTTACTAGTCCTTGAAAAGTGCTAAAAATATATACGTGTGATAATTGACATGTTTTCTCTCCTCTGAAGGTATCTTAAAGTTTGTTATTTAAGGACTGTTTTAAAGTTTTGTTTGATAATTGATAATTAAAAATTAATTGATTAATCTAAATCTGTAATGAATTGTTTTAATTTGGTGCTATATTGACGGTATCCACACATTAAATAGGGAAAGTCTTAACTTCTTTCCCAAAAGCGTTTTATTGAAAATTTCTGGAAGGGGCCTTGAAATGCACTTGAATTTTATCATTAAAAAGTGTTTAGGAACAATATTTCAGTTAAGATAACAATAACAGTGCTTATTAACAAAGGTTGTACAAAGACAGTTTGAGCCTTTAACAGTGTTTTATATTGAAGTTTAGAAAATAATTCATGATTCTTTGTTGTACAATTCCTCTGTATTCCATTCTTTGTCTATTTTAATGTGTGCTCTTAAATTGGATCTGTAGATTGACAGGAGTTGCCTTCTGTATAGTGAATTGTGCTGGCTTGCACATTGACTTTGAAGCATGTCCATGCATATCTACAGTACATTTCAGATTCTCTGGAATCTTCTACCTAGCAATACTATAGTGACTAGTTGTTCCCATTTTTAGCCCATCATCATCTGATGGTGGGCTATTCAAATCACCCTGCGTCCTTGGTCCGTCCGTCGTCTGTCGTCCGTCGTCCGCCGTCCGTCGTCCGTCCATAAACAATTCTTGTTATCGGTATTTCTCAAGAAGTACCAGAGGGATCTTTCTCAAATTTTATATGCAGGTTCCCATTGGTCCTTAGCTGTGGAGGGCAACTTTTGAGACTGATCTGATAAACAACATGGCCGATAGGCAGCCATCTTTGATTTTGATATTGAAAGTTTGTTATCGCTATTTCTCGGGAAGTATCAGAGGGATCTTTATCAAATTTTATATGTAGGTTCCCCTTGGTCCTTAGCTGTGCAGGGCATTTTTTTGAGACTGATCGGATAAACAACATGGCCGACAGGCAGCCATCTTTGATTTTGATATTGAAAGTTTGTTATCGCTATTTCTCGGGAAGTATCAGAGGGATCTTTCTCAAATTTTATATGTAGGTTCCCCTTGGTCCTAGCTGTGCAGGGCAATTTTAGAGACTGATCGGATAAACAACATGGCCGACAGGCAGCCATCTTGGATTTTGATAGTGAAAGTTTGTTATCGCTATTTCTCGGGAAGTACGGGAGGGATCTTTCTCAAATTTTAAATGTAGGTTCCCCTTGATCCCTCGTTGTGTATGTTATATTTTGAGACTGATCATAAAAACAAAATGGATTAAAAGAAGAACTAAACAGATCTTTCTCATATTGCAATGATCGATTCTATTTCTTTCACATTAAGTACTGTACTAGTAAATATGTGAAATGACAAACTCACTTTGAAGGTTGGCTTTCATACACATCAGTATTAAGTTTAGATCAAAAGTTACCTCAAGGTGCATTTACTGTTAACATGACTCGATCAAACAGATTAGAGGAAAGAAGAAAAAAGATCGAACTGACAAAGAACTAATGAAGATGGTACAAAGGTGGGCGCCAAGATCCCTCTGGGATCTCTTGTCAGTTTTATGATATACTTGCTTAATTGTAGGCTATATGACCCATACATAGCTTTGTTTTCCTTATGCTATCTCTTACTATCTATTTATCCATAACCTCTTTATATTGTGTTGTTTATATAATACATTTTCAAACGTAATAGTAGGTTTGTTCTTGTCATTGACGTCACATTTCGGCTACATGCATGCTTCAATCACGAAGTGGTGCATTTCAATTCCTAGTTTGTAGCATGAATTGATATATGGCAGGCATTTTTTTCTTGTCGGGAAAACATTTTGTAGATACTTACATCCATGCAATCCTTCATATGGTGGTAGAGTTTCAAGGAGTAGTTTATTACATATATTTATGGCAGAGATTTTTACTCCACATCGACACTTCCGTCACATGCGGTTACTGTCAAGATTACATAGGCAGTTTGTACCACAGAAGAAACATTATGACAGAAATTAAAACATTTTATTTCATGCTGAGATCATGTGCAGATGCTTTTGTTGGGAGTGCTTGATTCGGATGACAAGCTGATCTATCTCGTTCTAAACAAATGTTCCGTTGGTGGTATGTACACAAGATGGAAATATTGAATACAACAATGGCATTCACACCTCGTATTGATCTATGGGCAAAGGAATTGTTAGATCACATGCAACAGTAAGCTTAATGTTTGCTTATCATACCAACCTGCAGTTTTCTGAAAAGTGATTTTTCATCTCTGGAGTCCTAGATAGCGAAAACCATTAATTTCTTGTTAGTTATCACCCAGAACCTACTGAGATTTCTAAACAATTTTTCAAGCTCGTAAATCTGCAGATATTGGAAATAATGTTGGTGGTGGCATCTAGTGCTGCTAGTGCTGGGGAACCTGTATAGATGGTATTTACATGGCCAATTCAGATGTTATGTCATCCAAACTGACTTAGGTATGGACTGTTCAGCTTAAACATCATTCTTGTCATCTCCACTCTCTTTACTATCTCTAGTTTCCTCTCTGTCACGTTCATGTTTTCTCTCTATCTCTCTACCATCTCAAGTCTTCCCTCTGTCATATTCATGTTTTCTCTCTATCTCTCTACCATCTCAAGTCTTCCCTCTGTCATGTTTTCTCTCTATCTCGTTACCATCTCAAGTCTTTCCTTTGTCACGTTCATGTTTTCTCTCTTTCTCTCTACCATATCAAGTCTTCCCTCTGTCACGTTCATGTCTTATTGTCATCTTTTTACCATCTCAAGTCTTCCCTCTGTCACATTCATGACTTCTCTCTATCTCTTTACCATCTCAAGTCCGGCCTCTGTCACGTTCATGACTTCTCTCTATCTCTATACCATCTCAAGTCTTCCTTCTGTCATGTTCATGTCTCTTTCCATCTTTTTACCATCTCAAGTCTTCCCTCTGTCACGTTCATATCTCTTTCCCTCTCTATACCATCTCAAGCCTTTCCTCTGTCACGTTCATGTCTCTTTCCATCTTTTTACCATCACAAGTCTTCCCTCTGTCACGTTCATATCTCTTTCCATCTTTTTACCATCTCAAGCCTTCCCTTTGTAATGCTCATGTCTCTTTCCATCTTTTTACCGTCTCAAGTCTTCCCTCTGTCACGTTCATTTCTCTTTCCATCTCTATACCATCTCAAGCCTTTCCTCTGTCACGTTCATGTCTCTTTCCATCTCTTTACCATTTCAAGTCTTCCCTCTGTCACGTTCATGTCTTCTCACTATCTCTTTCCCATTTCAAGTCTTCCCTCTGTCACGTTCATGTCTTCTCACTATCTCTATACCATTTCAAGTCTTGCCTCTGTCACGTTCATGTCTCTTTCCTTCTTTTTACCATCTCAAGCCTTCCCTTTGTCACGTTCATGTCTTCTCACTATCTCTTTACCATCTCAAGTCTTCCCTTTGTCACGTTCATGTCTTCTCACTATCTCTATACCATTTCAAGTCTTCCCTCTGTCACGTTCATGTCTCTTTCCTTCTTTTTACCATCTCAAGCCTTCCCTTTGTCATGCTCATGTCTCTTTCCATCTTTTTACCGTCTCAAGTCTTCCCTCTGTCACGTTCATGTCTTCTCACTATCTCTTTACCATTTCAAGTCTTCCCTTTGTCACGTTCAAGTCTCTTTCCATCTTTTTACCGTCTCAAGCCTTCCCTTTGTCATGTTCATGTCTTCTCACTATCTCTTTACCATCTCAAGTCTTCCCTTTGTCACGTTCATGTCTCTTTCCATCTCTATACCATCTCAAGCCTTTCCTCTGTCACGTTCATGTCTCTTTCCATCTTTTTACCATCTCAAGTCTTCCCTTTGTCAAGTTCATGTCTTCTCACTATCTCTTTACCATTTCAAGTCTTCCCTCTGTCACGTTCATGTCTCTTTCCATCTTTTTACCATCTCAAGCCTTCCCTTTGTCATGCTCATGTCTCTTTCCATCTTTTTACCGTCTCAAGTCTTCCCTCTGTCACGTTCATGTCTCTTTCCATCTTTTTACCATCTCAAGTCTTCCCTTTGTCACGTTCATGTCTTCTCACTATCTCTTTACCATCTCAAGTCTTCCCTCTGTCACGTTCATGTCTCTTTCCATCTCTTTACCATCTCAAGTCTTCCCTTTGTCACGTTCATGTCTTCTCACTATCTCTATACCATTTCAAGTCTTCCCTCTGTCACGTTCATGTCTCTTTCCTTCTTTTTACCATCTCAAGCCTTCCCTTTGTCATGCTCATGTCTCTTTCCATCTTTTTACCGTCTCAAGTCTTCCCTCTGTCACGTTCATGTCTTCTCACTATCTCTTTACCATTTCAAGTCTTCCCTTTGTCACGTTCATGTCTCTTTCCATCCTTTTACCATCTCAAGTCTTCCCTTTGTCATGTTCATGTCTCTTTCCAATTTTTTACCATCTCAAGTCTTCCCTCTTCACGTTCATGTCTTCTCTCTATCTCTTTACCATCTCAAGTCTCTCCTTTGTCATGTTCATGTCTTATTGCCATCTCTCTACCATCTAAGTCTTCCCTTTGTCACGTTCATGTTTTCTCTCTATCTCGTTACTATCTCAAGTCTTTCCTTTGACACGTTCATGTTTTCTCTCTATCTCGTTACCACTATTTCTAGTCTTCTTCCCTCTGTCATATTCCTGTCTTTTTTCCATTGATCCCTTTACCATGTAAGGTCTTCTTCCTTTTGTCAGAAATACTTGACATACTTGCACATTCAACAGCCATAGTAACTTACACATGGCTTCATAAGTCACATTCCTGCAGAAAAAAATATATCCTTTTATCTTACAGAAAAGAAAACCTATCTAAGGTATCTAAAGAGGCCAGCTGGGTTATATATATGTATTTTATATTACAATATGAAATGTATAGTTAAGCCAACAATTATATGGTTGTTCTATTATCGAGTGAGTGTTTTAAATGCAAAACTTGTGCTGAATTATTGTTGTTCCGCTTTACTCATCATCTGTTTAATTTGGCAGTTTCAAAACTTATGTCCTTTACTTAAAGGTGTACAAGTTTAAGTCTTACATTATAATGAGAAATATTGAGGATTTCTGATGAATATTTGCCGGAGGCATGTGCTTAGAGGTTTTTTTCCCACCATTGGTGGTGTTCTAACTTTTGAAGGTCAACAGATTTGAACCATACATAGTGTTATGATTGGTTCAATTTGACTCATTTTTAACCATGATTGTACAAATTGACAGAAATTGTGGTGTGTACTGGGTGGTGGCATTTCATAGATTTTGAACCATGTTCACTTGGTTTAAAGTCACAGATTCAAACCTTAGTGTGTAGGGTTTGGGATTGGTGTAAGTTCAAATCTTTGACATTGTCATACTCTAATTGTGCAGCCCACTCTTCTCAACATAAGTCTTCATATCAGTAATTTGTTCCTTTTAGGGCAGCCCTTGATAATACTATGTAGGTCATGTCCTATCATACACTATTATATATGTAAAAGGGAGGTAAATCGTGACTTCTAAGGTTAAATTAAGGGACAATATAATAAGATTGACTGTTGATGTAATTTAGGTCACATATTGAGACCTTAACCATCGATCTTCTGGTACCGTATTTCGGATCTAGCCTTGTACCCACTCTGTAAGGACTACATAGAATTGGTCTGCACTAATTTCCAAATTAAATAAGACTATTTAATGAGAAAGGAAAAAACAAGTATTTATTTCAATGAGAAATGTAAAAGTTTTTAATGTCAAGGTTGCTGTAATTGTAAAGACATGTATAAAACAGTGTGTAATATACAAAGTTAATGAAGCAAGCTGCTTTAAATTGACTAGAAAAGAGGTTCTCTCTTATTGAATTGGATCGCACAGCTTCGTCACAATCAGCTCTGAAAGTGGGCTACAGATTCTGTTTCTAAATGCCACATGTCCATCCCTTTCTATGTAGTGGGAAACGCTTGAAGTGGAATACTAAATCTCTCAACACGTTTATAGGGCAAACAAAAATAGCCTGCATCTCATCCAGGCCTTTTTTTTCCGGGGAAGAAATTTTTCCTTTACAGACTACCAACTTGATTTAATTGATAATATTAACAGCAGAAACAATTCTATAACTGTGCTCCTTAACTTTTTGTCAAGGAGGAGTGTAAAAATCAATTAGGATTTAGTATGAAATTACAATGATTAATGACATTGACAAGGAGTGATATTTTGTAGAAAATGAGAGGGTGCCAAGTTCCACAAAGGTCAAACCACAAATTCTTGCGTTCAAAGGAACTTGTTGTATACTTCCAGTTAAACTAGTGAAATCTCTGTTTAGTCTTTTCTGTTGTTAAATCCGGTCGTCTTCTGATAACAGCTCTAGTTTATCTAATGACGTTTATGATTGATTCCGATTAGGTAGATTTCTGACAAGATCATTAGGTTTCTCACTTCTCGAAATGCTCACAAAGTGGAAAATATCCTAATTCACATAGATAGTTTAATCATCGTGTACTGCAATTGTGTTAGGTTGGGGTATTAGATAGGATGATAAGAGGAGAATTATTAAAATTGGAGAAAGATCATGCAATCATCTCATTAAAAATGCACTGAAGAATCTTGGAAATATAAGATTATTCTTTATTGTTTGTTGGAGACAAACCCTATTTTCAGTTTTCTGTAAAAAAAAAAAAAATAGAGAACGGAGTTTGATAAAAAAAAAAAAAGGCTTTGGCACTAGACCATTTCACATTGACCTGTTTTCAGTATTTTTTCAAAATTTCATATTTTTCACTTTTATGTCTACATTTTTATGGTAACTGCTGTCTAAAGAAAACAACACTGGAAACAATGATTTCATTTAAATAATAACCAGGTTTTGAAAATCCACAGATGTAATTTACTTATAGTATATACTGTTGTAAATATTTGAAAAACTGATTCATTTAGACAGGTTGTACTGTATAAACACATTTATATATATCATAATTTACTAATGAGAGTTTGTTTTTGTGTTGACAGCCCCAAGGTGGATCAGAGACAGGTGATTCAGACTATGTAAGTATTACCCTGTATCTAGTAAGTCCTGACAATTCTAGAGGTTTCTTATTTCTAAACATTACAGTTGATTTCTGAATCAAATGGCTCTCATAGACGTTTGAGTTCAAACTATAGCACCTGTGACTTGTATGCTGACTGTATCAGTAGTCCAGTCCAAGTCAGCTACAAATATTGATCATCACTTTGGTGTTTAAAGGACAGTCCAAGTCAGCTACAAATTATTGATCATCACTTTGGTGTTTAAAGGCCAGTCCAAGTCAGCTACAAGTTATTGATCATCACTTTGGTGTTTAAAGGACAGTCCAAGTCAGCTACAAATTATTGATCATCGCTTTGGTGTTTAAAGGNTTAAAGGACAGTCCAAGTCAGCTACAAGTTATTGATCATCACTTTGGTGTTTAAAGGACAGTCCAAGTCAGCTACAAGTTATTGATTATCACTTTGGTGTTTAAAGGACAGTCCAAGTCAGCTACAAATTATTGATCATCACTTTGGTGTTTAAAGGCCAGTCCAAGTCAGCTACAAATTATTGATCATCATGGGAAGCAACAAACTCTTCTATAAAATAGTTGATGTGAAACAAGGAGCTCTTCTATAAAATAGTTGATGTGAAACAAATAACTCTTCTATAAAACAATTGATGTGAAACAAGGAGCTCTTCTATAAAATAGTTGATGTGAAACAAATAACTCTTCTATAAAATAGTTGATGTGAAACAAGGAGCTCTTCTATAAAACAGTTGATGTGAAACAACGAACTCTTCTATAAAATATTGATGTGAAACAAATAACTCTTCTATAAAATAGTTGATGTGAAACAAGTAACTATTCTATAAAATAGTTGATGTGAAACAAATAACTCTTCTATAAAATAGTTGATGTGAAACAAGTTACTTTTCTATAAAATAGTTGATGTGAAACAAATAACTCTTCTATAAAAAATAGTTGATAGGAAACAAGGAGCTCTTCTATAAAACAGTTGATGTGAAACAAGGAGCTCTTCTGTAAAACAGTTGATGTGAAACAAGGAGCTCTTGTATAAAATAGTTGATGTGAAACAAATAACCCTTCTATAAAAAATAGTTGATAGGAAACAAGTAGCTCTTCTATAAAACAGTTGATGTGAAACAAGGAGCTCTTCTGTAAAACAGTTGATGTGAAACAAGGAGCTCTTGTATAAAACAATTGATGTGAAACAAGGAGCTCCTTTATAAAATAGTTGATGTGAAACAAGTTACTTTTCTATAAAATAGTTGATGTGAAACAAATAACTATTCTATAAAATAGTTGATAGGAAACAACAAACTCTTCTATAAAACAGCTGATGTGAAACAATTTACTCTTCTATAAAATAGTTCATGTGAAATAATGAACTCTTCTATAAAATAGTTGATGTGAAACAAATAACTCTTCTATAAAATAGTTGGGATGAAACAAGGAGCTCTTCTATAAAATAGTTGATGTGAAACAAATAACTATTCTATAAAATAGTTGATAGGAAACAACAAACTCTTCTATAAAACAGTTGAACGGAAACAACAAACTCTTCTATAAAACAGCTGATGTGAAACAATTTACTCTTCTATAAAATAGTTCATGTGAAATAATGAACTCTTCTATAAAATAGTTGATGTGAAACAAGGAACTCTTCTATAAAACAGTTGATGTGAAACAAGTAACTCTTCTATAAAACAGTTGATATGAAACAAGGAACTCTTCTATACAACAGTTGATGTGAAACAAGTAACTCTTCTATAAAACAGTTGATGTGAAACAAGGAACTCTTCTATAAAATAGTTGATGTGAAACAAATAACTATTCTATAAAATAGTTGATAGGAAACAACAAACTCTTCTATAAAACAGTTGATGGGAAACAATAAACTCTTCTATAAAACAGCTGATGTGAAACAATTTACTCTTCTATAAAATAGTTGATGTGAAATAATGAACTCTTCTATAAAATAGTTGATGTGAAACGAGGAACTCTTCTATAAAACAGTTGATGTGAAACAAGTAACTCTTCTATAAAACAGTTGATGTGAAACAAGGAACTCTTCTATAAAATAGTTGATGGGAAACAACAAACTCTTCTATAAAATAGTTGATGGGGAAACAACGAACTCTTCTATAAAATAGTTGATGTGAAACAAGGAACTCTTCTATAAAACAGTTGATGTGAAACAAGGAACTCTTCTATAAAACAGTTGATGTGAAACAAGGAACTCTTCTATAAAATAGTTGATGTGAAACAAGGAACTCTTCTATAAAATAGTTGATGTGAAACAAGGAACTCTTCTATAAAACAGTTGATGTGAAACAAGGAACTCTTCTATAAAACAGTCAAAGGACATAATATTTTCAATTTGTCTTTGACCTTCTTTAGAGATAAAAGTTTCTGAAAACATGGGTTTATCAGGGTACATTTCAAGTCCATTTAAAGGACCAATTGCCCCTTTGAAAATGTGTCTGATTTTCCCGAATTTACCCATTGAAAATTCCAAATTGGGAAATCTAAAAAAAGATGTGTAAATTTAAACAAATTCCTCCCAATGGACTGCATTCTCAAAATGACAAGTATGGAAGAAGAACAGAATGATCATGCTGCCATAAAGATAGGCTTAAATTAACATAAAACAATCTAATTTCATGTACTCAAGAGTTGGTATAATGATTACCAAGATTTCCCAAAATGGCTATTATGTTGATGATATTTCCCATTTTCGTCCCAGGGTCCATTTCCAAAAAATCCTCGATAATCCCCTGTCATAAGTTTTATATTGCTATTATTATCTTAGAAATTCATATTTAAGACACGCATAGACTCAGGGGTGTTTACCAGTTTTGAGTACAAACTGTGGGGTACCAGTCCATGTGTACCTCGGTGTATCAGTACTACAAGTAGATTATAATCTTTTTCCTCTTCCCCTAGCTGTGTAGCAGTTCCAGGGTAACTTCAGTTCATGTTATCAGTGCTAAGTTTCTTGCTGTATTTTCCACCATGCCTTACACTCCATTTCACCAATGATCAATATCTGTTTATGACGGTGCAGAGAAATGTGTTTGAAGCCAAGTATTAGGAGCTTCGAGGACCAGAGACATAACCATTTGTGTGCTTTTTACAGCTGTTCAGTTAAAGTAATTTACTTTTATTGAAATTTGACTACATCTAAACAAGGAAAGCCTCTTTTAAATGCAGAGGATTTTTTTTCCAGATGATAAAGCAACCCTTGTAATAAGTTTAAAGTGAACAAAAAATATAATTTCATTCTAAATTAGTTTTCTTTCTTTTAGTCGTGACTATATTAAAACTCAAATTAGTTAGAACAGCAAGGAGGCATGGTTACAAGCTGATTAATGTTTCAAGTGGCTTTTATTCTTTAATCAGTAGCTACATGTATATGAACCAAATAGCAGGAACATTTTAATCTTACTGAATTTTTCTAAGGAACTGTAGATTTTTTTCTATGTAATACATGCTATTATTGGTATGACTCCAGCATATTTAGGTTTTTAGCCCACGATCATCTGATGGTGGGCTATTCAAATCACCCTGCGTCCATGGTCCATTGTCGATTCGTCGTCCGTCGCCCGTCCTTAAACAATTCTTGTAATCGATATTTCTCAAGAAGTACTTGAGGGATCTTTCTCAAATTTTATATGTAGGGTTACCCTTGGTCCTCAGCTGTGCAGGGCAACTTTTGAGACTGATCGGATAAACAACATGGCCGACAGGCAGCCATCTTGGATTTTGATTGTGAAAGTTTGTTATCGATATTTCTCAAGAAGTACCAGAGGGATCTTTCTCGAATTTTATATGTAGGTTCCCCTTGGTCCTTAGCTGTGCAGGGCAATTTTAGAGACTGAATGGATAAACAACATGGCAGACAGGCAGCCATCTTGGATTTTGATAGGGAAAGTTTTGGGGNGGGGGGGGATTTTGAGCCAGTTGTTTCGACTATCTTTCCCTACCTACATTTGTAAAAATGAATGAAGTGACCAATAAGGTGTAAGGTGTTTAGGATTAAAATACTAAGCAATCTTGACGCAATGGATTCAGATTGTCATGAGAACGTAGGAAAGACAAGGGAAGGATGTAACATGATTTTACTGGCAGTGGTAGTAACACACTTAACAGCACTACAGATACTGAGGAGCCAGGCCCTCATGAGATCAGGGACATATTGATTTCTTAAAAAGGTGCACACTCAACGACACACTACCCAAGGGGTTATATGTAAAGGTCAGCGTGCAAGTACCTGACTCTAGTACACAGAAATTGACATTGCACGAGAAAAATGGTGTTTGGTTTAGGATTGACAAAATTACTTCAGAGTTGTCGGTTAGAGATGATAACAATGTTAGCTACATCAATTGAAATTTAACCTATTCACCCCTAAAGTCTCATTTGAACATTACCAAATCAAAGACTGGGCAAGTCCAGTTTAAATATGTAGAGGTGAATGAGTTAAGGTACTAATCAAATCTGTAATCTCATCAGACACTGAGAATGTTGCCTGGTTAATCACAGAACTTGTAAATACACACATCAAGTTGTCCAGAAATAACAGATAAATAGATGACATTTTCCTTATATAGCCACATTTTAGAGTTGACCCACCTCTCTCCATGAAACCATGAACATTTATCATGACATTGCCTGTATCCCAGGACAAAGGGAACAGTTATAAATTCATTTATATATATGTGACTCTGGGCTAGAAATTAATTTTAAGAGCTATTAGTCAGTCGGGCTAATATTTACCAATTTTACCAATGTGCAAATTCCAACAACCCAGCATTATTCAACTTGTTAACCCTTAGGCTGCTACGCACAACAATAGTCGTTTTTAAAAGTCGGGCCGTCAGTGCTACGCACGACTATAGTCGTTTCTCGGTCTGTAGGCTTTGATCGGTAGCCAGGAAGTGTGAAGTCAGGTTGTTGCTATACCAAACCCGAACGCGTATAGTAGACGGCTTCTGATTGGTTGTTTTGCCATTACTTTCGATATTCACGGCAGTGTACCCTAGTAATAACCAAAGGTGTGCGAGAGATTTTCAAATCGAAAAAAAATCATAAAAATGGCGGACGTGTAGATTGAAGCGATGAATATGATGGTGAACATTTATTCTCCATCGTCACCTACGATGATAATAAAGGTTTTAAAGGGTTTTGCATGGTTGATGTGGAAATACTTCGGTGTTACATAATATGTAACTTTCCAGTAAACGGCTTTGTGCTCTACGCAAACAGGAAAATATCGGCGGACCGAGGCGCACATGTCGTCTGCAGGTGAGGCCGAATTGAACATTGA
Source organism: Mizuhopecten yessoensis (assembly GCF_002113885.1). Taxonomy (NCBI): domain Eukaryota; kingdom Metazoa; phylum Mollusca; class Bivalvia; order Pectinida; family Pectinidae; genus Mizuhopecten; species Mizuhopecten yessoensis. Next base: position 549,774 of record NW_018408864.1, on the reverse strand, counting down.
CATTGATACGTTTTGAGCCGATTTATTTCTTCAAACTTTTTATCGGTGATTTAATCATAAACTAGAC
>NW_018408864.1:495127-547151 GCF_002113885.1 Mizuhopecten yessoensis | reverse complement strand
CTACAGACTGGAATGTGGACCTTGTTCCGACATGACTATAGCTACAGACTGGAATGTGGACCTTGTTCCGACATGACTATAGCTACAGACTGGAATGTGGACCTTGTTCCGACATGACTATAGCTACAGACTGGAATGCCGACCTTGTTCCGACATGACTACAGCTACAGACTGGAATGTGGACCTTGTTCCGACATGACCATAGCTACAGACTGGAATGTGGACCTTGTTCCGACATGACTATAGCTACAGACTGGAATGTGGACCTTGTTCTGACATGACTATAGCTACAGACTGGAATTAGAACCTTGTTCCGACATGACTATAGCTACAGACTGGAATAAGGACCTTGGACTAAAGATTGTTGTACTACTAGTAATCTGACCCAAGAGATGAACTTTATTGACAATCATCCATTAACTCATCATATGAAATCACAGATAGACAGTATTCTTTTGTTTGACTCGCAGGACGAAATTGTCTGAAGTGCTTTGAAAATCCTTTTGCTAAATTTAAGTACTCCTGATGTTTTCTGAAAATTATTTTGTTGAGAAACGGTGTCGATTCAGTTACTGGTGTAATCTTCTCAAACTTTTCTGACAAGTGCATTGCTCTGCAATAATAATCTAGACTACATTGATGACAGATACCGTTTTATATCATTTTCATTGTATCATATCAGACAGTGTAAATGAGGCAATGATGTGTTAAGAGGTTTGATACAATAAAAGCAAAATTGCGTATTAATCTTGGACCGTTATGATGAGTTTGCCGACCTAGTAAGACCTTTATTGTCGTTTGGCTTTCAGACCATTGTCAGGGAATGCACTGTTGCTGTACGAACTTGTTGACGAGTCTCGTAGAAAGACAAGGATTTGTGATAATTTCTAACTTAATGTGTTGACGGCTTATCGTCAGACAAGTATTACATTTATATATGATTCCATTGTGCACCGTAGTTGGTAGATTATTCAGAGGTAATGAAGACATTTTGTTGTAAAGAAAGGCAAAAATCTATGTTGGGAAAAGAACTAGGCATAGATATTGGTGTTGTGAAGAAAACTTAGCATGGATATTTGTGTTGTGAGGAGAACTAGGCATGGATATATATTTGTGTTGTGAAGAAAACTAGGCATGGAAATTTGTAATGTGAAGAAAACTAGGCATGGATATTTGTGTTGTGAAGAAAACTAGGCATGGATATTTGTGTTGTGAAGAAAACTAGGCATGGATATTTGTGTTGTGAAGAAAACTAAGCATGAATATTTATGTTGTGAAAAGAATTAGGCAGGGAGCTCTGTGTTGTGAAGAGAACTAGGCAGGGAGCTCTGTGTTGTGAAGAGAACTAGGCAGGGAGCTCTGTGTTGTGAAAAAAACTAGGCAGGGATCTCTGTGTTGTGAAGAGAACTAGGAAGGGATCTCTATGTTGTGAAGAACTGCAGGGATTTGTCTTGTGAAGAGAAAAAGGCAGGGATCTCTGTGTTGTGAAGAGAACTAGAAAGGGATCTCTATGTTGTGAAGAACTGCAGGGATTTGTCTTGTGAAGAGAAAAAGGCAGGGATCTCTGTCTTGTGATGTGAAGAGCTAGACAGGAATCTTAATGTTGTGGAGACAGTTAGGGTCTAGGGAGGAATATGTGTGTCACAAAGATAACTATAAGGGTATTGGTGTTGTTCGAGGAATATAGCTGGAATTTGTGCTATAAAATGAAGCAGGCAGGATCTATTTGTTTTACAGAGAATAGCTGGAATCTGTATGTGGTGAGAGAACTAGGGAGGAATATGTGAGTCATGAAGATAACTTTGAGGGTATTTTAATGTACAGGGATTCAGTAGGGATCAATGTGTTGTATGCACAAAGACCAAGCAGGAATCTTGGTGTTGTGAAGAGAAATTGTGTTTTGTCCTGAGAAACCAGCAGTAATTAGCATTCTATGTTGGGCTTTGTCTGGAGTAGATGTATGAGAGGTGTATGTTTTAGTGGGCTGTCTGAGGGTCGAGATAATCAACACCCTGTCTGTCCCCGGTCCTAGGATTAGCCCTGTCTGTACTCCTCCTTATGGATTAGTCTCATCCATCCTGACTGACCGTCAGAACAGCCTCTGTAGGGCAGATACATCACCGACCTGTTCTAGCCCTGGGTAGGGTAGTGTGGCACGATGGTAGGCATGCTCCCCCATTGACAAAGTGGCCTGAGGTTTCACAAACTTCGCTGTGCTTGTATGAATCATCTCAAAGTTGAGTAAAATCTCAAGCACGTGGGGCCTCTACTGTTGGTACTCGTAATAGTTACACTGTTTTCACAAGTTTTGTTTAAGAAATGGGTTCTGAGGCCATTCATATTCTAAAGTAACAAAGGAATGGCATGAATGCTTTATTATGACCTTGGAACTCATGGTTATGATCTTGAAAGCACAACAAATTGGCTTTGTAATGACCTTTGGATTCATAGCTGTGACCTTGACATCAGAAGTTGAATCGTTTTTATTATGACCTTGGGACTCACAGTTGTGACCTTGACATCAGAAGTTGAATCGTTTTTGTTATGACCTTGTTGGGACTCACAGTTATGACCTTGACATCAGAAGTTGAATTGTTTTTGTTATGACCTTGGGACTCACAGTTATGACCTTGACATCAGAAGTTGAATCGCTTTTGATATGACCTTGGTATTCACAGTTATGACCTTGACATCAGAAGTTGAATTGTTTTTGTTATGACCTTGAGACTCACAGCTATGACCTTGACTATTACAATTAGTTGACCTCGTTATGACCTTGGCATTTATGGCTAGTATCACAAGTTTACTCAGCTTTGTTATGACCTTGGGACTAGCAGCTATGACCTAGACACTATGAAGCTACTTGACTATTTACAAGGGATACAAATAAAGGTGTTTGCAGTTTAGTTGTAGTGTTAGCACTAATTAGCTGTAGAATGTTGATATATACTGTATACAGAAAAAATTTCACTGCAATTCAATGTTTGCCTCTTTCACCCTCTGTAATGAATTCATCAACATAAACAACATAATATGCATAGTAATTAAATGTGAAAGGCTCAATTAAAACTGGGCAAATGTGGATTTTACTGGCAAAGGGCGAACATTTTACGCTATTGATATGTGATATAAGTTTTTCACAGTAAGGTTTTTCCCTGTTTCAGATGAACGGTGGTGGAGACTGGGAGTATGAGGAGATTCCACTTGAGAGGGTAAGTAGTCCACAATGATACAATCAGAGTCAGGTAAAAACTAACTCTCCTGTAAAACACACTTCTTGTTGTAGTGCCTCAAATGTAACATTCTGGTGACCTTTGTCAGTCAGCTCACCACACATGGGTACCTCTTTGTGATTTTGTCAGAATGGTTAACATACCAGCCTTCCATGCAGACTGCAATGTGTGAAGTCAGTATAGTTTTAGCATGGCAGTTTGTTCCCCCTCTCCAAGACAGCTCCAAATAACCTTGGTGGAGTTTTAAGGACTGGGTGGGTGCTACAGACTCTTTTCTTCAAGAAACATGGTCCCACAGCAAAATAGAACACCTATATGCCTTAGACACTCATACATGTGGATGTATTACCTATGTGACTTAGGACTAGTAGTTAACACCTGATAAGGCAGCGCCTGAGATTATTGTGTGAACTGTAGCTATATACTGTGCATTAGATTGCTTTATGTCATTAAAAAAAGATAGTTAACAGATGAAGGAAACTATTGTGACCTTTCATTTTAACAGATCAGCAATGAGCTTGGTCAGAGTTCTTGGCATTGGCTTAAAGCAATACAGACTGTCAGAATGATAGTATAGTAGGGGAAAGGTAGACTAGGACTACACAATGATTGGTGTAACAGTATGACCCCAGTTACTACACAATGATTGGTGTAACAGTATGACCCCAGTTAATACACAATGATTGGTGTAACAGTATGACCCGGGCCCAGTTAATACACAATGATTGGTGTAACAGTATGACCCCAGTTACTACACAGTGATTGGTGTAACAGTATGACCCCAGTTACTACACAATGATTGGTTTAACAGTATGAACCCAGTTACAACACAATGATTGATGTTACAGTATGACCCCAGTTAATACACAATGATTGGTGTAACAGTATGACCCCAGTTACTACACAATGATTGGTGTAACAGTATGAACCCAGTTACAACACAATGATTGATGTAACAGTATGACCCCAGTTAATACACAATGATAGGTGTAACAGTATGACCCCTGTTACTACACAATGATTGGTGTAACAGTATGACCCCAGTTACTGCACAATGATTGGTGTAACAGTATGACCCCAGTTACTACACAATGATTGGTGAAACAGTATGACCCCAGTTACAACACAATGATTGATGTAACAGTATGACCCCAGTTACTACACAATGATTGGTGTAACAGTATGACCCCAGTTACTTACAAATACACCCAATCATTTTTATGGACACACTGTAACTGACTGAAGTTGAAAATTCAAGTCATATGGGGGGAAAATATACCCTCAGCTTTATAACACATCAGAATCTGTAGATTCAGAAACCAATTTACCAAAAACACTTTTAAATCACTTGCAAGTGATGTATGTGACAAATTATGTCCCCTGCCTTTCACTATTTTTAAATGGGCAGACATTAGTCATTACCGTCCAGTCATTGCTGTTCTGATTACCTCCTTGGTCTATGATGAATTGCTGGTGTTCTGATTGCCTCCCTGTCATTGGTACAGAGATTCACCTGTGGACCTTCCAATTCATAAGACATAATAAAATTTTCAGGAGATGTATGCATCAATGATGGCCTGTGTTTAAATATAAATGGTAACTGTTGAAAATTGGACTTTAATAGTTAAGTCTGATAGATATGGGAAAACAGCAGTAAATGGCTCCATTATCACCGAAAACACTGTATATGTGTATATATCTACGTTCACACACGAAGTGCTGATACAATTAGTACGGGAAACAATTTTAGGCCTTGTTTATGTTCCATGCCTGTATAATTATGTTTTGATGAGTGCACAATTTTTCAGAGAGTTTCAATAAACTTATATACATGCCTGACATTTACCAGAAAGGGGGCTCATTTCCCCCTGTTATTGGTGAGAAATGAGATCAATAATTTTATTTTTATAACAAAATTAGGTTGTTGAGAAAAGTCCATGCAAACTGAAATTGATGTTTCCATTAACTTGCTGATACATAGAAACACATGGGTATTAGTCGACATATTCATTCATAGGTTCTAAATTGTTTAGACATAAAATTATCCAGGCACATAACCATATCTTCTCTGGTAACAGTGCTACCAAAAGTTAGGGAACAATGGTTTGGTAGGAAATTACTAAAAACATTTAATGTTGTTTTAAACATATAAAAAAATTAAAAAATAACGACAGTTGGTAAATTGTTTTTCTCACACAATTTGGATGTTGACCTTTGTAAAATTGATTTTTGTGGTTGACCTTGGTCTCGGAGACCTTTGTCTGATTAATCTTTTTATAAATTACCTGTGTGAATGACCTTTGTTTAATTGACCTGTGTGATTAACCTTTGTATAATTGACCTATGTTTAATTGACCTGTGTGATTGCCTTATGTATAATTAACCTGTGTGATTGACCTTTGTATAATTGACCTGTGTGATTGACCTTTGTATAATTGACCTATGTATAATTGACCTGTGTGATTGCCTTATGTATAATTGACCTGTGTGATTGACCTTTGTATAATTGACCTGTGTGATTGACCTATGTATAATTGACCTGTGTGATTGACCTATGTATAATTGACCTGTGTGATTGACCTTTGTGTAACTGACTTGTGTGATTGACCTTTGTATAATTGACCCCTATGTTCAACCTTAATGTTTCCAGGGGAACACCGGTCTGGGGTTCAGTATTGCTGGTGGCAGTGACAACCCACACATTGGCGAGGACCCGGCAATATTCATCACAAAGATCATCCAGGGGGGCGCTGCCGCTGCTGATGGCAGACTCAAGTAAGTCTACACAATTCTTGAATCCAAAGGTTTATCAGGTAAAACTTGTATGTGAAGTGGTGTAACCATATTTCACCAATACTTAGTCGATGTTTGCTATTTTCAGCCAAACTCATGATCAGTTCTGAATTAATTTTACCAATGGCAGGCATATCCAGACAGAGCTCATCACATGAAGGAGGAACTTATGCCCTGTGTCTGTTTTGTTGCCTTGATAAAGACAGACCCTTAGGTTTTTATACTTCTACATATTCAGGGAACTTATGTGAGACCATGTGTCTTATATGATCAACGTCAGCGACCTGAAGTTAAGGAACTATAAATTATTTGAAATATTAACTGCAATATCATCAGTGATGAAAATGTTAAGTAGCTTTGATTCTTGGCTGACATTATGAAATGTGACGTCATCTTGGTGTAATACATGTCATCATTATATTGTCATTTTCATCAGCTGAAGAAAATCAAATGCTGGAACACAGCGGGCAACTGACATCACCTCATGCAAATACCAATAAGAGAACAAGCTTTGCTGTGAACGTTTTGCAGACTGCTTCAGTTTTTGAAATGCCATATTTGGTATGCTATATGTTTTCTGGGATATTGTACATTTTCTGTTGTCATTCAAAAAGTTTTCTTGATTAATTTAAATGCTTCTTTGCAAATGTGTTGTTGCATTTATAGTGTCATTGTCAATTTTTACCAAAATAATTGGAAAGACAGTCAATCATAATGTAGGAATTGGGGATATGTAGATTGTACCCTTGGGGAGAAGAACCTTGCCTTACATTGGTTCTGACTCAAAATACTTCAGCCCTGAGTAGATTTCCATTTCCTCCATGTCTACATATGTGTCGCAACACTTCATCAAAGCACACAGAGTTATACATCACACTCCATGATACAGACATCTTTGTAATAAGTATTTATTAAAGCGAAGATTGTGAATAATGACATAGACAATTAATATCAATATATAATAGATTGAATAAGGCATAAAGCTTAAAGAAAGCTATGATCATATTTCTTCACTTGATTACATTGTACTTCAAACATTTGTGAATCATTATTTTTCTTCCCCGTATTACATTGTCTTAGGATAACTGTCAGGGTTACCGTTAAGCCATATGTTGTATTTAGCATATCTGTCAGAGTTTCCATTAAACCATATGTTGTTCTTGGGATAACTGTCAGGGTTACCGTTAAACCATATGTTGTATTTAGCATATCTGTCAGAGTTTCCATTAAACCATATGTTGTGCTTAGGATATCTGTCAGGGGTACAGTTAAGCCATATATGGTTCCTATGATATCTGTCAGGGTTTCTCTTAAGCCATATGTTCTACTTAGGATATCTGTCAGGGTTACATTTAAACCATATGTTGTTATTAGTATATCTCTCAGAGTTACAGTTAAACCATATGTTGTTCTTGGGATAACTGTCAGGGTTACCGTTAAACCATATGTTGTATTTAGGATATCTGTCAGGGTTACAGTTAAACCATATGTTGTATTTAGCATATATGTCAGGGTTACAGTTAAGCCATATGTTGTACTTAGGATATCTGTCAGGGTTACTGTTAAGCCATATGTTGTACTTAGGATATCTGTCAGGGTTACCGTTAAGCCTAATGTTGTACTTAGGATATCTGTCAGGGTTACAGTTAAGCCATATATGGTTCCTATGATATCTGTCAGGGTTTCTAGTAAGCCATATGATGTACTTAGGATATCTGTCACGGTTACCGTTAAGCCTAATGTTGTACTTAGGATATCTGTCAGGGTTACAGTTAAGCCATATATGGTTCCTATGATATCTGTCAGGGTTTCTAGTAAGCCATATGATGTACTTAGGATATCTGTCGGGGTTACAGTTAAGCCATATGTTGTACTTAGGAAATGTGTCACGGTTACCGTTAAGCCATATGTTGTACTTAAGGTTATCTGTCAGGGTTTCTGCTAAGCCATATGTCGTTCTTAGGATATCTGTCACGGTTACCGCTAAGCCATATGTTCTACTTAGGATATCTGTCAGGGTTTCTCTTAAGCCATATGTTCTACTTAGGATATCTGTCAGGGTTTCATTTAAGCCATATGTTGTACTTAGGATATCTGTCAGGGTTACAGTTAAGCCATATGTTCTACTTAGGATATCTGTCAGGGTTTCTCTTAAGCCATATGTTCTACTAAGGATATCAGTTTCCATTAAGCCTCTAGATAACATTGTATTTAGGATATCTGTTCTCTAGATAACATTTTATGTCTAGGATATTTGTTCAGATATATGTATTGTAGATTATATTTAATTTAGGATATCTGTTCAGATATCTGTTCTCTAGATAACATTTTATGTCTAGGATATTTGTTCAGATATATGTATTCTAGATTATATTTAATGTAGGATTTCTGTTCAGATATATGTATTCTAGATTATATTTAATTTAGGATATCTGTTCAGATATATGTATTCTAGATTATATTTAATTTAGGATATCTGTTCTCTAGATTACATTTTATGTCTAGGATATCTATTCAGATATATGTATTCTAGATTATATTTAATTTAGGATATCTGTTGAGATATCTGTTCTCTAGATTACATTTTATGTCTAGGATATCTATTCAGATATATGTATTCTAATAACATTTTAATTTAGGATATCTGTTCAGATATCTGTTCTCTAGATTACATTTTATGCCTAGGATATCTGTTCAGATATCTGTTCTGTAGATAACATTTTATGCCTAGGATATCTGTTCAGATATATGTATTCTAGATTACATTTAATTTAGGATATCTGTTCGGATATCTGTTTTCTAGATTACATTGTATTTAGGATATCTGTTCTCTAGATTACATTCTTTGCCTAAGATATCTGTTTCCGAGATTATATTGTTCTTTGGACACCTGCATTTATGATGATTTTTGCTAAGATTATAATGTTTTACTAAAGAAGTAGTGTTGGGCTGAGGAAACTACAGGAGAAGCTGGTCTACATGAGACTGATGGGTGATTGGTAGACTTTCAGACAGAGACGGATACATGCTTTAATATATAGACCACACAGTGTCATTACAAGAAAAAATATTTCCTGGGCATGTAGGATTTATATAGAAAATTCATCAAAATGTCAGTGTTTATTGACAATAGTTTTCAAAGTAAAAAATGTGCATGATATGTTGGCTGAGGCCTAATGTTACAGCAGAGCCTTGGAGGTCTTTATTGCTATGTCTAGAACTGTCAGTACACTGTTCAGTTTTTGAAATGGCAAATTGTCTGGCTGGATAAAGTTTCTGTCTGTGCTTTGGGATATTTAGATTGAAGATTAACAAAAAAAAACAAAAATTGACCCATTCCTTGTGTTTTTTTTGAGATTCAGATACTTTATGCTGTGATGTATGTGTGAGGGGTTATCTGAGAAAGTGCTGAGGGTTTTATTGAAAAATAAATTACCAGACCTCTTGATTTTAACAGTGATTACCGAAGATTGATAGCGGAGGAAAACAACAGTCACCAAGTAAAAACTGAATTTCAACTTGATAAAACTAGAAACGTAATGTAGAAATGTAACAATGTGCATGTGATATAGACAACCTTGTGTTCTGTGACGTTTGACAGGTTTTTATACCCCCGCAACGAAGGGGGGGTCCTGGAAGCAGGATGTCCGTCTGTGGACGCAATGTAGTACAGTGTACTCCTAAACTACTGGATGGATTTTAATGAAATTTGCTGATGAAAGTCCTTGCAGCTTGGAGATGTGCAGAAAGCACTTTTCATTGGGTTATCTCCCCTTTTCACAAAGTTATGGCCCTTGGTTCATAAACCTTCTCTAGACCATGACATTGTATAGAAAATGCAAGAACTTTTTTATTTAATCCTTCCAAATTCGGTATGGTAATACTAGAAGCAATAACTTTTAACATATATAAGTGTTTTTTTGTCAAGTTTCAACTTTCCGCGTTTTTGAAAGGTCAAAGACCACGAATGAATTACGCTACCGAAATGGCTAAATATCTCGGAAACGGAAGGTATTTTGTATACACATATACCTTAATAAATTGATGCAAGCTACATTGTGACAAAGTTCTGAGGTCATCGAGTCAAAGGTCACACTAGTGGTGTTTGTCTTTTCTATCGGTCTGTCGATACGACATCTGAGGGAAGACTTTTTCATGACTCTTGATCTTTCTATATACTTTTTGCCTTGTTTATTTAGCCCCTACAGGGACAACAAGCAGCCAGAACGCGGGGGTATTAGTTAGACCATAGACGGCAGTTCTAGTTCATCCAACTTTTAAGTCTGTGCTGTGACGTTTGACAGGTTTTTCATCCAACTTTTAAGTCTGTGCTGTGACGTTTGACAGGTTTTTCATCCAACTTTTCAGTCTGTGCTGTGATGTTTGACAGGTTTTTCATCCAACTTAGGTTTTTCATCCAACTTTTCAGTCTGTGCTAATTCCGACTCTAGACCTTGTGTTTACACAGGCCAGGAATCTAGTTTTTGAAATTGATTGGCTAATTGCATGGCTGTCAATCTTGGTGAGTTCACCAACTCAGTTGCTACCTTGGAGTAAAATTTTCATTTCCTGATTATTGATTTTGATGCCGAGGTCACGGAAATGAGAGACTGGTGCAGAGAGAAGACAACGTTTGTAGAGGTTGGCTGTTGGTCAAGACTATCAGGATTTATGGGAATCGTAACTCCATTATCTAGGGTTTTCCAATTCAGCTATATAATATCATTAAACTTTTTCTTGGCTAGGGTTTTACATTGAGAGATGGTTAGAAAGCCATTCAGTCTGGAGGGTTTACCTTTAGAGATGGCTAGAAAGCCATTCAGTCAGGAGGGTTTACCTTTAGAGATGGTTAGAAAGCCAGTCTGGAGGGTTTACCTTTAGAGATGGTAAGAAAGCCATTCAGTCTGGAGGGTTTACCTTTAGAGATGGTTGGAAAGCCCTTCAGTCTGGAGGGTTTACCTTTAGAGATGGTTGGAAAGCCATTCAGTCTGGGGGGTTTACCTTTAGAGATGGTTAGAAAGCCATTCCGTCTGGAGGGTTTACCTTTAGAGATGGTTAGAAAGCCATTCAGTCTGGATGGTTTTACATTGAGAGATGGTTAGAAAGCCATTCAGTCTGGAGGGTTTTACATTGAGAGATGGTTAGAAAGCCATTCAGTCACGAGGGTTTACCTTTAGAGATGGTTGGAAAGCCATTCAGTCTGGAGGGTTTACCTTTAGAGATGGTTAGAAAGCCAGTCTGGAGGGTTTACCTTTAGAGATGGTAAGAAAGCCATTCAGTCTGGAGGGTTTACCTTTAGAGATGGTTAGAAAGCCATTCAGTCAGGAGGGTTTACCTTTAGAGATGGTTAGAAAGCCAGTCTGGAGGGTTTACCTTTAGAGATGGTTAGAAAGCCATTCAGTCTGGAGGGTTTACCTTTAGATAAAAGACAAGTTGCTGATTAGAAGCATCCCACATAAAACCCACAAAGACTTGTTTTGATTTCCAAGACTTCCACACATGTTGTTTTTTCAGGGCTGAACAATTTTGTTATGCGAGTGCTAGCATACAGGCAGATTTTGCAAAATTTTAATTACTCTGAGCTATATTTACGTAGCAAGTATTGAGATTTTTAAATACCCTTGACATAAAATCTACTCGCCCCAGGTGTTTAGCTGATGAAATTGTAAACACTTGTTTTTATCAAATAGAAAATTCTGTCTGTCCCCAATAAAATTGAGAGGAATCAAAATCTGTTATTAGTATTGTGTAATCATTTCCAGAAGAAAACCATACCTTGCGGAACTTTTATGACAAATAATAACGATGAAATCAAGTGAAAAATCTACATTTTGAGTGTAAAAAGAATCGGCGGGCTAGACCCTGGTATTCAAATGCCAGACTTCAGATTGATATACTTAACCGTTCTAAACAACAGAAGTGTCTTGGTCTAACTGTGTACAGTTATATCCAAACAGAGCTGGTTAAGGGGAGGTTGCTGTATATAGGAAAAAAAGTCAGTGTAGTGGGACAGGGATCCTTAAGTGTTTCTATGCTGATACAACTTGAATGGATCACTATCAGATTACTTCCCTTTGTCATGTTCTTCATTATGCAGAATATCGCTGTGATATTTTTAGGAACTTTTTTTCTGGAAATTTCTGTATTTGAAACCATGTGAAATGAAGTGGTGGATTACATTGTTGTGCTAGTTTGGAGTATTCGTGACATTGCTTTAAAAGATTTTACTTATATACTCCTAGAATTATTATTTTTCGCTATCTTTAATCAATGATTTTGTTGTCATGCTGTGGTAGAATCTAAAACCAGTAAAGTAATTGGGTGGGATTTTGATAAGGGGAGATAATCTTGAAGTCCATCATCAAAGGTACCTGTTGTATATGGCCGAGTGTTGTCTGATCCTACAGTCAGATCAGTGTGACCATCTCACCTCGACATCGGGAGGCAGGCCGAAAGTGATGACGTTGAATGAGGGAGCCGGGGGAGGGTCGCAGACACTATTATTTGGGCAATTAAGGTAGAAATGTACATTGGGAAATCAAAAACCCTAGAACCGGCGCCTACAAATCAATTTGATAGTGAGAATATTGGTGAGAGGAAATTTGATCCCCTTTGTAAAACAGATTACTGTTGATAGGGTTATTGATTGTATAATTCTGTCCGAGGTCCCCCAATGGTGGATCCGAGAATCTTCATGGAATGTAAATAGTGTTAGGAGCTGTGGCCCTAATCATGTTGGTTTTGAGAAATTACGTTGAGATCATGCTATGGAAACACAATTTGTATGTGGTCCTGCCATTCTTTACATGATGCTGTGTGACCTGTTTACACGGTCAACCTAATCTATACCATTATTCTTGTTTAAGAAAAAATGACCCTAGGTTGGCCCTAAATGACTTAAAATTTCAATGGGTTGAAAAACGATATTGAAATTAATATCAAAAAACATCAAAGATATTTGAGAAAATTTGAGAGAAATTCAAATTTACCATTAAATCTCGGAAGCTAATTTAGTAAAAAATATGTATCTTACAAAATATGGAGTTCTACGCTATTTAAGCATGTGGCAATACGGCAAAGAGTACACAATTTTGGTAAAAATGGGTTTCATGGTTGAAAGTAGGTGAGCATAAATTGTGTTAGCCATGTCTGTCCCTCGCCCCAACAATTCATTGTCATGATTCTACCGACTCAGACTGTCATCAAAGTTTATACAGAGGTCAGGTGTGAGGATTCCTGGTATGACTTAATAATTCAGGCTTTCAAGGTCAACGCCAAGGTCACTTGCTATTTATAGGTCAACCACAGGGTGTAAGGGGGGCATCCATGTCAAAGACTTTTTCTGGTTTATGAAAAAGAATATGGAAGTAAAATGTATAAGATGACATTTGAATGGTATGGGCAGGGCTCTTTCTGTTTTACTAACCCCATCAATTATAGTCTGGTGGGGTCTGTAGTAGTCAAGGACCCAGGGAAGGAAGGTGTGATGGTGATTTGTCACAGATTATGCTACAGGACAGGTACACAAACCATTCTATATTAGTATCACCACCATTGCTTGGCCTCTAGACGTGACCACTGAGTGGCTTCTCTTTGTAACAGGAGAATGAAATGCTTCCTTATATTTCTTCTCCTTGACATCTATATGTACAGAGATATGGTGGAAGCTGTTTATCAACGATTTAGGTGTCGTTTTATAGCATGTAGGTTTTCCTCTCCAGCTTGACATGTTATAGAGTATGAGACTATGTTGTACGGTATAAAGTTTTGATTCGTTGGAAGTCTATTTAGTGAGTTCACGAAGGGTTCAACACAAATGACTCGCTGTTTGATTTGTGGCAACATGTTTAGTGGAACACAAAATGAGTGATGTTATTGCAAGATATTAATTGGTTCCCTGTTTTCTCTGGCACAGATTCATGGAGTTTTATATAGGTGCTCACCTGTTAGTGTGGGGACATGCTTTGGGCTATACAGAATTGTGGGGACATGTTTTGGGCTATACAGAATTGTTTGGACATGTTTTGGGCTATACAGAATTGTTTGGGGATGTTTTGGGCTATACAGAATTGTGAGGGCATGTTAAAGGCGATACAGAATTGTTTGGACATGTTTTGGGCTATCCAGAATTGTTGGGACATGTTTTGGGCTCTACAGATTTGTTGGGACATGTTAAAGGCAGTAGAAAATTGTTGGGACATGTTAAAGGCAGTAGAGAATTGTTGGGACATGTTAAAGGCAGTAGAGAATTGTTAGGACATGTTAAAGGCAGTAGAGATTTGTTAGGACATGTTAAAGGCAGTAGAGAATTGTTAGGACATGTTAAAGGCAGTAGAGAATTGTTGGGACATGTTAAAGGCAGTAGAGAATTGTTGGGACATGTTAAAGGCAGTAGAGAATTGTTGGGACATGTTAAAGGCAGTAGAGAATTGTTAGGACATGTTAAAGGCAGTAGAGAATTGTTAGGACATGTTAAAGGCAGTAGAGAATTGTTAGGACATGTTAAAGGCAGTAGAGAATTGTTGGGACATGTTAAAGGCAGTAGAGAATTGTTGGGACATGTTAAAGGCAGTAGAGAATTGTTGGGACATGTTAAAGGCGATACAAACTCATCCCTCCAACAGATGCAGTAAGATGATATTACACCAGGCAAATGAAGCAGAAAACACTTGCTAGAAAATAAATCACCAACGATACAAGATATTCGAGTATAAAATGGTCCTCATCAAATTCACATTCTGGGAAAAGAAACCATTAGCTAGCTAATAAACGAAATTAGGCAGTGCTTGTACCATCACATGTGATGGATAGTGATGGCATCCCCCGCTAGTCATCGCAAGGGGGGACCAGATCATATCAAAAACAATTGAATTATCAGTGATACCACTCAAAGCTAATAACAAGCTGGAGACATGGGATGCTGTGATGCTGTGATGGTCCCTGGGAGTCTCCGACCCTCTCACAACTGTCCATTTCCCTGATTGAGGATGTGTTTACATTGTTTATGCAGATATTTTAGCCCGCAGCGGGATAGATCCTTGCTGTCGCGGGCTGATCGTTGGCTGATCGTGTCATGATGGGGAGATGATAATGTTTGAATTGTTAGGTCCCTCTGGTGTCATAGTTACTCTCCGATCTCCTGTCATATAATGGAGTGTTTTGGTTTGCATTGGATACAGGGTACTTACCTTTCCTCGGATACACAACCCTCGTCTCACACATAGATTGGTACATTTGTACGTATTTGCCTTCCCTTGAATATAGGGAATATGTCTCACCTTAGATCAAGAACTTTCTTTACCATGATAATATGGTATTTGAGTTAACTTCATGAACATTGTATCACTAAATGATCTATGGTAATTTGCTTTCCTTGTGAAATTGAACATTTGGCTTCCTGTGGAAACAGCATTGACCTCCCCTTGGAAACAGGGTTTTGGCTTCCCATTAAAGTGAGGCATTTAGCTGACCATGGAAAAGGATTTTGACTCCATTTGGGATGGATCATTTCACTTCTCCCGGAAATTTAATGTTGGCTCTCATAGATACAAAACATTTAAATGTCCCTTTTATACAAAGCATTTGGATTTCTTTGAATGTAGGACGACTGGCTTGCCATTGGTACAGACTCTTGTACAAAGTTTGTGTTGTACATAGCTACAGGGCATTTGGTGTTTTTGGATACATGGTAATTAATTTTCCTTAGATATACCTGGAAAACAGGATATTTCGTTACTCTTGGTTACGTTGTGTTTGACTCCTCTCCTTGGGTGCTGGGTGTTTAAATCCTCTTGATACAAAGTGAAGGATTCCCCTGGGGTACATCATTTTGATTCCCCTGTGGTACATCATTTTGATTCCCCTGGGGTACATCATTTTGATTCCCCTGTGGTACATCATTTTGATTCCCCTTGGGTACATGTTTTGAACACCAACTGATTTTTGACACCTGTTAGACACACGGTACATACAACACATTTGCTGTTAACATATGATTTTTAACTCCTGTTAGACACACGGTACATACAACACATTTGCTGTAAACATATGATTTTTGATTCCTGTTAGACACACAGTACATACAACACATTTGCTGTTAACATATTATTTTTGATTCCTGTTAGACACACAGTACATACAATACATTTGCTGTTAACATATGATTTTTAACTCCTGTTAGACACACGGTACATACAACACATTTGCTGTTAACATATGATTTTTGATTCCTGTTAGACACACAGTACATACAACATATTTGCTGTTAACATATGATTTTTGATTCCTGTTAGACACACAGTACATACAACACATTTGCTGTTAAGATATGATTTTTAACTCCTGTTAGACAAACGGTACATACAACACATTTGCTGTAAACATATGATTTTTAACTCCTGTTAGAAACACGGTACATACAACACATTTGCTGTTTACATATGATTTTTGACTCCTGTTAGACACACAGGATGATTTTTGACACCTGTTAGACACGCAGTACATACAACACATTTGCTGTTAACATATGATTTTTGACTTCTGTTAGACACGGTACATACAACACATTTGCTGTTTACATATGATTTTTGACTCCTGTTAGACACACAGTATGATTTTTGACACCTGTTAGACACACAGTACATACAACACATTTGCTGTTAACATATGATTTTTAACTCTTGTTAGACACACGGTACATACAATACATTTGCTGGTAACATATGATTTTTGACTCCTATTAGACACATGGTACATACAACACATTTGCTGGTAACATATGATTTTTGACTCCTGTTAGACACACGGTACATACAACACATTTGCTGTTAACATATGATTTTTGACTGCTGTTAGACACACGGTACATACAACACATTGACTGTTAACATATAATTTTTGACTCCTGTTAGACACATGGTACATACAAAGTTGAATGAAAGTCGAAGTCGACGCAGATTTCTTGTTCACATGTTTATTTCCACGATATGTGGAACATAATAAAAAAAAACCTACAAAGACACAATACAATTGATTACATAATGAAACACAGCGCTTATATATAATTCCTAACATGGACATTCAGTGCATACATATTTGATACTACACACACAATAGGTTATTCAAAAATAGGAATAATACTTTAACTTTACAATGACTGACTTCATCATAATCAATAGTTGAAATTACTTACACAAATTACTTATACATAATTATATCGAATACAATTATCCTTATTAATTAGCACTTGTTTACATTATCATATACAATATTAAAATACCTACCCCAACTATAGGTCGGGGGTTTACACAGAATGAAGATCTGTATCTGTATCCGTTCTAAATGGAAAACTCTATTATCTCTGTAAAGGAGACATGTAAATCACAGCTTACATCATGTTGATAAAATACATGTATACATTACTTCAAAAAGAGTTATCTATGTATTGATTGAATACACATGTACGTGAGATCCAGATTCTGATAATTTTATAAAAAGTGCAATTTCACAATATAATTAATGCTACTTTATCCAAAATCTCATTAAAATCATAATTTAACATAAACCAATTACAGAAGAACACTTTGTCACATCTATATGTGTACTCACCAGATCTGGAGAAAGACTTCAAGACTTCAAACTTCTGGATATAAAATATACATCCACCCTTTCGCTCTGTCTATGAATGAATACTAAAAACAGCGCCAAAACATGTAACAAAGACACCTGGACTGACCACTAACGAAAACGAGGTAACACCTATATTTAGAACAATTACCTTATATGGACGTAACAAGGTAAGACAAGTGACATGTGACAACAGACTCACGTGTACAAAAACAACACAGGTAAACGGTACAGTGATCGCACACAGCACATGTATACGGAACAGCACGATATACGCAGCGCAACAATTAATTTAATTTAAGAACATTTTATCACCGCCTTTAATTAAACATCAATATTTTCACAATGTAACATAAAGAATATTGATGTGCAGAAGGTGTGGAGATATAATTACCAAATTAATGTTAATGTATTATCATTACATTTAAAGGGTTAATATTAAAACAGACAGGAGATCGGCCCTGTGTTCTGTTATTAAAAATATTTTATCACATTTGTTGGTCACAGATTAGCAAGGCAAATTGAAAATTAAACATATGAGTTTGCAGAGTCATTAAGATTAATGCAGTCTTTATTAAGTCTCACTGTGGGTATTTAATGGCAATGGTGTAACAGTGTGATGAATGATACATTCAAACAAAAATTCTCATAATCCCTCAGAAAATGAATAGGTGACTAATATTATTTCATATAATTGTAATACAAAGAGCTCTAGAGGATATCAAACAGGATTACAAGGTCAGATTTGGAATAAGACCTGCTCAAAGGAATATCAGTAGATATGACAGTAGTCAAAAATATAGGAGTTACTTCCCCTTCTACATATCCCATTGCTCCTTCAGTCAATGTAGTAGTGTATGGTATTGGTAGGTTACTGAGAACCTATCAGCCAGATGTGTCTATTCCATAGTAATCTGACACTCAAGAGTCGCCTCAAAGTGTAATTAGTTACTGGCAGCAGTTTTAACTTTTGAAAGATTTGAGGAAAGGATTTGAATTTTGTGCAGTATACACCTCCCCGAGTATTTTTGATTACTTACTGTTCTTTTCCTTAAAGGAACTCCCAGACAGAAGAATGTTTGATATATTTTTTTGACTTAAGTATGACTACTAACTCTAGCAGAAGGGGGTATCAATTGTAATAAAAAACATATATTTTGTGATAAACGTTTTACAAAATATATGATAACAATAATAAACAATGGCTTAGGAGGATTCTATCCACTATACAACTGCTAATGATACCTGTTATGTTATTGCTTATTTTCAACATAATAAGTCAAAAGTTCAATTAAGCGTGCACCATGTTAAATATGTAGGTAAGCCAATGTATGTTACACACCAATGCATGTCAAAAATATGACAAGTAATACTTATATTTACATTTTATGTTAATCAACTTACAGTTCACGCAGAAATAAAGACATAATATTAGTCTGAACATGTTTCAACGTCAGGGTAAATCCATACAGAGAACAGCCACCAGTTGACAGTGGAGCAGTGCAATCTCCAATGTTACAGTTATAACGTCATAAGCGTAGCGACATCACAATGGCCCAATGTATGTTATACGGAAAATAACATACATTGGGCCCGGTAGAAACATCTAGGTTTTGTGCAGTGGAAATGCAAATATAATGGTATAACTTCCATTTTAAACCTGCAATCTCTAAACGTTCTTGTATGAATTTAGACAAATATTTTATTTTTTAATGCAAGTGTGCAGTAGAAAAAATGTCGGACTCTAGACCTTAACAACAAGTAGCTCCCTGATTCATAATTCTTCTAAAGAATAAACCTCAAATGGGTCAATAGGGCAAAATTTGCGCCAACACCTGTTGGATATAGGTTAAACCTTACCTATTATAATGAGAGATGGAGTTGGACCCAGGTCTGTATCTGAAGGTAACAGGGAGTTGGACCCAGGTTTGTATCTGAGTGTAACAGGGAGTTTGTGGTAGTTACTTGATTTAGTCTTGGTTCGAGTGCTGATAAAAAGAATTATTGGTGCATTGCATTAAATAATAGTATTAGTAGGTAGGCTGACACCAGTCAGCTGACAGTAAACCTTCATTACCTGTTGTCATCGGTTTGGTGTGATGGTCAGTGACGTCGAAATCCTCCACAACTACACCACTATATGGACTGCTCGCTCCCCTCCCTTACACCATTATCGATTTCTAACAAAGCACACCAGCCCCTAGGGGGCGCTGGGAGGCACGAGTTAAAGCGTTCACTTGGATCATAATGGCACAAAAGTGTGAATCAGTTTGTAGGAGAATTCAAGATCTTTGTAAACCTGAGCACATATTTTCATCATTGGAACTTTAAAAAAAGAAAGAATAAAAATAAAAATGGAGAAATGCACTTTATAAATAGCCTCACCTTGTTGGAGGTTTAGCCTGTCATTGTCAGATGGTTGATTACCTTGTTGGAGTTTTAGCCTGTCATTGTCAGATGGTTGGTCACCTTGTTGGAGGTTTAGCCCGTCATTTTCAGATGGTTGATTACCTTGTTGGAGTTTTAGCCCATCATTGTCAGATGGTTGGTCAACTTGTTGGAGTTTTAGCCTGTCATTGTCAAATGGTTGGTCACCCTGTTGGAGTTTTTAGCCCGTCATTGTCAGCTGGTTGGTCACCTTGTTGGAGGTTTAGCCCATCATTGTCAGATGGTTGGTCACCTTGTTGGAGTTTTACCCTGTCATTATCAGATGGTTGGTCACCTTGTTGGAGGTTTAGCCCGTCATTGTCAGATGGTTGATCACCTTGTTGGAGTTTTAGCCTGTCATTGTCAGATGGTTGATCACCTTGTTGGAGTTTTAGCCTGTCATTGTCAGATGGTTGGTCACCTTGTTGGAGTTTTAGCCTGTCATTGTCAGATGGTTGGTCACCTTGTTGGAGTTTTAGCCTGTCATTGTCAGCTGGTTGGTCACCTTGTTGGAGGTTTAGCCCGTCATTGTCAGATGGTTGGTCACCTTGTTGGATTTAGCCTGTCATTGTCAGATGGTTGATTACCTTGTTGGAGTTTTAGCCCGTCATTGTCAGATGGTTGGTCACCTTGTTGGAGGTTTAGCCCGTCATTGTCAGATGGTTGGTCACCTTGTTGGAGTTTTAGCCTGTCATTGTCAGATGGTTGATTACCTTGTTGGAGTTTTAGCCTGTCATTGTCAGATGGTTGGTCACCTTGTTGGAGTTTTAGCCTGTCATTGTCAGATGGTTGGTTACCTTGTTGGAGTTTTAGCCTGTCATTTTCAGCTGGTTGGTCACCTTGTTGGAGTTTTAGCCTGTCATTGTCAGATGGTTGGTCACCTTGTTGGAGTTTTAGCCTGTCATTGTCAGCTGGTTGGTCACCTTGTTGGAGTTTTTTCCTGTCCATCCTCAAACAATTTTTGTTAACATTATTTCTCAAGAAGTACCAAACAGGCGTTTTTGAAATTTCAATTGAAGGTTCCCCTTGGTCCCAATACAGCTTCCAAGCAATCATCCTGTATTTTGACAGTTCAACTTTGTCATCCCTATTTCTCAAGAAGTACTTGACACATATTTCATATGCAGGTCCCCATGGTCCATTGGTGTGCATGTTTCACTTTGTGACTGATCGAGAAAACAAGATGACGTTTCAACTTTGTTTTGAATCCACCATCATTACATGTAGGGCTGTTTATAGTCCTTGGTGTGCTTTTCATTGTACATTCATTATCAACCCCCCATCTTAAAACATTGTTGTAATTGCTATTTCCAAAAAAGTATTGAACAGATCTTTCTGAAATTTCATATGCAGATGCTCCTTGGTCCATAACTATGCAGGTTTTCATTTTAAGAATGATCCAAAAAACAAAGTTGTTGCTGGGCAGTCATCTTTGATTTTGATAGTTCAAGTTTATTATTCCTACTTCTCAAGAAGTGCTTGACAGATATTTCTCATATTTCATATGTAGCTTCTACTTGTTACATTGTTTTACTTGTTACATTTCGAAACAGGTCGAAACGTCACCAGGCAGCCATTTTGGTTTTTGAAAGCTAAAGTTTGTTATCAGTATTTCTCAAAAAGAACCTGACAGATATTTCTCAAAATTCATGTGAAGGTTTCCCATGGTCCATAGATAGTTATGCATGGTTCATTTTGAGAATGGCCAGGCACCTATCTTTGAATTGGACATCTAGTATTCATGTCTCTCCTTCGAATGAAGGGACACATATTGTATTAGTACTGGTTCCTCTTCTTCTTCTTCTTCTGGTTCTTCAATGCGCAATTTGTCTGCACTATAACTTCTAAACCGTTAAGGATATCTTGATCAAACTTTTAGTATACTTGCATCACCCACAGAAAGTGTGCAGTGAACTGGAATTAGGTCTCATGCCCCACTATATACAGAGTTATGTCCCTTTGTTTATTTTTAATACCGTAGTTTTTCCACGGCAGAACTTCCATGTTATTTCACCTACGTTGACCAAACTTGCTTTAGTTTTATTGTATCCTGGGAAGAAGGAGTGTTGCATTCCAAATTCGGGTCTCGTGCCCCACTATATAAAGAGATATGGCCCTTTGTTAATTTTTTATACGGAAGTTTGTCTATTTGCTAATTTTTTTATACCGAAGTTTGTCTATTTGCTAAAATTTTTATACCAAAGTTTGTCTATTTGCTAATAAGGGGAGACATGTTTTTGTTCACAAAAACAAAACTCTAGTTGTTATTGCTATTTCTCAAGAACTTGACTGATCTTTCTGAAATTTCATAGGTAGATCACCCTTGTATAAGTCACAATAGGATTAAGGATGCATTCTCATGTCTTACAGATACTTTTTTCAGTATTTTCTTTTTATGTATAACTAAACATAAAATTAATATTGGTGTACCAAACACGATTGCCAAATGTTACAAATTGCCTGTGTTAAACACATGAATTCTGTTGCCATGGAAACATTTTTCTACAATTACCATGGTCCTGTAATGCCATCAAATGTAAAGATCTATCCGATGTCTGAAACAACTGGAAAATGTGTGATGATGGGAAAAGCTGTCGAATGTAATACATGCTTACAGTTAATTCTTTGTCAATTACAAATCTGTCCTGTACGAATGTTGGCACATTTAAATTTGTTCAGTCAAACTGTTTGTCACATATAAATGATTGCAATGGCAGCTTTCAAGATGGAAGTAATACCAGACTGTATAGTGTGTTATACGGTAGCAGATGACATTAGGCTGTGTTACACTTTACATATTGTATACGGTAAGACTGTGTTATACCCTAGATAGTATTGATGTGTAGTGTGTGGCCGTGTTACACTTTACATATTGTATATGGTAATACTGTTATACCCTAGATAGTATTGATGTGTAGTGTGTGGCCGTGTTACACTTTACATATGGTATACGGTAAGACTGTGTTATACCCTAGATAGTATTGATGTGTAGTGTGTAAACTAGCTCACACTTAACCACTTTTGCTAATTAACCTCATATAACATCATTTGAGAGTTAAAGCTCATTCTACAAATTATACAGTTCCTGTATTTCCAGTTAACTCTCAATAATTGATACACACTAGCCTTCCTGATTGCTTTAAACTAAATTACAAAATGTACAAGATGCATTACGCTATGTCAGCTCCAGTGCGTGTGTGGGATTTGCTCTAAAATGTGTAGTTGGTTTTGAAGATGCATGCTTAATTTCCACATTTTTGTTCTGTTTTCTTTACCAATTTTTCTGCTCTACATTTCTAGGATTTTTTTTTCTGTTACGTTTATTGACTACATACTAAAGGTAATACAGAAACAAGATGGAGGAACCTTATTGGTGATACATTCTTCACTAGACAATGAATCATGCAAATTTCATGGTAAAACTACTTCCAGTTTTCAGGCAAATAGAACTGACATTTTGGAATATTTTTCTTATTTTTACCCCACCATCGCCCTTTGTCCGTCGTCCGTCTGTCCTTAAACAATTCTTGTTATCACTATTTCTCAGAAAGAACTTAAGGGATGTTTCTCAAATTTGATATGAGGGTTCCCTGGTCCCTAGTTGTGCATGTTTACTTTTGTGACTGCATGATCAGATAAACAAAATATCCGACAGGGAGCCATCTTGAATTATGACAGTGAAGATTTGTTATCGCTAATTCTCAGGAAGTACTTGAGGGATGTTTCTCAAATTTGATATGAAGGTTCCCCTTGTTCCCAAGCTGTGCATGTTTACTTTTGAGACTGATGGGATAAACAAAATGGCCGACAGGCAGCCATCTTGGATTTTGACAGTTAAGGTTTGTTACTGCTGTTTCTCAGGAAGTACTCGAAGGATCTTTCTCAGATTGGTTATGTAGGTTATCGTCCTTAATTCATACATGCCAGATCTCGCGGCACGAGGCAAAATCTCATGGATTTCACCTCCGATAAAGTCTCACGGTGTGGGACATGAATTGAAGAAAACTCCTTAAAACCTCACGTTTTTTAATGATCGATCGGTGAACCATTTTCCTGTTGTTATTTACATGAAGTCTTACGAGATTCCACAATGTTTTCAGCGATAAATTACGAGAGCTAAGTAGCGATCATGTGATTGGTCATGTGATCAAAGAGCTCTTCAAGAGATTCCACAATGTTTTCAGCGATAAATTACGAGAGCTAAGTAGCGATCATGTGATTAGTCATGTGATCTAAGAGCTCTTCTGATAACTTTTGGAAAATATAACTGGTTGAAATTGCCGGGTTGAAATTGTGAGTTTATGATGGTGCTTTTTACAATAAGTAATCTATTTGTACAATTGAAATAAATTCATATTTTAGATTTAGTTTGATCCTTTCTTATTGTTGCCATTAATTTCCGTGATACTTCAGAATGCCTGACACTTTTAGTCTTAACCACTGCGCAACGGTGTCGGCTTCAGCATCAAAATTTTCCATGAAGTTAATACCTCACATTGTCAGTGAAATTAGCACTAAACATGTTTTCTGTCATGTTTGTAACTTTAGTGCATTGCTACAAACTTTGGTAAATATGATGTCTGGCTAAGTGTTACTTTACAAATATAAATTCACTACGAAAGTAAAGAGAACGACTGGTAAGGGGCATGCCAAAGAAGATAGAGGAAGTCTTTGTTCTGAATGCTGAAATATGTTATTTAAAAGTTCAAATGCTGCGAACACAGTTTGCTTTTCTTTCACAGCTGATTATTTCTGTCCTCTTGTTAAGTGCGTGTTTCAAGATTCTATTACATTGTCAAAAAACTCAAATGTAAATGAACATAGACAACTATTATCCTTACCAACCCATCCAAATCCACAGTTCAAAGTTCAATTTGAACATCAGTATTACTGTGGCTGCTGTGAAAAAGTTTTAATTTGAACATCAGTATGACTGTGGCTGCTGTGAAAAAGTTTTAATTTGAACATCAGTATGACTGTGGCTGCTGTGAACATTGGCCTGTCCAACAGTATATCTCAGCTATTTGATATTTTGTTTTGTAAATTATGTGCTATTAAATACAAATAATCATTATGATATATTCAATATATACAAAAAAAAAACCTGCCAAAGTCAGACAAAGCTCCTTACTTAGAGATTTTGTGCTTTATTTCATTAACTTTAAGTTGAGTAAGGTAGGCATTTTGCAAGAAGAACATGCCGTGAATAAAACCTCCCTTATTTTAACCTCAATTCCCTTAAAATGATTGTAAAACTCACAGATTGGTGTCCAAGGATTTTGGCATGTATGTTTATTGTGCAAGTTTACCTTTTAGACTGATTCAATTTGCCTGTTTTATTTTGTGAGTGATCATAAAAACAAGATGGCTGAAGGAACAACTGAACAGATCTTTCTCGTAATGTAATGATTGGTTCAATTTCCACCAATTTATCAAGAACCATTAAGCCTAGGGACATGATATTTAGCCTGTTTCTTGCTCGAATGTAGAGCTATCAAAGTTTTTCAAAGAAATGGCAGCCTTTATTTGAGGTCATTAATAAGTTCTATTTATGTCTTTAAATGTTGTTTTTTTCAATAGCCATAAGATCTAGGATTGTTATATTTTGCCTTTAGCTAGCTGAGATGGTGGTCAATTAAAGGTGTGCAAATAGATTTGAGGTCAGAGAGGTCAAATATATTAAAATATGTTAAAATATTTAACCATGAAGCTTTAAGTGTCATGTTTAGTGGGTAGTTAAGATGAAAGGTTATTAGTTGTAAAGGTTAAGTATGGAAGAAATGATCTTATGTCTTGTTCAGCTATACCTGATGACCATAGGTCAGTGCCTCTTGTTCAGTTGAAGGAGTCTTTGATAGCTTTGTGTCGGCATTCCCAATCTGGTATCTCCCGGCCAGGCGGGGTTACAAAGCTCAGGCCCATGGGCCTCTTGTTAAACTAAAGTAGTCTGTGATAGCCTGGTGTTAGGTACCCCCCACCTGGTATCTCCCGGCCCAGACATAGGGCAGTCAGGAACAGGACACAATCAATGTGGACCGTAGCACTCAAGTAATGTTTAACACTTTACAAGCTGAGAAAGCCACTGCTTTGCAATTCAAGCTCATGGTTAACCATGATGTTGTCACAAATTTGTCTTCAACTTCAGTGTCCTTGGCAACATGCTCCCTCATAGGTCTAATTAGTATCAATGACCCTGTCCCTTCTACAAAAAACATAAAGAAACTTCACCAAGTTCAACTGGAGCACCAACATTCTGGTGTAGTGATTTCTCGGGCAGAAAAAGAATTACAGATAATGAAAACATGTTGAAGAATAATTACTGCTTTCAACAGAATGGAATTTAATATTTGACAATTAGTGTCGGTTTGTTTTATTGGTGTCTTGTGTATGCTATGACACAGTGTTGTTACCCATCTATTAAACTTGTCCCCACCATAACAAACATTATATTTCTTTATTTTTTGTTGTTTAAGTCGAACATAAAAATGTCAGATCTTATTGGCTTAAATGTCCACATTTGAACTGAATATGACAGGTCAGTTTAAAAAAACCCAAATGAGTTATCATGGTAAAAGCCATCAAGCTTTCTGAAAACCTAGAAATATATTTCTTTTGAAAATCCTTCCTTCAAAAAAGAAATTGTCAAGGTCACTTTTGAATTCAAGATTGCATCCTCAGGCTAGAGAAAATTGTGTTTTATAATTTCCTTGACAATTCTTAATCTTACATGGATGTTTTAAAGGATTAAAACTAGTACACAGGAAATGTCTCAGAGAACTGTTTTGCTATATAATTAGAAGAGTTCTGGAAATGGAGGCATAATGAGTTGTTCAGTATATAATTGAAGAGGCTGTACAGTAAGATAATATTTTTATTTCTATTAGAAAGATAATAGGATGTTTCATTTGCATCAGGAAAAAAACATAAAGAAAGATAAATGTTTAAAGAAATAGATACGATATCTGAATTGATTTTGATCTTAGGTTGTATATCCAGTTAAATGCTGGGCTCACACCCACTTGTGGGGAAACGCCCACCTGTGTGATCGAGTTGCTCTCCCAAGAAGGCCTGACTTGTTGGCAGCCTATTTATTTGCAGCCCTAATCAAGCCCTAGGGCCCCAAAAATCCCTGTACAGTCATGCACAAGTTCCATACTTGTCATTAACTCTTTGCTCCCTTCAGCTTTTTCATTTTTTTTTGTATTTATTTTTTACATCTGGAAATTGAAAACGTTACAATTAGAAGAAATCAATAGGACATTAAGGGTGAAATCAGTCCTAGTATGGGCATCTCAACTAGGAATTAAAGTTTGAAACCCTAAATTACAGGGTATATGATAGATTGACAATGGTACGCTATTTACTGTAGTGTAGACAGGGAACCCCAATGTAAATGTGGAGGATCAGACCTGTCCCTTAGTCATTACAAAACCTCATGTTCGTACCGTACTGTGTCTCCTGTAGGATGTTGGTACAGTTGTTGTGTTTCTTTAAAGCCTGGTATTGAGTTATGTTCCTTACATTTACTTGGTAAAGGACTTAGGCTCCATATAAGACTCGTAGTACAGAGTTGTTGCCCTTGCATGTTTGGTGATGAGTTATGTCCCTTACAGCCTTTATTTAAGCTATATATGTGTTGTATAACACATTGTTAACTGAATAATGAAAACAAATTACAAGATTTTATAATTGTGACATACCACTTAATCAGAATTAAAGCTATGTAATTATTCAGTGATTAGCAAGGCTGAACAATATGGGTCATTTTCCAAGGTCTTCAGGCACATGGCAGGGCCCTTCCTGACCTGTCAGTGTTACAGTCAATTCAAAAATTGACACGGTACGTAATATACTATGATATAAAGATGAATAAAAGGGATTTTAAACAAGGTCAAAGTTACTGTTAGTAAAGATAGACTGAGGGGGCCAGTCAGACACATTGCTGGGTGTCAGTGTTCTAGTTGATGGAGATTCCATTCTGTATCTTTTGTTCAGTGGAAAAGTTTTCATACGAGTTACCATAAACTATTTTAAATAATTTGTCGTCAACAAGAAGTATTTGTTTTAATGTCTTGATCTGAATTGCCGGTTAAGGTAATAGGATTGTGTCACCATTTCTCTGTAGAATTTCTTCCAATTTTGTAGTTATATTGAGTTGAAGTAAAGAAAATTTTCTGCCACAAAAAAATATAGGTTGTCAGAATTTAAAGGATTTTAAATGAAAATTTAAGTAAAAAGGAGTGAGTTTTGAAAAAAAATAATGAAAGACACAATTTTAGGCAAAATAATGTCAATAAAAATAATACTGACATAGATTAATATTGCATTAATGTATATCAATTTAATAAATGCTGAAATTGTGTAAAAATAATTATCTATAAACATTTAAAAATTGACATTTTATAATAAAACCATGTACATTTAGTAATTGCATGTAAAGAGTTATCTTTCTTGAAAAACTTCACAGTAGTGAAATAGGTAGGCGGGTTCCTGAAGTACAGAAAATGGACACATGTGACTCATTGATTAAAAAATACCTGAATTAATGCCTGGATTGCTTTGAAATACTTTCATATTGAGAGAACACACTGTTCTGTCAATAATAAACATGCAATATTTATCAGTTTAATATTAAACATTAGAATATGCGGAAATTGTGATACTGTCTCCCTACATTGGATTTTAAACTAGGGATGTACTTCCTATTTCCGTTTATCAATACACTCCTATGACCTTAACAAGAAGTATCTGTTTGAATGGAATGTTCTGGTACCTAACCTCATAGAGGAGGTGCCATTCACACATCACATCTCCTCATATATTTATAGATGTGTGTATCTCTACTATTTAACAACATGTTAACTCATTGGTTCTCAGCAACTGTTCTATTGGCCATCAACACCAGTACCATTGGTAGGACAAGTCAATGTTAATGCTTTCGAGATAAAATTATGACTAGACCAGGATGATCAGGATCCTTTGTGGATTGACTAAGATATAAGGTTCTACCCAAGTGTGTGTTGTTGATTGCCTGTAAGATATAAGGATCTACCCAAGTGTGTGTTGTTGACTGACTAATATATAAGGTTCTACCCAAGTGTGTGTTGTTGTTTGACTAAGATATAAGGATCTACCCAAGTGTGTGTTGTTGATTGACTGCAAGATATAAGGTTCTACCCAAGTGTGTGTTGTAGATTGACTGTAGGATATAAGGTTCTACCCAAGTGTGTGTTGTTGACTGACTGTAAGATATAAGGATCTACCCAAGTGTGTGTTGTTGATTGACTGTAAGATATAACGTTCTACCCAAGTGTGTGTTGTTGATTGACTGTAAGATATAAGGATCTACCCAAGTGTGTGTTGTTGACTGACTAAGATATAAGGTTCTACCCAAGTGTGTGTTGTAGATTGACTGTACGATATAAGGTTCTACCCAAGTGTGTGTTGTTGACTTACTAAGATATAAGGTTCTACCCAAGCGTGTGTTGTAGATTGACTGTACGATATAAGGTTCTACCCAAGTGTGTGTTGTTGACTTACTAAGATATAAGGTTCTACCCAAGATTGTGCTGTAGATTGACTGTAAGATATAAGGTTCCACCCAAGTGTGTGTTGTTGATTGAATGTAAGATATAACGTTCTACCCAAGTGTGTGTTGTTGATTTACTGCAAGATATAAGGTTCTACCCAAGTGTGTGTTGTTGATTGACTGTAAGATATAAGGTTCTACCCAAGTGTGTGTTGTAGATTGACTAAGATGTAAGGTTCTACCCAAGTGTGTGTTGTAGATTGACTGTAAGATATAAGGTTCTTCCCAAGTGTGTGTTGTAGATTGACTAAGATGTAAGGATCTACCCAAGTGTGTGTTGTAGATTGACTGTAAGACATAAGGTTCTACCCAAGTGTGTGTTGTTGATTGCCTGTCAGATATAAGGTTCTACCCAAGTGTGTGTTGTAGATTGACTGTAAGATATAAGGTTCTTCCCAAGTGTGTGTTGTAGATTGACTAAGATGTAAGGTTCTACCCAAGTGCGTGTTGTAGATTGACTGTAAGATATAAGGTTCTACCCAAGATTGTGCTGTAGATTGACTGTAAGATATAAGGATCTACCCAAGTGTTTGTTGTTGATTGACTAAGATATAAGGTTCTCCCCAAGTGTGTGTTGTTGATTGACTAAGATATAAGGTTCTCCCCAAGTGTGTGTTGTTGATTGACTAAGATAGAAGGTTCTACCCAAGTGTGTGTTGTTGATTGTCTAAGATATAAGGTTCTACCCAAGTGTGTGTTGTTGATTGTCTATAAGATATAAGGTTCTACCCAAGTGTGTGTTGTAGATTGACTGTAAGATATAAGGTTCTCCCCAAGTGTGTGTTGTTGATTGACTAAGATAGAAGGTTCTTCCCAAGTGTGTGTTGTTGATTGACTAAGATAGAAGGTTCTTCCCAAGTGTGTGTTGTTGATTGACTAAGATATAAGGTTCTTCCCAAGTGTGTGTTGTTTATTGACTAAGATATAAGGTTCTACCCAAGTGTGTGTTGTAGATTGACTGTAAGATATAAGGTTCTACCCAATTGTGTGTTGTTGATTGACTAAGATATAAGGTTCTACCCAAGTGTGTGTTGTTGATTGTCTATAAGATATAAGGTTCTACCCAAGTGTGTGCTGTAGATTGACTGTAAGATATAAGGATCTACCCAAGTGTTTGTTGTTGATTGACTAAGATATAAGGTTCTCCCCAAGTGTGTGTTGTTGATTGACTGTAAGATATAAGGTTCTACCCAAGTGTGTGTTGTTGATTGACTATAAGATATAAGGTTCTACCCAAGTGTGTGCTGTTGATTGACTATAAGATATAAGGTTCTACCCAAGTGTGTGTTGTTGATTGACTGTAAGATATAAGGTTCTTCCCAAGTGTGTGTTGTTGATTGACTAAGATATAAGGTTCTACCCAAGTGTGTGTTTTAGATTGACTGTAAGATATAAGATTCTACTCAACTGTGTGATGTTGATTAACCTTGACCTTTGTGACCTTCATCTTTGTTTACTTGTCTTTTCCCATTAATGACCTTGACCTTGATATTTTTGTCTTTGATGTTTCTGTTTATAGATAGACAGTTAAAACCTCTGATTTACTGTTCAACAGAAGTGAACTGTCAATTGAGTGACCTTGACCTTGGTATGAATGCTTTTCTCATTGATCGACCTTGACCTGGATATTTTTTTGTCAACTATTGACCCTGAAAATATCAGTTTATTTTTTGGTGTAACTACACAACCAATGACCAGCAGAGGGATGTACACTTAACTCACCCACACTGGTGTTTATCAGAGGAACAGTGGACCATCTATTAAATCTCCACAAATATTATTATGCAGGTGCTCAGAACTCTCACAAGAGTTGTCAGGAAATTGAGAGAAAAAACACTTATACTTCTCAGGGAATTGTGTGGGAATGTTATTAAATGGCTGACATTCGATGGGGCCTCTTGATATCTGGGTAACTATTTCTCGTGACAAAGGGTTGAAGGGTCCTGGTGTAATTTCCATCTTTTTATACAGAGGAAGTTGTTTGTATTTCATGAAAAGATAGAATATGAAAGGAAATTGTTTTTGTAATGCCTCCTCGTTGTAATAGCTTTTGCTCTCTACACCACCACCCTGGAGGAGAGACATTTACTGACCTATACCGAGTTTTGTGACTCTGTATGGACAGATTCAGTTTTACCGGGACCATCATATATGTATTCATGAAGGATAGATAATTATGCTTGTCAAGGGAAGTAGTATTAAAGGATTGCCTGAGTTAAGTATTTTGTGATTATTTTGCAATTATTTATATAACTTCCTGTCAGGCCGTACCACCCGAGCATATCTAATGATGTTCTGTCCGCCCTTGGTCAATTGCCGATTTTTTTGTGTATTGTGGTATGTTTTGTCAGAACAAAAATAAAAATAATAAAATTATGATATCATGTAATTTTGGGGGATCTCCTTCATAAAATATTTTTTGGGGGTTTAGGAATCTCCTTCATAAAATTTTGAGACATGTTTTTGTTAAATAAAGTTAGGACTTCTGTCACTAAGCTCTAATGTTTGTTTCTCAACGGAATCAAGAGTTTGCCGCAAATATACCAATATTTAATATTCAGTAAGACAGATCTTTTCCATGTTCAACAGATAATCTTCTTTTCACAAGAATTTGTAATCAGCATGTTTGAAATAAAGTTATCTTTAATTGGAAGCTTACAAATGTGTTAGTCAATTAACAATTGTGTATGCTTGAACTCCAAACCAATCAACTAGGATGCTTTCAGTATCTCACTGTTTTCCTATTTTAGATTGGTATACAGTATATATTCAAGGGACTGTATTAATCTTTTTATTAAATATTTAAAACTCCCTGTGGGGCCAGAGGTAAGATTTGTCAATATATGGAATTGTTTCCGTGAACTGTTAAAATACTTGTAGTTGATTTTGATTGACACCAGGAGAGTAATTCTGTGTATATGTGCTGTTAGTGTGAAGGTTTGAGATCGTTGGTTGCTTTGTCTACAGAAGTTTATATCAATCAATAAATACAAACACCAATAAAAGCTAAAGATGTGACAGAATATCCAAACAGTTGATTTCTGAAAGTGTCAATGAATAATTTGTAGTGAGGGTGTTGGAGATGTTTGAATTTGATACCAAACATGATTAGGGCTTATCTACCTGATCTATAACAGACGTTACTTCAGTGTTAATATCACCCTTCACACATACTGTAACTAATCTGTGATCAGATCAGGCTTAAGGCTAAAACAACCCACAGTTTCGTTTTCCAGATTTTAACGGATATGGACTATGTGGGAAGATATCGTTCTTTTACACTAAGAAACAAACATAGAAATATATGTAAATACCTACAATGTATTTAATCCCCCTTCATGTGGGGACAAGGTTCTGACAAGGTTTTAGACTTGTATTAGGTAAGGTATGGTAAGGCTATACAAAGGCATAGCTGATTAAATTTCTCGGATGTATTATTTCCCAAGGCAATTAAATTCTAACTGATGACAAACTTTCATTTCTAGTCATGCATCAAGTATTTTCTGTTTACCATTGGCGCTAAAATGTTAGTACCTTTGATTATATTATCGTGTTTAGTCTGCGCTAAACCCAACAGCACACACAAGTTATATTCTGCTATGTTTTTTGTCGATAAAATAACAAACACTTCAATTGTCGAAAATGAACATTTATTCTTAATGCCAGAAATCGAACATATGTATGCATCTTTGTGTTGATTTTTATAATAAAGTGTACAAAGAACCAAAAAAGATGGGGCTTGCTTCAAAATAAATGCCATTTTTGATTATCTATATTTATCCTCACCAGCATAACAAGATCTGGAGACTTTATACAAGATATTCTGTTATCAAAGACAGACATTTCCAAATGATTTAAGATTTAGCATGTATTGGGATTATTATAAGATGCTAATGTTCTTACCTTACCTTAAAAAATAGGTGTAAAAAAAGACAAATGATGCTTGGATTACCATTATCTTATGTTTAAAGCTAGATCAAATTGTTATGAATTATTTTATGAATCATTTTCAGAAACTAGGTTAGGATCCTAACCTAGAAATGGTCCTATGCGATGCATAGATAAAAAGAACATGCTTAGTTGTTAGATTTGTTAGGGAATTGAATTCGGACTTTGACCTAAATGGAAATGCTAGCTTCCTCCTGTGTATGCATATTACATTTGCTGTTCATTGTCCATCATACAGGGACCATATTTATGACGGTTTTTATTCCTGGAGCAATGAGTCCTCAGGGTGAGCAATCAGATAGGATTCCTCATATTGGCTCGTCCATCGCAAAGCACAAATCCGAGAGTAACCGGTGTTTGACAATGCGGACAGAACCAGTCCCTTTAGCCTACTTACTTAACAGATATCTTGCCTGATGCTGGGCAATGGATGTATCATTAATTCTCTAGACAAGATGCAAGTATGAAATATTAAAGTCTCAAACACTAGCATTATGAAGCTGGTACACAGGACACACTAAGCACGCTGTTCCTCCTGTATCTATTGGATTTCTGAGGGAGATGAATGTACCACTGGCATACATACCCATACCGTACACTCTAAATCTCATTGTTTCTAAAAGCTCACCAAGGTAAAGTGGATTAAATGGACATTAAGTCATGATTGTGTGTAAAAGAAAAGTGTTTTTCCTGTATAAATAATTAAAGAAAACGGCGGTCATGGTTTCCATGTAGGTGTCATGTGTAGGTACGCGATAGATTCACTGTACGTCCTGGTGTCATCTAATTATCGGGCAAAGAAAGGAACACATCATCAGCACCTCAATTAGATCAGCGTACATGTTTGATAAATTCAGACAGAGAGGTAAAAAATTAGTGGAGACAGTTATTGTGTTGGTTAGCCTGATTCCCCGAGACATCACATGGACGACTCGCAGTGCAGGATTTCCGCACGTCAAACATTAAATTGATCTAGATTTTCTCATAAACGTTTAATTGCCTGATCAGTGTGTTGGAGTGGAAACCATGCTCGTGCTGTAGTACACACTGCCAGATTGTTGTCTTTTGGATTGACGGGTTTTGTTGGGTACAGCCGTTGGATATATGCCTCCAGTGTTGTACTGTTTTGTTATAAGGGTTGCTGATGGAGAAAAGGGTTACTAGGGAAATAGGGTTTGCTTTTAACGGTAGTCTATGCACGTGAAGTAACAGTACAGGATAGCTGGACTTAAGCTGCAGTAAATATCAGTTATAGTGGACATTGGAACATTGGCTTGAGTATTGGTGGACATTGGAACATTGGCTGGTTTGGTGGACTTCTGTTTGGTGTAATAGTGAAGACAGGCCGGAGTATTATCAGGCATTGGAACATTGTCCTGAGTTTTAGTGGACACTGATGTCAACAATACATACTGGGACTTTAGTGAGAGTTATCGTGGACATGAAGACTATTTCCTAAGTGATGGTAAACTTTGGTAACAGTTCAAATATTGGACATTGAGACTTTAGCCCATGTAATAGTGAACTTCAATATTGGACAAAGAGATCTTAGCTTCAGCCATAGTATTATTGAACTTTCGCCGTAGCAATATTGGGCATTGAGAATTTGCCTGAGTGGTTGTGAACTTTAACAGGAGTAACATTGAACATTGACATTGGCCTTGGTAAAAGTATTGGTGAACTTTGGCTAAAGTTACAGCGGCCTGACTGGTAATAGTGGAGCCTGATACTTCGGCCGTAGTAGTGGTGGACCCTGGTCAGAGTGACCGTAGGATTGTTGTTGGAGTTGATACATGGAATGACAGTGCTGGACATTGGTTGAAGTAATAGTGGACAATACTTTTGGAAGAAATGATGGTCGGACAGACCTGTGTTAGGACTGAGGGGACCTAGGTATGGTGTGGGCACTGACTGAGGGTAAGGGATGACTGGAGCGGGTATGATCATCTATCCCGGCAGTCAAATCTTCACATCGTATTCCAGGAAGACAGCCATGTATGCTATACAGATACATAGGTAATATACATACACAAACTAGGTAATATGTTGTCGAAATGTACAGGTAATATGGGAAATACATATAGTACACATAGTTCAGTAATATAAATCTGATACATAGATAGACTTTGTTATACACATACCATTCGGTAATACATATTGTATCATAACTTACATAAGTAATACAAAACATATACGTACAATAGGATATATTGTGGCAGGCCAGTAATAGGATAGATTTTGTATAAATCCATACTTTGAGATAGTTGGTAGTAAGAGAGGAGGCACAATGACATAAGGGGCATTATTTGAAGGTTTTTTTATGCTAGCAAGTACTCAAAATAACTCTTGTTTTAATGTATAGTAATCACAATTACCAGGGGCCAACTTTCTTAAGAAATTTCTATAGCAACCACCCATGTGTAGTGACCACCAACCCATAGCAACCACCCATGAGTAGTGACCACCAACCCATAGCATCCACCGATGAGGATTGACTATGTATCTAATGACCACCCATGTGAAGTGACCACCAACCCATAGCAACCACCCATGTGTAGTGACCACCAACCCATAGCAACCACCTATGAGGATTGACTATGTATCTAATGACCACCCATGTGAAGTGACCATATTTCCAAACTGATCACCTTTCTGTCTTGACTACGTACGCCAGTAGACAAGACTTGTAGTATCAGTGTGGCTGACTGCAGGTGTAATGTATTGACAACTTGTGTATGTAGGTATAGTTAGCTTACATGCTCAATAAAAGTGCATGCCTAAGCTAACTATACATGTAGCAACGATAACAAATATTCGTTATTTGATGTATTTGCTTAGTCTCTTTGTAAATAGGAAACTTCTTATTTGGTTCTTTTTCATGATTGATAAATGTAAACCTGAAAAGCCAAGCTTGCACTGAATTTGTAGAAGTATCAGTTGAACAACATTAAACGTAGAATGCTGTGACTGAGTGGGGATGAATAATTCAGGCCATGGTTATGTTGTGTAAATGTGAATGTTGCCTTATTACATTAGCGGTACACAGGACTTGGCTGAGGCCCTGTATAATATTGACACATTTCAGTCGAAGTCACCAAGTCTGTTATATAGCATTCCACAAGTCTGATTTTCGTGAAATTCACTTCAAATACATTATATTTTAAAATTCCAAAGTTAAGTTATGATTTTGAGTCAGATCTGAAATTCAATATTGATGCCTGAGGCCATCTTTGATTTCAGTACCTGATGTGGATACCTCTTCATGGTTAATATGTTGATTTTCATGAAATTAAAAACTATGCATTATATCGATACCCCAATCAAGATTATTTTTGAGTTAGATTTGAGATTCAATATGGCCGCCAGTGGCCATTTTGGATTCCAGCATTTGATATAGTAACCACCTGATAACTCTTGAAAGAAGGGTTTGATTTTCATGAAACTTTCTACAATATCAAAAAGTGTGGATGACTTGGTCAAGTACAATATTGACCTTCAACTGAAATCAAATTCAACATTTCACCAGAGGTCCTAATTTGACAGGATGAATTATTTGGCTTTCTAGCAGTTATCGGTGAATTACATTATGGTTTTTATAGACACATCCATACTGATACAACCATTTCAGGACAGTTTCTAGTTGTAATATATGACATTGAGTCTTTAATAGAATATTTTGAAATGACTAATTGCCAATTTGAATTTAATGCACTAGATCGTAAGAGAACTTTACATTTGTTCAGAAATAGTGTTGTGAGAATGGTAAGGTTCAAATAGAAGCAAAATTCAAGATTAACTTAGCAAATTTTACCTTGAATTTTGTGTTTCATAATATCAGTATTATACTTGTCATTTAACAGTCAGTGCTTAGAGGACATGTGAGAATCGTCACCAAGTTAAACTCTGTATTTTTTACGGGATCAGTGGGTATGACCTCTACCAGCAAAACACTGGCTGCTTGAGGTTTAGAATGGTTCAAGGACATCTGAAGGACACTGCCTAAACCCTACAACACTTACAGTGATACATCATTGTAATCCTTTGTGACTAGCATATATAGCCTGTATTTTGTAAAATCGTACTTGGGTACCAACTACTATACCTTATACTGTTCAAACCACACACAGTTTACCAAAGAGTTGTTTTATTTTTTTGAAAACCAACTGTTTGTTGTGTAACTTGTAGTGAGTGAAATCGTTACCCAATCTGATTCTCACCTCCGTAGGTACTGTGATCGGTTGTGTCATTACAGAACGAAGACCCGGTGCAGGGATATCTAATTTCTGCTAATTTAGAAAATTAGCCAACTGCATTATGTAACCATGGTGATTTTGTCATGTAAGGTACCACCATTGATTTCAGTGTAACACATGGCGAGTTTCATGTGGGAAGGCAGTTCGCCAAAGATTTTTGCCAGAGAAACATTTTTTTGGTGGCACTGATTCATTTTCTACAAATAAAACATTTAGAATGTTACACATGAACTCTTTATTTAAATGCATTAGGCAGACATATCCTGACTAATCTATATGTACAACCATGCCTTTCATAGTGGTGTCAATATTGGGTTACTGTCGTGGGCAAGCAGTTTTGTTTACGGTCTAAATTAATTCTAAAACAAAAACACAGAATTGTTTTTAATCAGTGTTAAGCCTTTCAATGGGTGTGATTGGGTTTTGAAGGAAGTTGTTGAACAACTGGACTTGTCAATAAGAGCACTACTTGCAACATGACACTAGGAGTCGAAGCCGTTCATTGAGATTTTTTACCCAGAATTCTTGC
The DNA here is from genome assembly GCF_002113885.1 of Mizuhopecten yessoensis. Lineage (NCBI taxonomy): Eukaryota > Metazoa > Mollusca > Bivalvia > Pectinida > Pectinidae > Mizuhopecten > Mizuhopecten yessoensis. Next base: position 508,754 of record NW_018408864.1, on the reverse strand, counting down.
TGGTATCATGTTTGTCACTTTGCCTAAAGAACTGTTCATAGCAAAGAGGAAGGGGCTACAGTAACTTTACTTCCGTTTTTAAGAAGAGATGAGATGACATATATTCAGTAAACATGAAATGCATTTCCATAATGATCAAAACAAGACAAGGCGGAGAAAAAGTGTTATAATTGAATTTCATTAATTGAATTACTTTGCAAATAATGATTTTCTGTTTTTCTTGGAGGCAAACACAATTGTTCATTATATCGGTATGGCTGCTGTTTAACAGACAAGATGTTTGAACAAAATATGTTAGGATTGGTAAATATTATATCAACAGACCAGCAAAATATGAATGGTTGTTTTAGCAACCTAAGGTCACTATTTAAGGACAGGTATTGGTACAACAGACTAGTTGTTTGAAGGTCACTAAAGGAAGTAGGTCACTGTATTAGGTGGATTACTGTATTTCAGACTATACCAGATCTCTACAGGAAGTAGGTCACTGTATTAGGTGGATTACTGTATGACAGACTATACTTGGTCCCTATAGGAAGTAGGTCACTGTATTAGGTGGATTACTGTATGACAGACTATACGAGGTCCCTATAGGAAGTTGGTCACTGTATTAGGTGGATTACTGTATGACTGACTATACGAGGTCCCTATAGGAAGTAGGTCACTGTATTAGGTGGATTACTGTATTACAGACTATACCAGGTCTCTATAGGAAGTAGATCACTGTATTAGGAGGATTACTGTATTACAGACTATACCAGGTCTCTACAGGAAGTAGGTCACTGTATTAGGTGGATTACTGTATTACAGACTATACCAGGTCTCTAGGAAAAAAGTTTGCAAAAAAAAAATATCAGAATTGGCTGGCAAGTCATTACAGGGGAAGGTCCACACTTTATCAAGATGATAATTAAAAAAGACTGTTCAAAGAGTGATTTATCAAAATAATTTATTGGATTTTATGTTTATGAGCATACGTTATTTGAAGAATGTATTATGACGGGATATTGGCATCAATGACAACAGGAAACTGCATCAGTAAAGCTTACAAAGTTGAAGAACATTGACCTGATGGAGGGAAGGTCAGGGACTTTATAAGGTGTTGTTGACGTCTGTGTTATTCCCCTGGTATGGGACGGTAATGGGTCGGCCTGTTATGAGGAGGTGTTTGGTGTGGTAGTGTCAGCAGGATCCCATTCCTGTGAGTACGTTACTCTGTATACAAGCTACACTAATGTGGGGTACCATAGTGTGGCATGTGGGAGTAATTTTGTGTATCGCCCAATGAGCTGTAATGTAATGGGAATTGGTCAGTATTAGGCATGGCATGTTGGTCATTGTTCAGTGAGGCATGACATATTGGTCACTGTGCAGTGAGGCATGGCCTATAATATATTTTGGTCAGCAAGACATACTATGTTTGAATTGGTCATTGGTCAGCAAAGCATGGCGCCTTGGCCATTTGTCAGCAAAACATGGCATGTTGGACATTGTTCATTGAGGCATGACATATTGGTCATTGTTCATTGAGGCATGACATATTGGTCATTGTTGAGTGAGGCATTTTGGGTATTGGTCAGCAAGACATGGCATGTTGGTCATTGTTAAGCGAGGCATGACATGTTGGTCATTGTTAAGCGAGGCATGACATATTGGTCATTGTTAAGCTAGGCCTGACATATTGGTCATTGTTAAGCGAGGCATGACATATTGGTCATTGTTAAGCGAGGCATGGCATTTAGGGTGTTGGTCAGCAAGACATGGCATTTTGGATATTGGTCAGCAAGACATGGCATGTTGGTTGTTGTTAAGCGAGGCATGACATATTGGTCATTGTTAAGCGAGGCATGGCATTTAGGGTATTGGTCAGCAAGACATGGCATGTTGGTCATTGTTAAGGGAGGCATGACATATTGGTCATTGTTCATTGTGGCATGGCATTTTGGTCGTTAAGCGAGGCATGACATATTGGTCATTGTTAAGCGAGGCATGGCATATTGTTCATTGTTAAGCAAGGCATGGCATTTAGGGTATTGGTCAGCAAGACATGGCATGTTGGTCATTGTTTATTGAGTCTTGGCATATTGGTCATTGTTAGCTCGCCTATTCGAAGAATAAGGGGGCTAATGTAGTCACCCTGGCGTCGGCGTCCCACCTTCCGAGGTTAAAGTTTTGGTGCAAGTTTTTTCCAGACAGTGTTGGATCATCACACTCAATACACAGTTGCCAAATATGAGTTTAAGGCATTTACATCGAGTGTAAGCAATGTGCTGGACCATATTTTCATATTTTATGGCCCAAAAACAGCTTAATTGGACTTAGTTCAATTCGAGGTTAAAGTTTTTGGGCAAGTTTTTTTGTGAAATGTTGGACAACCACCATCAATACGCTGTTGTCTATTATAAGGTTGAAGCATTTATATGCAGTGTTAGCCATGTTCTTGGCAATCTTTTCATATTTTATGGCCCAAAAACAGCTTAATTAGACTTGGTTAAATTTGAGGTTAAAGTTTTTGGGCAAGTTATTTGTGAAATGTTGGACAACCACCATCAATACACAGTTGTTTAGTATAAGGTTGAAGCATTTATATAGAGTGTTAGCAATGTTCTGGGCAATATTTTCATATTTAATGGCCCAAAAACAGCTAAGTTGGACTTAGTTAAATTTGAGGTTTAAGTTTTTGTGCAAGTTTTGTTGAGTAGTGTTGGACCACCACCATCAATAGGCTGTTGTCTATTATAAAGTTGAAGTATTTGTATTGAGTGTAAGCAATGTGTTGAACCATATTTTCATATTTTAGCGTCCAAAAACAGCTTTATTGGACTTTGTTAATTTCTTAACAATCACTTCACATAGATATTTCTACACATTTAACAATCCTTGAAATATCCTGGTGGTAAGTGTGGTGGCAAATAAAACGACAGGCTCTATATCAACGTTTAAATATACATGTGTTTCTATTGATAGTTTCAGTATTATAATAACATACATAGGTGAGCTATGCTGTTCTCCGACAGCTCTTGTTAAGCGAGGCATGACATTTTGGTCCTTGTTAAGCGAGGCATGACATATTGGTCATTGTTAAGCGAGGCATGGCATTTTGGGTATTGGTCAGCAATACATGGCATGTTTGTCATTGTTCATTGAGGCATGGCATATTGGTCAGTTTTCAGTGAGGCATCACATATTGGTTATTGTTCAATGAAGCGTGGCATATTAGTCAATTTCTAAGTGGACAAAGGAGAATTCCTCATTGCTCAGTAGTACATCGTGTATATATAGATTATCACACTGTATTTTCAGGTTTTGTCCTGAGAACAGTTTTCTCATAGCGAGCACATGGATAAAATCGAGAGGCCACCGCAGGTGGATTCAAGATTTTATCTACGTGCAAGCGATGAGTAAATTGTTTGAACGATAAACACTGATATGTTTACAATTACCATGAGCATTGTTAGTGCGAATGCATACGTATAAGACATGTCTTGAGAATTATTCTGTAGATTGCTTCAAAGAAAAGGGTAAAACTCCCCAACAGTGACTAAATTATGCAAAGTCATTTCTAGAATTGGGTTATGCCACCAGGCCGTATTAGGATTTTGTGGAACAATCCAAAATCACGTCTAAGTCTTATTTGTAGAGGATATGGAGCTGAATGTATTTCCCATGCCAGTTATTATAGCAGCAGGCCTTTTGTGCCTTTTGTCTAGCCTGTGTTGTGTGTGACCGACGTCAGACCTCTCTCCATGTGGTGTGCCGTTTGTTCCTAAATCATGTACAATTGAATTAGTGCCACTTTTTAAACAACTCTCACTGATGGCTAAAAGGATTCTGATGCAAAAGGTTTTCCATGACAGGATGTTCCATGTGGGATATCTGGGTAAGGAGAACGCTGACATGCCATCACTGGCTTACATATGAACAGTTAGGGAAAAACCAATGCTAAACAAATTGAATGTTTATATTTTAAGTGTAAAAAGTTACTGTCTCAGCTAATGGGAAAGCAAACTTTTAGTGAACCATTAAGTTTTGTTGGATTACTGGTTTAATAAGGTTGTGTAATAAACAACCTTGGCATGCATTTAAGGTCAAAGATTAAGTAGGGGGTATCTAACCTAGCTCTGCTTGTTATGAAGGCAGCAACCTAAGCTTCAAGACAACAACAAAAAGTTATTTTTCAACTTTTAGACCAATTCATGTTTAGGTCAAATTCAAGGTTAACAGGTACATAACGTCACAGGTGACTAGTTTGTGTTTGTACAATGTCACATTGAAGGCTAACAGGTACATAACGTCACAGGTGACTAGTTTGTCTTTGTACAATGTCACATTGAACGCTAACAGGTACATAACGTCACAGGTGACTAGTTTGTGTTTGTACATTGTCACATTGAAGGTTAACAGATACATATCGTCACATGTGACTAGTTTGTGTTTGTACAATGTCACATTGAAGGCTAACAGGTTCCTTATCGTCACAGGTGACTAGTTTGTGTTTGTACAATGTCACATTAAAGGTTAACAGGTACATATTGTCATAGGTGACTAGTTTGTGTTTGTACCATGTCACATTAAAGGTTAATAGGTACATATTGTCACAGGTGACTAGTTTTTGTTTGTACAATGTCACATTGCAGGTTTACAGGTAAATATTGACACAGGGGACTAGTTTGTGTTTGTACAATGGCACATTGAAGGCTAACAGGTTCCTTATCGTCACAGGTGACTAGTTTGAGTTTGTACAATGTCACATTGAAGGCTAACAGGTACATATCGTCACAGGTGACTAGTTTGTGTTTGTACAATGTCACATTGCAGGTTTACAGGTAAATATTGACACAGGTGACTAGTTTGTGTTTGTACAATGTCACATTGAAGGTAAACAGGTACATATCGTCACAGGTGACTAGTTTGTGTTTGTACAATGTCACATTGAAGATTAACAGGTACATAACGTCACAGGTGACTAGTTTGTGTTTGTATAATGTCACATTGAAGGTTAACAGGTACATATCGTCACAGGTGGCTAGTTTGTGTTTGTACAAGGTCACATTGAAGGTTAACAGATACATAACATCACAGGTGACTAGTTTGTGTTTGTACAATATCACATAGAAGGTTAACAGGTACATAACGTCACAGATGACTAGTTTGTGTTTGTACAATGTCACATAGAAGGTTAACAGGTACATATCGTCACAGGTGACTAGGTGATGTTGAACAAGGTCACATTGATGGTTAACAAGCACTTACTGTCACCGGTGACTAGGTCATGTTGACCAAGGTCCCACTGATGGTTAATAAGCACTTATTGTCACCGGTGCCTAGGTCATGTTGACCAAGGTCACACTGATGGTTAACAAGTACTTATTGTCACTGGTGACTAGGTCATGTTGACCAAGGTCCCACTGATGGTTAATAAGCACTTATTGTCACCGGTGACTAGGTCATGTTGACCAAGGTCACATTGATGGTTAACAAGCACTTATTGTCACTGGTGCTTGTCTTCTTGATAGCAGAATGTATTCTTGAAACCTGCTCTGTTTGGTGACATTTTGTGTGAAGTCCGCTTGGTAATGTCTTGTTGTGTAATGGGCGCTATTCTCAGGTCTCCGAAACTGGTATAGAGTTTATATAATTAGTAGATCTTCTCTTGTCACAGTAATAACATGCCAAATCACGGAAACAATCAGACACCTACACACATCAAACCATAATTCATGTTTCAAACACTAGTAGCATTGATCTGTGTTTCCTGTTGAAGTAAATGTCAATCACACGATACCCAATCTAGATCTGAAGACAAGAGTGACGACTACAACTAAAGGTTGAGATGACGTGATTCACGAGATCTATTGCATTAACAAATATAGAACTGTGTATAAATGGACGGCCATTATAGGACACTGTCTGTTGATTCCCCTACTTATTGTTATTACACAACATCGTGTCTTAAGATTGACAGGTCGCTGTAGGTATGGTCACGACCTTTGTCAAGGACTAGAACTTCCCTAATGATGGGATGTCCAAGGAAGAAGGCGAGAAAAGATACCAGGGATTAGGAGTTAGAATATTGAAGACATCACGGTCATTAGCACCGGACCAAGAATATTTATTCACCGAGACAATCTTGACCTTATGTCATTATTACTATCAGAGTGCTGCATTATACAAAATTCATCCCTCAATATCGCTTCCATTGCGTTGTTTCACTTAAGAGTTTGGAAGTGCTTTTCAAATGTCATTATTTAATTTTAAGGTTAATTGTGAAAGGTCTTAGTCTTTGACCTTATAGCTATTTACATCTGAATTAAAATTATCAGTCTAGTTAGCGTAAATTTGTTTGGTTGAGAGAAAAAAGATGGGATGAGCTCAAAGGGCAAAGATCTTTAAGATTAAAAAATGAATTGATGAACAGGTAATGAATGTACGATTGAATGAAAGGAGGAAGGAAAGGACTCTTTGCCTATCTCTTTCATAAAGATAAAAGCTGTTGGTAAAACAATTGTTCCAAGGCCCTATAATACTGACATCTAAAGAAAGTAAAGAATGGAAAAAAATAAAATGGAACATTGAACCTTTACTTGTTGTGATATTTGTGAATAAAGTTCCATCGTTATTGGCAGCAGAATAATTAAACCTGGTGTTAACTTTCACTTGATGTCAATAAGTGTCAAGTCTGTATGGCTATTGATTGTTGATTTTGTGTGTTGAATTATTTGTGGCGCTATTTGTGGCCGTGACTTCCTGGTACGGGGTTCTGTCGACCGTCTATCCTGATAATACAGCATCCTGTCGGATTGTCGGGATTGTATCGGGCAATAGTGTGAACAGCTTTGCTGCGATCGTGTAAACTATGAATTTTTCATGATCGACAGTAAAACAAACATTTGCCTTGGCTGGCTAATTTGATCGTGTTCCAACAGTGAGGGCGCTACCACGTGCCGGGGGGCCATCACTATCAAATCAAGGATGAGTGCCTGTTTTACGTTTTATTTTACAAGTTGGTAATGTCTGTGCAATGAAACTTTGGAGGTCAATTTGACAGAGACAGCTGGCTCTGTTATTGGGAGACGTTCAAAATGTGTTGTCTATAGGGGTTCAGTTGATTTGGTAACTTTTTACCTAGAAATCAATGATATTCCCTATTTCATTTCAGAAAAATAAAATTAAATAATGTGTTAACAATTGTTTCAAGTAGATTGTAGGTTATACTAGAATCGACAGCCTGCTTCCTGAAGGGAAACAGCCGTTGTTTAACTTTGCAGTAAGCCATGTTTAAGTTTTCTTACCTATAATTTGTATGGTAGTTACTTACTGTCAGAAATGTTTTGATAGATGTATCTAATTATGCTGATTTACCTGTCTGTGATCAATTTCTTTGCTATGATCAGTTACCTGAGGTGTGATCAATGAACATATTCTCTTGCACCTGTCAAATGTGTCCTTCATTAGCGAAGTCAGTATCTGTTTACAGTAAACAATTGACAAGTTTCTGATGTTCAAACTCTTTTGAAATGTTAATTAGTGTCACAGTAATGTATCATACACCCTTAAATAAGTGAGAATATGATAATTGAATGACCCCGTAATCTTTGGACATGTTCTTCCTATGACCTTAGTTACTGAGAGGGTGCTAAACCCTATATATAAACACACCAACAAAAGTTTAAAAAATCAAAAATACCAGACCTGCTAACCAACGATGTTTAGCCCACTATCACCAGAATCTTTCTCAAATGTAATATGAAAGTTTTCTTTGGTTTATAGTTGTGCATATTAACTTTTGAGACTGATCAGATAAAACAAAATGGTAGACAGATGGCTATCTTGGATTTTGACTGTTAAGCTTTGTTATCAGAATTTCACCACAAGTACAGGAGGGATCTATCCCAAATTTTATATTGAGGTTCCCCTTGTATAAAAAAACACCTTGCCCTGATGAGAATTCATCCCTCATTGACAGCACGTCTAATAAGTACGATAACATTAGCGTTTTCCATATAATTATGCAATTCTTACACATGAAAAACATTTTCCAGATTAGCAAATAACATAACATTACGAGGTTTAACTTAATGTACAAGATTCCTGATTAGGATATCTAACATGGGACTGGGTCATAGTACCAGTAAGGAATGTGAAGAGCAAAGAAGGTAAAAGATCATCTTTTGTGGATCTGATCAAGATCCTTTGATGACGGGTGCCAAGACCCTTCTAGGATATCTGCCAGTTTTCAAATCTATGAATATATTTATCTATACAATACAATTTGTTGAAATTAGAGCAACTAATAAATTTCTGTTAATACTAACCAAAGATGTTGTGTTTTTCAGGATGAACGACATCATCGTGAAGGTGAACGAGACGGACGTATCCAACGCTACACATTCCGAGGCGGTCGAGGCACTCAAGCAGGCGGGAACACGGGTGGTTTTGGTAAGGTTTCTAGTTATGTCACTTCCTTGGCTTGAACCTTGATAGGTTTCTAGTTATGTCACTTCCTTGGCTTGAACCTTGATAGGTTGCTAGTTATGTCACTTCCTTGGCTTGAACCTTGATCAAAAGGTTTTGAAATATCCTGCATTACCTTTCAAAAAACTCCATTTAAACATTTAATGTGTGAGGGCAAGATTACAATCAAGTTTGATTGTTTAGATATTTGTATGCCCCCTCGACATTAGTGGAGGAAGAATTCAGTGTCCATCTGTATAACATCTTGGTTAGAATTTACATTTCGCTGCACTGTTCTTAATATTAGTCCAACAGCTCTCAAACTCCATGTACATGCGGGGTATGTCTCAGAGAAGTACTACACACATATATCAAATGTAGATCACTCTAACCTATGATTTTTGCTTCATTGACTTTGTTAGTCTTTGCGTTTAGCTCCATTACCAGCAAAATGGGAACATTTAACAAAAACAATCTTGTTAAATAAAATGTCCACAGTTACATTAATAACAGTGAGATAGTGTAGTAACAATGAAACCATTCTTCACATACACCTTGAGTTCAATAAAACCACAACCCTGATTCTGTCAATTATGTTACATTTTCTGTTTAAAAACACCAAATAATAGACATGATCACCTTGAGTAGAAGTAAAGACTGTCTACATGACAATAACTGATATCTCCCAGGGACAAAGGTCAACCCGTTGGGACAAAAGACAAAACCAAGGTTAACACTTATGGACAATGGTGAACTCTGAGGGACAAAGATCAACACTCAGAGGGACAAAGGTCAACACTAAACACAAAGTTCAACACTCATAGCAGAGGGACAAAGACCAGCACTCAGAGGGACAAAGGTCAACACTCAGACATTAAGGTCAACACTCAGAAACAAAGGTCATCACTCAAACACAAAGGTCAACACTTTGACACGAAGGTCAACACTCAGAGAGACAAAGGGCAACACTCAGATATAAAGGTCAACACTCAGAGAGACAAAGAGCAACACTCAGACACAAAGTTCAGCAGTCAGAAGGACAAAGGTCAACACTCAGACACAAAGGTCAATCAGAGGGAAGTCAGAGAGGGACAAAGGTCAACACTCAGACAATGGTCCACACTCACAGGGACAAAGGTCAACACACAAGAGGGACAAGGTCAACACTCAGACATAAATGTCCACACTCACAGGGACAAATGTCAAACTCTAGGAACAAGGGTTTACAACTAGGGACAAAGGTCAACTCCCAGGGACAAATTAACGACAATACACAAGGACAAAGGTCAACATCTAAGAATAAGGGTTAAATCCAGGGACAAGGTCAACACTCAGTATGAATGTTGTATAACACTAAGAGGATTCCAGAAGCTAGAGCCAATATGTTGGTCATTGGAAGGCCTGCATATCTGGTTCTTGCATCACAGCTACAAGGTGATTGTGTAGTGGCTTAATTGTGTACATGGTTGGAAGATCACACAGGACTTGAGTGTAGAATGACTTCCTGTCTGGGAAATTAACGTTGATTGAAGTTTGTTGACAGACTGGAGAGTGTTCTAAAGCCTTCCGTAGAGTATGGTCCCCTGTCATTGTATTCTCATGTTGTCTTCAATAATTTAGAAGGTTTCTGATTGCTTTGAAGGTGAAAATTATATGGACCTCGGTACCATGATCTATTAAACTATTTTCCCTGAGGGAGTATGTATTGGCCCTGTTTTCTATTTGGGGCCCACAACTTAGGATCTACGTTAGGAGATCATGCGGGAAGTATGTCTCAGAGAGCAGGTACACTATACAATAAGTAGGTAGAGGTGACCTACAAACAGGAGGCAGGTTTTAGCTTTACCTGTTAGCCTGGCTGATGAGTAAATGACTACTGACAGATTACATTCTATTTTTAAAAAAACAGAAAACGGAAAGAACTTTCAAAAAGCTTCCAATTGTGTTTTTTCAGTGAGAGATATTGTTTTTTTAAATTGTAGATATATTATCCATAATATGCTTATTTGAGACCACTCTCACCAATTACCAATTCTAGCCACAGTACATATATCTTAATCAAACCGTAAATGTTGTGGTTACATAGGACAACACTGCTTCTGTAATTAGTGTTGGAAAAAAGAGGAATTTCTGTTATTGGTCTGGTCCTTTAGCTCACAGAGTAGGCTGTTTTATGATGGACACCGGTTTTAAAGTATGCTTTCTTTGATTTGAAATCTCTTAATGAACAATCTGATCATGTCACTATGAAATGTTGAAATGGAGCTCTGAACAAGAGTATGTGTAAAAACTCATGATATTGAAAATGGAGATTGAAACAAAGATTATAGTTAAAATCCGATTTAAATAGTTAAAGTATGTTGTTTGGGTAATAAATTAGGTCTCAATAAAAGTAATAAAAGTTCCCCACTCGTCAATTACCTGGCATCCTTATAATGTTATACACAGTGTGTTTATTTATTGTTTTCTGTTTAGTAGATTATTAATTAGTTATTTTAAGTAGATTATTAATTAGATATTTAATTTTCGGTAATAAAAAATCTATAAAAAATATTCCTTAAACTTAAAGAGGCTAAACTGTTCAAATTTTCTTTCGTACCCTATGTTGAATTTGTGATGCTTATATATTAACACTGAAAGCAATCTACCCACTGGCCATTTGTTCGGTAAAAAATATTTTTGATACTACTTATTTCTGAAAAACATGTCTGAACTTCATTTCAGTGTAATTTGTTTTCAAATCATCTCATTTTTATATATACTAGCTTTTCAAATCAACAGAAGACTTAAGAATACTAGATTTGGAGGGTATTAATCACTGAAATAGAAGACACCAAGGCTAAATTCCTTAAAACTAACCCTTTTCTTGTCTTGCATTGATCATAAAATGGAAATCAACATAAATATAAGTCTTACAAGTTTTCACATGGGTGGAAGAAAACCACCGAAAGATAACATTCCTGCTCCGAGGCAACAGAATGGCCTGTATGTTATTGACAAACATTGTAACTCGCTAACTGTATCCATAAAACCACACTAGACATGTTTTGAATCAGTTTTTGAACTTTTAAGTCTACTTGAAAAAGAACATAAAAACGGAAAACCTACACACTGTTTTTATGGAAGCTGGGTTCTGAGGGGGAAAAAAGTAAGAGAGTTTACGTCAGAGTAGTAAATTTAACTGATTCCTTGCATCAGTATTTATGTGGTTCTTCTTTGTGGTAGTTTAGAAGTATAATGCCGTTTTATTCTTCAAGGAACGTTTGTATTTTTACGTGCAAGTCATTTACAAGATATCTAGTCGGTCAAAATGTCGTCGAGGGATCACTTTTTAGTTGATGTCTCAGTGTTTCCTTAGCTTTGGTGCTTAGTATGTGACACAGTTTTATCATGTTTGCTTTTAAGTACATGTGCCCCAGTGATTGTACAAGATAGTGACGGGACACCAGTAAATCTTGATTGTCGACCAAACACTGGGGATGTAACAGAAACCTATTGGAGTACACATGACGGAAGCTACACTGCCTCCCATTGGTTAACACATCAGTAATCTCAGCTACAGTTGTTTCAAAGGTGTAATTACAATAATTCAATAGTGGCAATCTAGAACTGTACATCAACACCTTCATCTGTTTCTTTTCCTACAGAGATTTTTTTTCTCCATAGCAGATGGAGACAATCTAAATAAAGTTATACCAGCTGGTCCAAAGGAAACATATCAACTAGTGGTTCTCCTCTACAATTTATGCGATGGCATTCCTTAAATTTGTCTTTCCTACCTGTATACTGTCTCCTTAATTCTCTTCATCATCAAACCTTGTCCTTATTATCTTCCATATCATGTCATCAACTCTCTTCATCATCAAACCTTGTCTTTATTATCTTCCATATTGTGTCATCAACTCTCTTCATCAACAAACCTTGTCTTAATTATCTTCCATATCGTGTCATCAACTCTCTTCATCAACAAACCTTGTCTTTATCATCTTCCATATGGTGTCATCAACTCTCTTTATCAACAAACCTTGTCTTTATTATCTTCCATATCGTGTCATCAACTCTCTTCATCATCAAACCTTGTCTTTATTATCTTCCATATGGTGTCATCAACCCTCTTCATCATCAAACCTTGTCTTTATTATCTTCCATATGGAGTCATCAACTCTTCATCATCAAACCTTGTCTTTATTATCTTCCATAGGGGGTCATCAACTCTCTTCATCAACAAACCTTTTTTTATTATCTTCCATATGGTGTCATCAACTCTCTTTATCAACAAACCTTGTCTTTATTATCTTCCATAATGTGCCATCAACTCTTCATCAACAAACCTTGTCTTTATTATCTTCCATATGGTGTCATCAACTCTTCATCATCAAACCTTGTCTATTATCTTCCATATGGTGTCATCAACTCTCTTCATCAACAAACCTTGTCTTTATTATCTTCCATAATGTGCCATCAACTCTTCATCAACAAACCTTGTCTTTATCATCTTCCATATGGTGTCATCAACTCTTCATCATCAAACCTTGTCTTTATTATCTTCCATATGGTGTCATCAACTCTTCATCAACAAGCCTTGTCTTTATTATCTTCTTTACGGTGTCATCAACTCTCTCCATCAACAAACCTTGTCTTTATTATCTTCCATATGGTGTCATCAACTCTTCATCAACAAACCTTGTCTTTATTATCTTCTTTACGGTGTCATCAACTCTCTCCATCAACAAACCTTGTCTTTATTAGCTCACCTGGCACGAAGTGCCAAGTGAGCTTATGGCGTGGCGCGGCGTCCGTCGTCTGTCCGTCCTCGTCCGTCAACTTTTCCTTTAAACAACTTCTTCTGAAGAACGGACAGGCCTAGAGTCATGATATTTGGCTGAAAGCTTCATTGGTAGGAGCCCTACAGAGTTTGAGAACGAAAATGACCTTGACCTGTTTTCAAGGTCACAGGGGTCAAATATGTTTAAAACTTCAAACGACTTCTTCTGAAGAACTAAAAGGTATAGAATCTTCATATATGGCTGAAAGCTTCGTTGGTAGGAGCCCTACAAAGTTTGAGCACGAAAATGACCTTGACCTGTTTTCAAGGTCACGGGAGTCAAATATGTCAAAAACTTCAAACGACTTCTTCTGAAGAACTAAAAGGTATAGAATCTTCATATTTGGC
>NW_018408864.1:468880-492363 GCF_002113885.1 Mizuhopecten yessoensis | reverse complement strand
GAAAATGACCTTGACCTGTTTTCAAGGTCACAGGGGTCAAATATGTCAAAAACTTCAAACGACTTCTTCTGAAGAACTAAAAAGTATAGAATCTTCATATTTGGCTGATGGCTTCCTGGGATGAAGCCCAACAAAGTTTAAGAATGAAAATCACCTTGACCTGTTTTCAAGGTCACAGGGGTCAAATATGTCAAAAACCTCAAACGACTTCTTCTGAAGAACTAAAAGGTATAGAATCTTCATCATTGGCTGAAAGCTTCGTTGGTAGGAGCCCTACAAAGGTTGAGAACGAAAATGACCTTGACCTGTTTTCAAGGTCACATGGGTAAAATATGTCATAAACTTCAAACGACTTCTTCTGAAGAACTGAAAGGTATAGAATCTTCATATTTGACTGAAAACCTCGTTGGTAGGAGCCCTACAAAGTTTGAGAACGAAAATGACCTTGACCTGTTTTCAAGGTCACATGGGTAAAATATGTCATAAACTTCAAACGACTTCTTCTGAAGAACTGAAAGGTATAGAATCTTGATATTTGGCTGTAGGCTTCCTGGGATAGAGTCCAACAAAGTTTGAGAATGAAAATGACCTTGACCTGTTTTCAAGGTCACGGGGGTCAACGATGTCAAAAACTTCAAACGACTTCATCTGAAGTATTAAAAGGTATAGAATCTTCATATTTGGCTGATGGCTTCCTGGGATGGAGCTCAACAAAGTTTGAGCATGAAAATTACCTTGACCTACTTTCAAGGTTACAGGGGTCAAATGTGTCAAACACTTCAAACAACTTCTTCTGAAGAACTTAAAGGTATATAATCTTTATATTTGGCTGGTGGCTTGCTAGGATAGAGCGCTACAAAGTTTTAGAATGAAAACTAGTTTGACCTACTTAAAGGTCACAGGGGTCATATATGTCAAAAGCTTCAAATAATTCTGAATAACTGAAAGGTATAGAATCTTTATTTTTGATTGATAGCCTCCTTGCATAGAGCCCGACAAAGTTTGAGAATGAAAATGACCTTGACCTTCTTTCAAGGTCACAGGAGTCAAATATGTCAGACACTTCAAAAGACTTCAACTGAAGAACTGAAAGGTATATAATCTTCATATTTGGCTGGTGGCTTCCTGGGAAAGAGCCAAACAAAGTTTGCGAATGAAAATGACCTTGACCTACTTTCAAGGTCACAGCGTTCAAATATGTCAAACAGTTCAAACAGCTTCTTCGGAAGAATTAAAAGGCATAAAATTGTAATATTTGGCTGTTGACTTCCTGGGATAGAGCTAACCAAAGTTTGAAAATGAAAATGACCTCAACCTACTTTAGAGGTCACAGAGGTCAACAACATTTTAATGGATTTGTTCTTGAGAACTAAAAGGAATGGATTCATAAGATTTGGCTGGTAGCTTTTTGTAATAGAGCTTACTAATTTGAGAAGGAAAATGACATTGACCTACTTCCAAGATCACAGGGAAAAATATGTCAAGCAACTTCTGAAGAAGAATCAAAAAGCATAGAATCTTATAATAATATTTTGCTGGTAGTTTCAACAGATGGAGCCAACAAAGTTTACGAGGGAAATATTTAAAGTGCAATAGAATATTTAATGAGAATATTTTGCTATGACTGCTTAAATATTCAGGTGAGCGATACAGGCCCTCTTGGGCCTCTTGTTATCTTCTTTATGGTGTCATCAACTCTCTTCATCATCAAACCTTGTCTTTATTATCTTCTTTATGGTTTCATCAACTCTCTTCATCAACAAACCTTGTCTTAATTATCTTCCATATGGTGTCATCAACTCTTCATCATCAAACCTTGTCTTTATTATCTTCTTTATGGTTTCATCAACTCTCTTCATCAACAAACCTTGTCTTAATTATCTTCCATATGGTGTCATCAACTCTTCATCATCAAACCTTGTCTTTATTATCTTCTTTATGGTGTCATCAACTCTCTTCATCAACAAACCTTGTCTTAATTATCTTCCATATGGTGTCATCAACTCTTCATCAACAAACCTTGTCTTTATTATCTTCCATACGGTGTCATCAACTCTCTTCATCAACAAACCTTGTCTTAATTATCTTCCATATGGTGTCATCAACTCTTCATCAACAAACCTTGTCTTTATTATCTTACATATGGTGTCATCAACTCTTCATCAACAAACCTTGTCTTTATTATCTTACATATGGTGTCATCAACTCTTCATCAACAAACCTTGTCTTTATTATCTTACATATGGTGTCATCAACTCTTCATCAACAAACCTTGTCTTTATTATCTTACATATGGTGTCATCAACTCTTCATCAACAAACCTTGTCTTTATTATCTTACATATGGTGTCATCAACTCTTCATCAACAAACCTTGTCTTTATTATCTTACATATGGTGTCATCAACTCTTCATCAACAAACCTTGTCTTTATTATCTTACATATGGTGTCATCAACTCTTCATCAACAAACCTTGTCTTTATTATCTTCCATATGGTGTCATCAACTCTTCATCAACAAACCTAAATGTTTTCCCTTGAGTTTTCTTCATTAACAACCATGCCATCATTTTGCCTCAACTCTCTTCATCTTCAAATCTTGTTTCCCCTAACTCACAAACTGACTCCTCTCAAATCTCTTTACCAACAATATCCTTTTGTACCTACATTTTGTCTCATTTCTCTCATCAACATCATGTTGTTTGGTAAACTTGAGCTGGACAGATTTGTCTGAGGGTGTTGTTTAAAGAATGATCCTGGACAAGATACACTGCATTGGAAGCAGAAAACTACCTTCACACTGTTGTTACAAAATTGTTTGTGACCGTTTTGAGAAAATATTCCAACTGAATGATTTAAAGATGTTTTTGTTACTTCTGTAAAGTACTGTGTTTCTACTGTAACTTCTGTACAGTACTGTGTTTCTACTGTAAAGCATTGGATACACTTCTGTGCCAAAGATGTGAAAGTTTTATTTGTAACTATATGATGTCCATATATGATGATATCCATAATACATCTGATCCAGTCCAGTTAGCAGACACATTGTTCATACCCCATCACATGAACTGGTATGAACAAAAATGATTGAGAGTGAAGGATTATGGGGTGAAAAAATCATTGCCCTTATTAACAGTGAACCAGAAAATCTCAAGGTGTTCACCTTAGTCAGTGTCCAGTTACCAAAACGAGGAAAAATCAATTGTTCAATTCAATTTGGCTGATAATTAATCATTATCAATTGATAATTAAAAGTAAAGAATTATTGCCAGTTTTATTTAAATTTCCACCTCATCCTTCAACTGAAAGTTCTTGGGGGGGAAAAAGCCCATACTTCATTGGTTTCTTTATCAGCAAATTCCAACTCAAGGGGTGACTGGGAGATTTAGACTTCAATGATAGCGATTTCAGTTGTCTCTGTTTCATATCTTTAATGAGGACAACTTAATAAATCATCAGAGTATGTACATGTATTATGGTGGAGTATATAAGGATGGTGAGAAAATGTTAGAAAATATAATTGATGAAGATCGCTTGTGGCCCAATTTATATTTTCTATCGTGGGATAAAAACCAAATCTATGAGTAAGATGACCTAGATTATCAAATTATTTTAATAAGGTTGTTCATTTATGTGTGTGAGCATTTGTCACATGATGCCTATATGAGAAGGATCTCGCATATTTAGTCGCAACAGTTAACACTGCTGATGTCATGCTTTGTACTAGATGTTTATTTCAATCAATCAAATCCACCATCTATCGATATCGATCATCAACAAGTGAAATCAGCATTTGACAGATTTACAAAGACTATTTCAAGTCATCTTCGCGTTAATATTTGAGGGAAAGGTTTTTAGAAGAGTGTTGGTCTATTGGAAAATATTACATGGTACTTTACAAACAGAAAGTGTTGTTATATTGCAAACGTGGTAGAATCTACAGTATTTTATCTATGGTCTATTTTATTACACTTTGTTTGGCCCTAAATAGACTTCATCTACTGAAAAACAGAAATAATGTTGATATGATTAATGAATCAACATACAACCATACAGTGACACATTCAGACTGATATTGACCTAAACAATTTAAGTTGACAGGTAAAATACATGATTTAATTTTTTACATATAATGCTGATAACTTCTTATGTTGACGTGTAAAATTTGGTTTTATATTTTGTGTTCCAGTATGTTAAAAGACTGCGAGCACCCCTGGAGAATGTACTGGAGATAGAGTTGGTGAAGGGCAACAAAGGTAGGCCACCACTGACTACGGACAGTGTGTCATTTTGTATTATTATGAGACAGCAGCTCTATAAATTATTATGAGACTGCAGCTCTATAAAGTGTTGGTAAAGGCCAAAGAATATATTAACTTTTTGACACTATTTGATACAGTGTGTATACGCTCTCTATCAATAGGCCAAATGTCCGAGGTCGAGTGACATATGAAATATACAATTTCGCACATCATTTTACAGATAAACATTACAAATCCCTCACTCAGTCATAACTTGACAAAGGACCGGTCGGTCTGGAAGCGTTGCGACACGTTTAATATGTACATTGTCTGTGTATAAAGTAAAACTTTGGTATTATTATATTAACTGAAGTTTTGATGAAAACTTGTTCTTGTGTCATTGCAAAATATGTAAATTCCCCTCAAATCTGATTGGAGTAAAAATGTATTATATTATCAGGATTTTGCTAAAACAAAGCTTTGATATCATTGAATGGTTCTTACTTTGTGGTCTGTCACATTACAGGTTTAGGTTTTAGTATTGCTGGAGGTATCGGCAACCAACACATACCAGGAGACAATGGAATATTTGTCACCAAGATCATTGAGGGAGGGGCAGCTGAGCAGGACGGTCGCCTGGCCATGGGCGACAGACTTATTGCTGTATGTACATTGAAAACTAATAAATTTTACGTATTTTACGTGGGTCTTATAGGTCACATATCATCCTCTTCTTAAATTGCTTAAATGAGGATTAAACAGATACCGCAAAAGTTCAATTATTCTACTTGAAATATTCAAACATTTATATAATAATGACGACTGAAACTACACAACATATCCAATCACCGAACATTAAACCTGTTGAGTTGTGGTACATAGAACAGTTGATATTCTTATCTAGAGGAATAATAGTTGTTTGGATACTATTCCTTCTCAGTTCAGTCGTTTAGCTAACTCTGTTGAATGTTATTACAGCAAGAACTGCTTTTAATGAAGTAAACTTTTTTATAAGCAAACAGCTTACAGCATGCTGATATTACTTCCATTGTCAGGTGCTTGCATGATCTAAACAAGGTCTTAAAACATAAATATACACTGGACAAAAATTGAGGGGGAAAAAAATCCACTACACCATTTTCAATTTAAATATTTTACCACTACTCACTAAAACTAGTTTTTCAAAAGAAAAGAAAAATCAAAATATTCAAAGGGTTCTTCTTGTGAACACACTTAGGCTTGGTGTTAGATAGATTCTGTTATGACTGGAGATCTGGAGACTAGTGGCCAATCCTGTTTGGATTATCTCCCTTTAAACAGTAAAAATCTTGTGTTGGAATTTTCAGAGTTACCCCTCTTTGAACAATATGTGCTATGTTTGAACATTTGTAACTTCATGTTGAAATGACCTACAGGCCTATTTCCATTGTTCTGTAGATTTCACAGAACAAATCCCTAAAGGATATAATATTGTTGTTACATGCATGCAGGTTTTCATATTTCTTTAAAAGCAGCTGTATAATATTTGTCAAAAAAGCTGTCTGAAATAATAGTTTCAGCACCCTTTAATGTAATATGTCAGGATAAAACTTTGTTCAAATTTTCGCAAACAACCTTTCTCCTGATTTCTAAAATCCCTGACTGGCTGTTACAACTCCCCCTTTGTGATGGTAAAATGGACTCATATGAGTAATGTATTTTATTCTGACACTAGGTTAACGATGCAAACTTAGACAATGTGAGTCACGAGGAGGCAGTCGCAGCATTGAAGGATACACAGGAAGTTGTACGATTAACGATCGCTAAACCTACATATGTACCACAAGACAGTGTTCGTCAGGACCCCTCACCACCAGGTAAGTCAGGGGGTCAAAGGTCGGACCATCACTGCCATGAAAGTCTTAAGTTCAAAGATGATATCAGACGTAACTTGTTATGGTAAATAAACAGACCTTCTTATAATGTTCTTGTTTTTGAAGTTGTAAGAAAATCTTACTTCCTAAAGGATAAATGTTAATACTGATAAAAGTAAACAGAAATGAATGAGAATCTTCAGAGTTTAGGCACTGACTATATAAATGATTCTTGATTTTCACAAAACTTAGGTATTGATTTCTCATCAATGTGGGATTGTTGTAAGTTATAATTTCTGTTTGACAATGATAGAATCTCTAAACAAATGGGAATCTCCTTCAGGCTTGTGTGGAGAGCCGAAGGATCAGATGGTCAGTCTTTATCTCACAGATGTGATCAGCTATTTACTCTCACTAATATATATCACTTATTATTACATAGACCACACAAATGAGTCTTGTCTGTAAGTCTACAGGAGTTTTAGCTGACGACCACTGCTTGTTTCTGTATTAGGTAAATGGGAGATAACTCTGTCTCTTCAATGAGAAATACTTTTCATCACCTTTTTGGTAACATAGAAAAAAATACTTAAACAGATCTGAAAGTAAAAATTGTTTGTACTTTTTACACAAGATTGATTTGAAAAATGATTGAATTATCTTACATCACTGTCTCTACTGTGTTAATGTCCAGATGTAGTAAAATCTTGTAAATGCTCATGGATTGGTGAATTTTGTGTTCAAATGTTTGTGGAACAACAGTATCTGTATGTAACAGGTATTGATAACAAAAGACAGTGTAGATGTACATACGCATAATAGGTCACATTCAAAGACAGTAACTGTATGTAACAAGTATTGATAACAAAAGACAGTGTAGATGTACATAAGCATAATAAGTCACATTCAAAGACAGTAACTGTATGTAACAAGCATTGATAACAAAAGACAGTGTAGATGTACATAAGCAATAGTAGGTCACTTTCAAAGACAATAACTTTTCCTGAACATAACATTTGATTGAGGTGTTTTTCCTCATATTGATCGGTTATTGAAAAGTAAGAAAATTAATTCTGTGTATTTCATTATCTCTCCTAAATGCATATTTTTTACTTCTGTTTTTAACTTGAAATTCATGATTATAAGACATTAAAATATTTCCACATCAACTTATCCAGTGAACAGAAAAATTGAGAGTGTAGCAAGTGTGCCAATGTCCACCCCAGACCGACCCAGCCCATCTCCCAGCACTCCTCCCAAACTCAACAACTACGAAAACGATGACTTCCCGAGGTAAGCTTTTCTCTCTCCTCTGTTGGATATTATAAAAGTTCATATAACTGTTGTATAGTGCGAGTACATCCCCCACCTAGCTGTGTTACCAAAGGGACACGTTCAAGTCAAATTTAAAATCACTGTTAATTTAAGTAGAACTGATTTTGATCACTGATGATTTAAAGATTAAAACTAAAAACAAGATATACCTGTCCAAGAAATGAAGACTATCATCTTCAGATGATGTACTAAAAATAGTCATTTTTCCCATACATTCTTCTAAACTTTAATTCGAAAAATTCAAGTTAAACATGTGATATTCCCATATTCTCCAATAACATGATATCTCCACTATTCCCCTGTAGACTTTGAAACTACAATGAAAATAATGTTTAATATTTTCAGAGGTAGACTATTTGATTAATACATATTAATTCTTACTTAAATTTACAAGAATATTACAGCCGAAAATGAGGTAAAATTCTAAAATAAGGGACATTGGATTTAAAATCCCTATAGCAACAGGGATTGAATTAGCCTAGTAACAGCTTTTGATGAAATTGATTCCAGATTGCAGTTATCGTTGTATTAAGTCTGTAGGTATGTTTTATAGGTTGCTATGTATG
The DNA here is from genome assembly GCF_002113885.1 of Mizuhopecten yessoensis. Taxonomy (NCBI): domain Eukaryota; kingdom Metazoa; phylum Mollusca; class Bivalvia; order Pectinida; family Pectinidae; genus Mizuhopecten; species Mizuhopecten yessoensis. The sequence continues at coordinate 484,370 of NW_018408864.1, read as the reverse complement.
GTTAGCACAAAAAGCTGTCCTGAGGATAGTGATATATCCACATGTCACAAATATATACCACTGAATCTCGTAAAGTGTGTTAATCCTATATATATATATGTTAAGTTGTATCTGTAAAGTGTGTTAATCCTATACATATATGTTAAGTTGTATCTGTACTGTCTTTATATGTTACATGTTGGCTGTTTAGTATGAAAACCAGCTACTGCTGATGCATAACAAATATAAAAGAAAAGAAAAACAATTAAAACATTTTTATGCCGTCAAAGGGACGTTTAGGTTTCGTCTTCCTTTGTTGTATCTAAATATAAGTTGATTGTTGTATGATGCTACAGAAAACATCAAACCCTGACTGGATTGGCCGGTCTGTTGGTTTTAGTCAACATCTATAATGTCTAGATAACCATGTTAAAACCTGGTTACAAATCAATTGCTGTTCAAGCAGACGTTATAAAAACTTAACTACAAAGAACTTTCGTATTTCCTGTGTCTTGATACGTCAGTGTTGAAGCACCAGAGATGAAAGTTATTGAAGTGTTGTATATAAAATAGCTTTTGTAATTTTGTGGTAGATGATATTGGTTCTGATATGGCGTTAAAAATCAGTGGAGTGATTCATAAGGAAATAGCTGAGCTCTGTAGTATGTTGTATACACGTTTTCCGGATTGTGTCCCTGGTCAGTCTCTAGACATTCGAAGTCTCAATATCCCTTGGTCAGATGTGATCATGTCAGGATGAGCTTGCTATAAACCTTTTCCTTGTCAGGGTGAACTAGTCTGAAATGATTTGACTTTCTCCTTTAAAGAAAATATTATGAGGCAAAGATAGTCGGAATGTCTTCCATTAAAGGGTCTCTTTGAAAATTGTGCGACGGATTCGGTGCTTACTTCAGTTAATATTTGTTTTCTTGTATGCCGAAGTATGTCAACATACCTTTCATACAGGGAAGGGAAGGTTATTTATCTCTGCCACCATGCCAATATAAATATGACCAAAATTTGAATTTCTTGAAATGACACCATAGATTTAGTATTACCTTGTTTATCTTAGAAGATTCTATACTTTGTGTGTCAATGATATTATCATACATCTAGGATCTATAAAATGTGTTGCAATGGCACCATATATTGCAGGCAAATAATGTCACGATATCATAATGGCTTTGTTGATTGAAAACCAGTAATAAGTGGACCCTGCTAATCCAGTATTTCCTGGACACTGCTAATCCAGTATTACCTGGACACTGTTAATACAGTAATAAGTAGACACTGCTAATCCAGTATTACCTGGACACTGCTAACACAGTAATAGGTATAGACACTGCTAATACAGTAATAAGTGGACACTGCTAATCCAGTATTACCTGGACACTCTTAATACAGTAATTAGTGGACACTGCTTATACAGTAATTAGTTGACACTGTTAATACAGTAATTAGTGGAATACCTGGACACTGCATATACAGTAATTAGTGGACACTGTTAATACAGTAATTAGTGGACACTGCTAATCCAGTATTACCTGGACACTGCTTATACAGTAAGACCTGGACACTGTTAATACAGTAATAAGTAGACACTGCTAATACAGTAATAAGTGGACACTGCTAATACAGTAATTAGTGGACACTGCTAATCCAGTATTACCTGGACACTCTTAATATAGTAATTAGTGGACACTGCTTATCCAGTAATGAGTAGACACTGCTAATACAGTAATGAGTAGACACTGTTAATACAGTAATTAGTGGACACTGCTAATACAGTAATTAGTGGACACTGCTAATACAGTAATTAGTGGACACTGTTAATACAGTAATAAGTGGATACTGTTAATACAGTTATTGGTGGACACTGTTAATACAGTAATGAGTAGACACTGCTAATACAGTAATGAGTAGACACTGTTAATACAGTAATGAGTGGACACTGCTAATACAGTAATTAGTGGACACTGCTAATACAGTAATTAGTGGACACTGTTAATACAGTAATAAGTGGATACTGTTAATACAGTAATTGGTGGACACTGTTAATACAGGTATTAGTGGACACTGTTAATACAGTAATTAGTGGACACTGCTAATCCAGTAATGAGTAGACACTGTTAATACAGTAATTAGTAGACACTGTTAATACAGTAATTAGTGGACACTGCTAATACAGTAATAAGTGGACACTGCTAATCCAGTATTACCTGGACACTGTTAATACAACACACAGTAATTAGTGGACACTGCTAATACAGTAATAAGTAGACATTGTTAATACAGTAATTAGTGGACACTGCTAATACAGTAATAAGTGGACACTGCTAATCCAGTATTACCTGGACACTCTTAATACAGTAATTAGTGGACACTGCTTATACAGTAATTAGTTGACACTCTTAATACAGTAATTAGTGGAATACCTGGACACTGCATATATAGTAATTAGTGGACACTGTTAATACAGTAATTAGTGGACACTGCTTATACAGTAATTAGTGGATACTGCTAATACAGTAATTAGTGGACACTATTAATACAGTAATTAGTGGACACTGCTTATACAGTAATTAGTTGAATACCTGGACACTGCTAATCCAGTATTACCTGGACACTCTTAATACAGTAATTAGTGGACACTGCTTATCCAGTAATGAGTAGACACTGCTTATACAGTAATGAGTAGACACTGTTAATACAGTAATTAGTGGACACTGCTTATACAGTAATTAGTGGATACTGCTAATACAGTAATTAGTGGACACTATTAATACAGTAATTAGTGGACACTGCTTATACAGTAATTAGTTGAATACCTGGACACTGCTAATCCAGTATTACCTGGACACTGTTAATACGGTAATAAGTGGACACTGTTAATACAGTAATTAGTGGACACTGTTAATACAGTAATAAGTGGACACTGTTAATACAGTAATTAGTGGACACTGCTTATCCAGTAATGAGTAGACACTGCTTATACAGTAATGAGTAGACACTGTTAATACAGTAATAAGTGGACACTGCTAATACAGTATTTAGTGGACACTGCTAATACAGTAATTAGTGGACACTGCTAATACAGGAATTAGTGGACACTGCTTATACAGTAATTAGTGGACACTGTTAATACAGTAATTAGTGGACACTGCTAATACAGTAATTAGTGGACACTGCTTATACAGTAATTAGTGGACACTGTTAATACAGGAATTAGTGGACATTGTTAATACAGTAATTAGTGGACACTGTTAATACAGTAATTAGTGGACACTGCTTATACAGTAATTAGTGGACGCTGTGTAGTACATTAGAAATATGTGTTTTGATACAACATGGCTAGTAGTTAGGGTTAAGCTAGCAGCTTTGGTGTAACAAGCAAAACAGAAGCTGTCCACACGCAAGAAAGTGAAGCTTAACTAAACAGGTTGGCATGAAGACTTAGACTTATGCTGTGGGGACCAGAAGGAGGACTAGTTGGTGTGCAGCCACTGAATAAAAGGATACAAAGCTATTAGTACTTGTACTTTTGTTATATTTTACCCGTATTACCTGGTGATTATGTTCCAACCTGAGAGAGAAAAAAATGTTCAGATGAATTGAATATTCAATATAGAGGTAAATAAGGTATCTTTAAAATTGAATAACATCATATATATACCGTAATAATGTAAAATCAGATGAATAATTGTACTAATGAACAATGTATTCAGTGTAACAGTAAATAGAGGACTTAAGCTAACAAAATAGAAATGAATAAAGTATTCAGTATTAAACTGTAACATTATAGAAATTAACAAAGTATTTAATATGATAGAAATGTATATAATATCTAATATAACAATAGAGACTTATATAGTTTTCATTGTTATACTTCAGAGATTATGGAGTATTCGATTTAACACTGTACATGAAGAGATAGCTATTTCATATTACACTATTCTGTCTTTTCGTATTGCAGAGTTATCTGCTCTTGAGGCAGGTATTGATTGTTTGCATCAAAAGATTATGACGTTACTCTCACAAACAAATGACGTAACAATCAATACCTGTTCACAAGTGCAGATAACTCTGCAATACGAAAAGACAGAATAAAGATGATCAAGTATTCACTATAAACAGTAAAGAAAAGAACAAATATTTAATTTTTAATGTATCATAGTTAAAAGACCAGCCAGAAGAATCCTCCGAAAAAAATAAAATAAAAATGTCTTTAGAGTTTGTAGAGACAAAGTTTGACAGTATGGCCAAGTTGGGTTTTCAAAAGACCTGATGTTGAATCCATGTCTTGAGGTTTAGAAATATTTCTCAAACTTTTACGTTTGCATTAGCATTTATGTAAAAAAAATCTGTATCTACAGCAGCAGTCCTGTGGAATTATCAGAACTTTGTCATTACAAATTAGTTTCTGGAAACTTACTAAATTAAGAAAAGTAGTTTTTCTGTCCAGAAATATATTTACTGGATAAGTCTAAAGGTAACATTTTCAACTGTACATGGCATAGAATAAAAAACAATTCAAGACTCAACAATGTGTGACTGAGAATGTCCTAAAAATGTGTGACTGGGAATGACCCAACAATGTGTGACTGGGAATGACCCAACTATGTGTGACTGGGAATGACCCAACTATGTGTGACTGGGAATGTCCAAACAATGTGTGACTGGAAATGACCCAACAATGTGTGACTGGGAATGACCCAACTATGTGTGACTGGGAATGTCCAAACAATGTGTGACTGAGAATGTCCTAAAAATGTGTGACTGGGAACTACCCAACAATATGTGACTGAAAATGTCCTAACAATGTGTGACTGGGAATGACCCAACAATATGTGACTGAAAATGTCCAAACAATGTGTGACTGGAAATGACCCAACAATGTGTGACTGAGAATGTCCTAAAAATGTGTGACTGGGAATGTCCAAACAATGTGTGACTGGAAATGACCTAACAATGTGTGACTGGAAATGACCCAACATTGTGTGACTGAGAATGTTTCAACAATGTGTGACTGGGAATGACCGAACAATGTGTGACTGGGAATTACCCAACAATATGTGACTGAAAATGTCCTAACAATGTGTGACTGGGAATGACCCAACAATGTGTGACTGGGAATGACACCTTACACAGTAATACGCTAACATGTTTCAACCAGACATTTCACCACTGTGACAGTAATACAATGTACTGACTGACCAGCTCAGTAAGTTCACTGGACTATATCAGTGACCAATGTAGGAAAGTCACAAGTTCAGGATTGATTTTTACAGGGGTGGACTCAGAGAAAATTATTTATTAAAACCTCATTTGTGGTACTTTTTTTTCAAGCTGGGAGGTTGTGGATGGGGGAGGGGGTACTTGAGGTTACAACATTTCATTGTTGGTGTTGCTTTTGTCTGATGATGTGAAAACAAGTAACTTTTTATTGCATTTTTAACTACTTTGTGCTTCAGTCATTTTATCATTGTGTGTTTTTATTACAGAAGTGACAGATATCTGTGGCTGTTTTATATTCCTATAGATATATATGTATATATATATAGTATATTCTTGTATGATTGTTTATTTTTGCATGTCTGTATTTTTTGTAAATTGCAAATTTAATTTAAAAATGTATTCAGCTGTGTTTTCGCTGTAAAATTCATTAAACTACACAACATAATTTTTCAAATTCAAATTCATAAATAGTTGAAATTCAAAATCTGTCCTCATATGGAACGTAAATTTGTTAAAACCAGTTTACACATGAATGTGATGATTCCTGTTAGCAGTTAATTAGAAATAGGACGTGGAAAACTCAAATAACCAATAATTCTTTTTTTTTTCTTCTTGCATGCAGAAAGAAGCTTCCAAAGCAAAGATAAAAATTCTTGGTTACCAAAGCTGTCGGTTCTGCTGCAGGGATTTCTGAATTCGGAATGGTTAAACATTGGCAAGAAAAAATTACACCTGATGATATAATTAGTGACATTTTCTACTTTCTTTACTAAATTTAAATTTTCAAGAGCACTTTGTACATTGTAACTGACAGGGATAGCTAGCACTGTACGACTTGTTCTCCGGGATGATGCTACAGTTTCCTGTCTCCATCTGCAAAAATCAATAGCCTGTCACCATGACAACAACAACATCAACACAAGTCGGGATGCATGTGTCTGCACCAGAGGTAGATTTCCTAGAGAGAACAATCCTCTTTTCATACATTTCATCATAGCATGGTGAACTTAAAACTCGTTCCATAGACTTGGTGTTAAAAAATAAAGCACTCTTTCTCAAACTTAATTTATATAACGTCTACATATTGGAAATTGTTTTTATCGAAAAGGGGTTAATGTATGGATTAGGGTTGAGTATTGATTGCATAGGTACATATATATACTCAAAGATACCAAACATCTAGCTGATGATTACACATTGTCACCAGAGATCCAGTTAAAACACTGCAGGCGTGCTTCATGTCCAGTCTCTCTTTTCGGACAGGGATGGACAGAAAAATGGTCTTCCTTTTTGTCACAATTTCGCTGTAGTTCTACTTAGTCATATCCGTATTGTTTAGTCGAAATGCTCAAAATATCATTTACACATTTATCTGTAGATATCAGCAGTCTGCAAATAGTTAATACTGAGAGCTCAGGTTTATATCTAAATAAGATATTACAAATATATCTGTTACATATCATTTACAACTGAAAAACAATGGCATTTATTTTTTTGTTTGGAGTAGAGTAGATTAAATTTCAATGAGACATTCTTAAATCAAATGATAAAAGTGGCTTGTTTTGATATTTTTTTTATACATCGGCATTTTTTATTTGATATTATTTTTCCTTCTTTCTCTCTGACTAATATTTGAACCCACCAGTGTGAAATCTAGCCGCTATGACCCAGTTCAGTGTGTCACATCTTCATCAATACTACAAACACTGCAACAGTTTCTTCCATTCATTTCTTTTTCTAAATGTAAATGTCTATAATTGTGTCCTTTTTATTACAATGATCATTCCTATGTGTTGTGACCTATCTTTGTTCTGATTGTGTTGTGATTTACTGATGATACCAGGGCACTTTTGTATGTTGGTATTGTTAATAGGGATATGGTCCCAGGCCACTATAAAGCTGAATTAAGTTGGCCCATAGATTTTGCTCCATTTGTCATTGAATTACTTAGTGGAAAGAAATTAATTAGTAATTCATAACTGCTTTAGTCTTTGATGGTAAATAGGTGTATGATATTTCATGATATGAATAATTCGCTGACTATAAATAAGAGTTTGAAGAAATTAAATATCAAAGATCAAAACCAAACAGTTGAATAATATTTACAGAATTTTTAATTTGATATTTTCAGTAGAAATTATTGGATAAACCTGATAAACTTATATAATATTCCTTTGTACAGTAAAACCATTTTGTAGTGACTATACCCAAAGGACAGGTAGTAACTAGGTTGTTCTAGAGAGGGGTCACTATAGACAGGAAGTCATTATAAATGGGAAGTCACTATAGACAGGAAGTAATTATAGACAGGAAGTCACTACAGATTGGTTTTCCTGTATCCACAATGTTAACACTTTATTTTCTGTGCTATATGTGGACTCTGTCAGTTCTGAACTCTAAAAGAAAGCTTAGCTTAAGAATTAATATGTTTATTATTTTATAGATTACCTTATTTTATACATGAACCTTACATTCCAGATTTAGACATTTTATGTAATGATGTAATCAATATATAGAGTTCTGTTAAATTATTAGGTTGATTGCATGCTATTGAGTGGATCTTTTTAAAATTTAAATATTACAATTTGTTTTTTTCAACAGATTAATTGGTTTTAATGAATTTTATATTATTATTAATACTCCATCATGCCTTGATCATCATCAAATCAAATTACATTTTCTAGAAAAAGAGAGAAAAAAGATGTTACTCTTTAATATATTGTTACAATGATCTGGTCTATATTGCAAAACTTGTTAATCATTAAATTGACAAATAGGAAGCTTCTGAGTTTCGGGCATTTTGGTATGTCTAATAAATTATATTTATTAATTTCATAATCTTGACATTGATTGCGTTTAATGAATTTTATTTTCAATTTGAAATATACAAAATAATCAAAATATTGAAAATTTATTAAAATTTCATTTTGCTAGAATTTTGTTTGCAATTAAATTTTTATAAGTCTTTTTGATATTTTGAAATTTATTTAACAAATGCAATGGAATCTAGATATTTCGTACACTTATTGATTCTTGTCAGTGTTATTTTGATATGTTGATTCTGCATGGATATATATGGCTGCATGGTAATATTGTATATTAGTGTCATTGTTTATCATATTGTTATCATGTCAATTTTCTTCTTCATAATTGAAAAATTGTTCACGTAATTTAATCTGATAGCTTTAATGTCTTTGTGTTATTTAATAATTGTGATCTACAAAAAAATATTGAGAGGAGTTTGTACTTGTTTTAAATATGTGATCTAATCATTAAATGATTCAAACCCCAGTATCTTTAACTGGATAGCAATAACAGTGTTGTGAAATGTGATTTTATCATGATGTTAATCTTTCCGATTTCTTTTTATATAATTGTGGATAAATGAATTTGAAATTGTTGAAATTGATTTGTTAAAAGAATGATAAACTATAATGGGTAATAGGTGTTGATTGAAAACAATTCAGAAAAGCAATAAATATTTAAATATTTATGTTTAGAAATTAAAATATGTATGCTTTGTTCTTTATTGATGGGTTTCCACATTTTTTTCCCTTCATGTTGCCTTTTATCAAATTTCATGTTTTACAGATTATTTTATTTTCGTTGTTTTTCCAACCTTTTGAGAGGGAAAAATCTAAATGTTCCAATACAATGTTGAAATAAAATCACAGGATTTGTTCCCAAATAAGTCACAGTTGGCAGTGAATCTATTCCAATGATGGAAATTAAAAAAAAATAACAGAAAATTTCTTACAAAATATAAGAAAAGAAAATTGATAATTAACAGTATATCTGATAGAAATCCTAAAATGTAAAGAAGTAGGAGTTTGAAATCTGAAAGAGATTTTTGCCTTTATTACTAGGAAGATTTCAAATGTGAAATATGCAGGAAATTGTGGGAACCCCTATATATATCGAACTTTGCAGGAGGTCTGAGTATTATTATGATTGCTACAATTGATGTTGTTCTGTATACTTTATATCCTATTAAAAAGGTATCTGCTTTACTTCAGGTCTGGTTGTATATTCTCTACTGTTAAATCAGTCAAGTGGAAACTTCTGAATTACACCCACCTGAAATGAGTTATTGATAGAGTAATACCTTGGTATATTGTCGATATTGCTTTTGTCATATTGCCTACCAGTACGTTATCCAGTTTTCCTTTTCTTTCCAACTCCATTAATGTTTGGCTGTATTTGATCCGTGGGATGCTGGTCCATGAACAACCAATTAGCATCCCCCTTTATAATGCCAAATTACATACCGACAATTAAGTAGACACATGGTGGCAGTATGACTAGGTGATACTCTACTGCCTTTTGAGATCGTGTTAAACTTGCTGAAGATATCACTGAAAGTGTTCAAAACCTCTTCCAACAACATATCACTAAGGGTCTCTGAAGAGGAACAGTGGTAATTTACCAGGGTTGAAAGGTCACAGAGGAGCCAGTGCTAATTTACTAGGGTTGAAAGGTCACAGAGAGGCCAGTGATAATTTACCAGTGTTGAAAGGTCACAGAGAGGCCAGTGATAATTGACCAGGGTTGAAAGGTCACAGAGAGGCCAGTGATAATTTACCAGTGTTGAAAGGTCACAGAGAGGCCTGTGATAATTTACCAGGGTTGAAAGGTCACAGAGAGGCCAGTGATAATTTACCAAGGTTGAAAGGTCACAGAGAGGTCAGTGATAATTTACCAGAGTTCAAAAGTCATAGAGATTCCACTGACAATTTACCAGGGTTCATATTTCTCTGGAAACTAATTAGATGGTTTCAGTTATTTACCATTTGTTAATGAAAATCAACACAACCTTTTCATCCAAGAATATTCATACTCCGTGCCTAGGCATGTTAAGAACTAAATTGATGTTGAGGATGACGGGAGCTATATGAAGGGAAGTGCTTAATGAGATATTAATCAGATTGTTCATCATTTGTGCTGGTGCTTCAAACTTTTTTTTTTTTACATTTGACTAGTACAACCAGTTTAAATACAATGACCTTTTTATATACACTGGCCTGTTTATATATTCAGTGACCTATAAATATACACTGACTTATTTATATATATGCTGACCTGTTATTTACATTGACCTATTTATGTACATTGACCTATTTATATACAACAAACTATTTATTTACACTGACCTTTTTAAATACAACGACCTATTTATATACAATGACCTATTTTTATACACTGACCTGTTTATACACACTGACCTATTAACATACACTGACCTATTTATTTACACTGACCCATATGTATACACAGGAGAGACACAGACTAAGTTCGTACATACATTGCTGTGTGATAGCCGACTCATTCGTTTTGCCTGTACATTTGTGCTGGGCCAGACCAGCTATCACGATGTTCCAATAACTGCTACTAGTAAACATTTTCTTATGTCTATATATTTAAAAAATGTTGAGGAAAAATAGATATACTGCATTTGAAGAATGATTAAGTATAACTGAAGCATAAATATTTGTTAATTGTAATGTCATTCCCAGTTATTGGTACTTAACAATAACTGGCCTTGACCCAGTAGAGAAAAACTTGTTCACAAAAAACAAATTTGAATTTTCTTTTATAATAATTTTGCTTAAGTATGAGGTGTCCTGTTTTCAGTAGGTTGTGGCACTGACAGATACATAGGATATGAACATTATGGTATTATGAAGCAATTTCATTGCATTTTGATAAACTTCAAAATTCTACCCCAACAGGCTATATATAATCTTTGATATGGTTTGATGTCTGCCCTTGAAATGAAAGGCGGTATCATAGTGAAACTGGTTTCTCTTCTGGTTCTTCTTTTGATGATAACAATGTTGTGATAACATTTGAATTGTATCTGCATTTAGGTCAAAGGGCAAAGTTTGAGTAAAATCTTTTTCTGGACTAGATTAAAGTATTGATGATATAACTTGAAGTACTTGCAGAGATTTTGCAGAGTATCATATTTATGTCACTTGTGTCCTTTAACTCTAAAGGTCAAAGATTATTTATGTCCAAAAAACAATGCATTTATGGCTTATAATGGGAGCTATGTTTTTATTTCACAAAAACAAATCATGGCTGAGACAATTATGGTTTTTACTTCAGTTCTGTAAGAAAATTTCGGGATTGCTGCTGTGGATTCAGATTGTCCTGGACAATTACAGCTAGAACTGTATGTGGCAAACTTGATGATACTTTGTTGTCAGTCAGTGTGCTACATATTTTGTATACTGGGGGTAATTTGTGTCAGATGGTAAACTTTTAAAGATTCAGCCCTCAAGATAGTCGCCCTGGCTTCTGATTGGCTGCACATTTACGCCCATCAGTTGAGTAGCTATTGAGTGAATTCCAATCTCATAATGTTGCAACACATCATTTGAGACCGCGTGGTAGATTGAATGGCATTCGTTACAGGTCCTAATGCAGTTAAAACTCGGTAACATATGTATACACGAGTGTTTCCGAGTCCAAATCGATTAAAATTAATTCAAACATACAGTCAAACTTTGTTAACTCATTTGACCCTGGAGACACATTTGAACTTTTCCAGTTCAAACGTTGGAATAGTTCATTATAAAATTTCAGGGGTGAATGAGTTAATATCACATTTGATTAATCAAGTTGCTCGTTCAAATCTTAGTGGAAATGTTGCCCTATAATTGAATTTAGATTACTGATGATGAAGTGGATGCTTGTGAAACACTGTTTAGTATTATAGCAGTGTCTGTCACACAAAAATCAAGTTATTTGTAGCTACAAAGTCTATCACAGGATATTTAGAGGCTATCATATGACCCTATCCTACTCCGTATCAGTCCAAGGGAGTAGGATATGGAAATGGTCATATGGTAGCCTTTTAATATGGTAACCTTTTTAGGCTTCGGCCTTCTGGCTGTCAATTTTTTCTTTTGAACGACTTCTTCTGAAGAACTGGAGGACCTAGGGTCATGATATTTGGCCAGTAGGTACCTGAGATGGAGTGCTATAAGGTTTCTTGATGAAAATAACCTTGACCTACTTTCAAGGTCACAGGGGTCAAATATGAAACTTCAAACAACAATATCCTAAGAACCATTTGTACTAGAGTACAAACAACAATATTTTCGGAACCGTTTAAGAGATGTTAGAATGTCTTGTGTTCTAGTTACCAAATTTGGTCTTAAGTTACCTATATGTCAGTTTCATGTAACAAAAGAAACAGGTGAGCGATACAGGCCCTCTGGACATCTTGTTATCATATAGCTCTATAACATCAACATTATTAGCAATAACTCATAAAACACACAGAAACAAGTATATTTCATACGTTCAATATAATCAAATCTTCCGGTGTCTGGCGTCAGTCTTCCCGGTCGTCAACTTTTTCTTTTGAACGACTTCTGAAGAACTGAAGGACCTAGGGTCATGATATTTGGCCAGTAGGTACCTGAGATGGAGTGCTATAAAGTTTCCTGATTAAAATGACCTTGACCTACTTTCAAGGTCACAGGGATCAAATATGTTAAAAACTTCAAACAACAATATCCTAAGAACCATTTGTACTAGAGTCATGATGCTTGGGTATGTTATGTAGACCAGCTGTATGAATTGTTTACTTTTTTACAGTAATGAGGTCAGACATCAACTTTAAGTGCAAGTCAGGAGTCAAAGGTCAATGTGGGTTAAAAGCTTCAAAATTAAAATTTCAAATTTCAAACAACAATATTTTCAGAACCATTTAAGAGATGTTAGAATGTGTTGTGTTCTAGTTACCAAATTTGGTCTTAAGTTACCTATATGTCAGTTTCATGTAACAAATATCCGTGTGGATATGGGTTGGTCAAGGATATGGAACCACAAAGTTAATTATAGGTGAAGAGATATTTCGTATAAATGGTATGTGATGACACATAATGGTATAGTTTAATACTGATGGTATTTACCAACAGCACCTTAATTCTTCGACACCAAGAAAAACAAAGTGGGTAAAGCTCTTTGAAAAAATATCAACAGAGTTGTAAAAGATAATAGTCTTACATTGCAGAGAGTGCTTCACACAAATGCAGGCGTGTAACTGTTGTATCAGTAGATATCGATGTCGCCGGGTTGATGTGTTGACATTTGTGGCCAATCCTCAAACTCACACTCTGTGTTGAACTAATTCTCTTTCCGAAGATGTAGTGGACGAAGCGTTGGAGTATCGTCTAGAAAGGAGACCTTGACGGAGACTTGTACCGACACAGATGTAGAGATGGATTAGCCATTGCGTACAGTCTACGGTGTAAATCTTGTTTCACTGCTGCACACAGCTACAGATCTCATACATCTACCAGGGAGAGTGTCGCATATAGGAAATGTATTAACTTGAAATTTAATTAAATCCTGTTTGACTTAGCTGAATGGAGATTTGTTGTCTTGAATTTTCTCTATTTAAGTATTCTGGTATACCAGTATAATGTTTTTGTTTTTTTGCCAGAGAAGTTTTTGTGTGAAAATTAGTAAGGACAGAAATTGTTAAACAGTAATTCAAAACTTATTTAAGATGCATAACTTGGAAAGAAAAGTAGCTTTTTTTTTTGAACGATTAACATTTAAATCACACCAATATATAAAATCATTATAACAACTTCATATACTACTTTACAAAATATGATATTTGAGTCAAAGCTCAACATGAAATGTATTCACTGGGATGTTAGGATTCCTTATTTCCATGACATGAGGCTTCTCTAATTTGTTGAACACATCAACATCTAAATGTTTGTCTCACTTAGGAATGGAGAATATGTTTAATAGTATTTGAACACTGGTGTACCTTAAGACATGTTCAGTTGTCAGTTTTTGTGCAAATCTCACTAAAGTCATACAAATTAACATCTGTACTTTCTGATTTTCTGTAAAAAAAAAGTAGTTTCGGAACTACAACAAATCATTTCTGTCTTGTCAAAATTTGTCAATATCAGGTGGGATTGGCCAGCTCTGTGTTCTCTGATTTAGCACCATCTAATTTCCTTTCACTTGCTAAAAAACAAATAAAAAAAACCCATTAAAACAAGCAATGGCTGCATGGAGACAAACAGAGCAATACAACAATACAACAATGTTGTCACCAAGGGTAGCTAGGTGACAAAAAGTAAACAATAATGTTGTCACCAAGAGTTTTTGCTGAGTGGTGAACAGAACAATAGAACAATGTTGTCACCAAGGGAAACGGGGAAACGAACAGCAAAATAGAAATCCATTTTTTAGAAATGGTTGCTCCGAGATTTATCAAACAATACACAGTGTTGTCAACAAGCGCTTCTTGTTGGTGAACCAAATAATACAACAATGTTGTCAAAAAGGGGTTATTGTTGATGAAAAAAATATAACAATGTTGTCACCAAGGAGTTATTGTTGATGAACTTTACAATACAACAATGTAGCACCAAGGGGTTATTGTTGATGAACAAAATATAACAATGTTGTCACCAAGGGGTTATCGTTGATGAACTAAACAATACAACAATGTAGCACCAAGGGGTTATTGTTGATGAACAAAATATAACAATGTTGTCACCAAGGGGTTATCGATGATGAACTAAACAATACAACAATGTAGCACCAAGGGGTTATTGTTGATGAAATTAACAATACAACAATGTAGCACCAAGGGGTTATTGTTGATGAACTTAACAATACAACAATGTAGCACCAAGGGGTTATTGTTCATGAACAAAATATAACAATGTTGTCACCAAGGGGTTATCGTTGATGAACTAAACAATACAGCAATGTAGCACCAAGGGGTTATTGTTGATGAACAAAATATAACAATGTTGTCACCAAGGATTCAAAATTGTACAAATGGTGGGGCTGACCCCCCAGGGGGCTGAGGTCGGGCAAAAAGGGGGCAAGTTGGCTAAGCTGCTTTAAGCGACTTCTTCTCTGGAACTGAGTGATGGATATCAACCATATTAGACTGGAAGCATCCCTGGGTTGTGGAGATTCAAAATTGTACAAATGATTGGGCTGACCCCCCAGGGGGCTTAGGAGCGGGGCCAAAAAGGGGTAATTTGGCTATATTTCTACAAACGACTTCTTCTGTAGAACTATGCACTGGATATCGATCATATTTAATCAAAAGCATTCATGGGATGCAGGGATTCAAAATTGTACAAATGGTGGGGCTGACCCCCCAGGGGGCTGAGGGTTGGGGCCAAAAAGGGTTATTTGGCTATATTGCTTTAAGCGACTTCTTCTCTGGAACTAAGTGATGGATATCAACCATATTAGACTGGAAGCATCCCTAGGT
>NW_018408864.1:377949-468595 GCF_002113885.1 Mizuhopecten yessoensis | reverse complement strand
AAAACGGTTGAGATCCCCACCCCAAAACTATATATACAAATGCTTGGCATAAAGAGACGAATGCAGTCATGATATTAGAATAGACCCTGGGGTCTGACCGAACCCCTAGGGACCTAGTTTCTTAGTCACAGCTTGGAAACAGTTGAGATCCCCGACCTATAACCATATAGACAATTGCTGAGTATAAAGAGATGAATGCACATATGCTTCCAGGATGGCTTTGGGGACTGCCCCACCCTTGGATACTTAACCCCTGGGTCATAACTTTGAAACGGTTGAGATCCCCACCCAAAAACTATATATACAAATGCTGGGCAAAAAGAGACAAATGCAGTCATGATATTAGAATTGATCATAGGGACCTAGTTTCTGAGTCACAGATTGGAAACAGTTGAGATCCCCACCCCATAACCATACATAAAATTGCTGGGCATGAAAAATTGAATACAGATATATATGCTACAAGGATTGGCCTTGGGGTCTGGCATATTCCCATGGATCTCATTTGGAGAATATTCTGCCATGATTGCTTAGATAATCCAGGTGAGCGATACAGGCCCTATGGGCCTCTTGTTGTTGATAAACTAAACAATACAACAATGTTGTCACCAATGGGTTATTGTTGATGAACAAAATATAACAATGTTGTCACCAAGGGGTTATTGTTGATAAACTAAACAATACAACAATGTTGTCACCAATGGGTTATTGTTGATGAACTAAACAATATAGTAATGTTGTCACCAAGGGGTTAATGTTGGTTAACAAAATATAACAATGTTGTCACCAAGGGGTTATTGTTGATGAACAAAATATAACAATGTTGTCACCAAGGGGTTCTTGTTGATGAACTAAACCTTAAAACAATGTTGTCACCAATGGGTTATTAATGATTTCATAAACTCAACAATACAACAATGTTGTCACCATGGGGGTTATTCTTGATAAACTAAACAATACCACAATGAAACATCAAGCGGTTTTTGTTGATGAACTAAACAATACAATAATGTTGTCACCAAGTGGTTATTGTTGATGAACTAAACAATACAATAATGTTGTCACCAAGGGGTTATTGTTGATGAACTAAACAATACAATAATGTTGTCACCAAGTGGTTATTGTTGATGAACTAAACAATACAAAAACATTGTCACCAAGGGGTTCTTGTTGATGAACTAAACAATGCAACAATGTAGCATCAGGGTGATAATGGTGGTGAACTAAACAATACAACAATGTTGTCACCAAGTGGTTATTGTTGATGAACTAAACGATACAATAATGTTGTCACCAAGGGGTTATTGTTGATGAACTAAACAATACGATAATGTTGTCACCAAGGTTTTTTTGTTGATGAACTAAACAATACAAAAACATTGTCACCAGGGGGTTATTGTTGATGAACTAAACAATGCAACAATGTAGCATCAGGGTGATAATGGTGGTGAACTAAACAATACAACAATGTTGTCACCAAGGGGTTATTGTTGAGGAACTAATCAATACAATAATGTTGTCACCAAGGGGTTATTGTTGATGAACTAAACAATACAAAAACATTTTCACCAAGTTTTTTTTTTTGATCAACTAAACAATACAAAAACATTGTCACCAAGGGGTTCTTGTTGATGAACTAAACAATGCAACAATGTAGCGTCAGGGTGATAATGGTGGTGAACTAAACAATACAACAATGTTGTCACCAAGTGGTTTTTGTTGAGGAACTGAACAATACGATAATGTTGTCACCAAGGGGTTATTGTTGATGAACTAAACAATACAACAATGTAGCATCAAGTGGTTCTTGTTGATGAACTAAACGATGCAACAATGTTGTCACCAAGTGGTTTTTGTTGATGAACTGAACAATACAATAATGTTGTCACCAAGGGGTTCTTGTTGATGAACTAAACAATACGATAATGTGGTCACCAAGTGGTTCTTGTTGATGACCTAAACAATACAACAAAGTTAGCACCAAGAGGTTCTTGGATAAACTTAATCCTGAATAGATTCATTCAGTCATCTATATTCAAAAACAATTTTATATATATTGTGTGTATGTGCCATTTGTTTCAGATCATATGACTTGAAGATAGAAAGCTTTGTTTGGAGATTTAATCAGTTGATTGGAATACAACAAAATTATTTGTGTATATTGTTAAAATGTGTCTGGCATTTTTCAGATTTGTGGACCACATTCCACCCCCGATACCAATGCAACAACCTCTTCCGATACCCTACTCTGAGACTACACCCCCGTTACCGCGACATTCACCTCCCCAGACTTTGCGTCAGTCACCTCAGATCCCACGAGCTGGGGTCAAAGTGTATGTAAAAACATATAACATTTTTAACCTAGAACACTTGCTAACTCTGCAATCACTTCTGCAAATCTCTCAGCTTGGTAACCCTCAGGTTGTCTCCCTTGTCACAGCATTTAAATTGCTTCACTTCTCAACTGTTTTATGGCTCATTTCGCAGAATGAAATGCTGTGCTTCATTTCTCAAAAGTGTGCTGTGCTGCACCCTTTCTACTGTGTTTGTTAAAATTATTGTTATCTCCCTTTCACAACTTTTAATTGACACAATATGATTGTCCTTTCACAGTGTTAAATTGATGGTTATCTTCCTTTATAGTGATAAATCAATGTCTATATCCCTTTCATAGTGTTAAAATACATTTTGAGATATGGTTTATTTCATTGATTGATAATTGAATAATATATATCAGATATTTTGGTACAACCCTGGAAAATGTCTATTTACTTTAACTCGGGAGTAATTGATAGTTAAACAATGTTTATAGGATTTTCTGGTACAACTACAGAAATGTCTATACTTTAACTCAAGAGTAATGGAGGTTGAGTAAGTACCAGTAGTAAACTGTATTTGATGTTATGAAGTACATGCCCTTTTTCAGATTGGATCGTCCCCCCTTACCTCCACCCCCAGTACCACAACAGTCCCCTCTGAGGCAGCTTCAATCATCCCCAAAGTTACTACGAAATTCATCTCCCCAGTCTGTGCATCAATCATCCCCTAAGATACCACGCCCTGTGGTCAAAGTGTAGGTATAGGCACCCATATAATCGGGGTCAGGACTAACAACACCTCAGTATACAGGGCCCAGACTAACGACCTTCACATCAGTATAAAGGGCCCAGACTAACGACCTTCACCTCAGTATACAGGGTCAGGATAACGACCTTCACCTCAGTATAAAGGGCCCAGACTAACGACCTTCACCTCAGTAAACAGGGTCAGGATAACGACCTTCATCTCAGTGTACAGGGTTTGGACTAACGACCTTCACCTCAGTATACAGGGTCTGGACTAACGACCGTCACCTCAGTATACAGGGTCTGGACTAACGACCTTCACCTCAGTATACAGGGTCTGGACTAATGACCTTCACCTCAGTATACAGTGTCCAGACTAACGACCTTCACATCAGTATACAGGTTCTGGACTAATGACCTTCACCTCAGTATACAGGGCCCAGACTAACGACCTTCACCTCAGTATACAAGGTCTGGACTAATGACCTTTTCTTCAGTATACAGGGCCCAGACTAATGACCTTCACCTCAGTATACAGGGTCAGAACTAATGACCTTCACCTCAGTATATAGGCCCAGACTAACGACCTTCACATCAGTATACAGCCTCTGGACTTATGACCTTCACCTCAGTAAACAGGGCCCAGACTAACGACCTTCACCTCAGTATACAGGGTCCAGACTAACAACCTTCACCTCAGTATACAGGGTCAGGACTAATGACCTTCACCTCAGTATACAGGGCTCAGACTAACGACCGTCACATCAGTATACAGGGTCTGGACTAATGACATTCACCTCAGTAGACAGGGCCCAGACTAACGACCTTCACCTCAGTAGACAGGGTCAGGACTAATGACCTTCACTTCAGTATACAGGGCTCAGACTAACGACCTTCACATCAGTATACAGGGTCTGGACTAATGACATTCACCTCAGTAGACAGGGTCCAGACTAACGACCGTCACCTAAGTATACATGCTCAGGACTTACGACCTTCACCTCAGTATACAGGGCCCAGACTAACGACCTTCACCTGAGTATACAGGGCCCAGACTAACGACCTTCACCTCAGTATACACGGTCAGGACTTACGACCTTCACCTCAGTATACAGGGCCCAGACTAACGACCTTCACCTCAGTATTCATGGTCAGGGTATCTACCTTTACCTGAGTATACAGGGTCAGGACTTCGACCTTCACCTCAGTATACAGGGTCAGGACTTATGACCTGCACCTCGGTATACAGGGCCCAGACTAACGACCTTCACCTCAGTATACAGGGTCAGGGTCTCTACCTTTACCTCAGTATACAGGGCCCAGACTAATGACCTTCACCTCAGTATTCAGGGTCAGGGTCTCTACCTTTACCTCAGTTTACAGGGTCAGGACTTACGACCTTCACCTCAGTATACAGGGTCCAGACTAACGACCTTCACATCAGTATACAGGGCCCAGACTAACGCCCATCACCATAGTATACAGGGCCCAGACTAACAACCTTCACCTCAGTATACAGGGTCTGGACTAATGTCCGTCACCTCAGTATACAGGGCCCAGACTAACGACCTTCACTTCAGTATACAGGGCCCAGACTAACGACCTTCACCTCAGTATACAGGGTCAGGGTATCTACTTTACCTCAGTATATACAGGGCCCAGACTAATGACCTTCACCTCAGTAAACAGGGTCTGGACTAATGACCTTCACCTCAGTATACAGGGCCCAGACTAATGAACTTCATCTCAGTATACAGGGCCCAGACTAATGACCCTCCCCTCAGTAAACAGGGTCTGGACTGATAACCTTCACCTCAGTATACAGGGCCGTGACTAATGACCTTCACCTCAGTATACAGGGTCTGGACTAATGACCTTCACCTCAGTAAACAGGATCTGGACTAATGACCTTCACCTCAGTATACAGGGCCCAGACTAATGACCTTCATCTCAGTATACAGGGCCCAGACTAATGACCTTCACCTCAGTAAACAGGGTCTGGACTAATAACCTTCACCTCAGTATACAGGGCCGTGACTAACGACCTTTACCTCAGTATACAGGGCCCAGACTAATGACCTTCACCTCAGTATTCAGGGTCAGGGTCTCTACCTTTACCTCAGTATACAGGGTCAGGACTTGACCTTCACCTCAGTATACAGGGTCCAGACTAACGACCTTCACCGCATTATACAGGGCCCAGACTAACGACCTTCACCATAGTATACAGGGCCCAGACTAACGACCTTCACCTCAGTATACAGGGTCTGGACTAATGTCCGTCACCTCAGTATACAGGGCCCAGACTAACGACCTTCACTTCAGTATACAGGGCCCAGACTAACGACCTTCACCTCTGTATACAGGGCCCAGACTAACAACCTTCACATCAGTATACAGATTATTACACCCACTATACGTATGCCTCCACTAACTCATTCCTCATTGTGTTACCTGTCAACTCTATAAAAATTCACAATTGCACAATGGAGAAAATCTACTGCCGATCCGAAATTTGGTAGAAAATTAGCAATTTGTGGGATTATTTGATTAGCCTGAAAAATGAAAGTAAGACCAACCATCCCTTTCACTAATGCAAGTAATCATGATATTAACTTCAGCAAGAATGACTTTTCAGATGATTGTTGGAACATTAATAAGCCATTTCAAATAAAATAATTTGAAAATAATGTTCCAGGTTTTTCTATAACTATATTATTGATTTTACATACCTTACTCAGGCAGGATCTGCATAGGTAATATTAAACAAAACATGTTTGGATATTTGCTTTTGAAGCTATTCAGGTAGACATTGTATTTTATAAATTTAGGATGTTATTTTAACTGTTTGGCAGTGTAGAACTTTAACTATTAACATGAATTTCAGAAACACAGCAGTAGTTCTGTCTAGCCTTATTTCAGAAACACAGCAGTAGATTTGTCTAGCCTTATTTCAGAAACACAGCAGTAGATTTGTCTAGCCTCAGCTGCTTTACTGCAAAATACACTTTCAATACTTGGTAAAACTTCAACAAAAACTGCTATATGGGAAGACTAGTAAATTGAACTTTGAATTTCCCCCAGGAACCCAGATACATTAGGTGTTGACAGGTTAACAACACACTTTGTTGATTAAAGCTGACAGTATGTATATATCTGTCTGTCTGCAACAACAAAGTGAGAGAAGGATATCCCTAGGGTGATGGCTCTAATATATAGGTCAAAGGTCATTGGTGCAGGAATTCTAGTGCTGCATGTTAAGCACTTGGAAAAGTATGACAAGGAAACATTTAACCTGGTTTACATTGATAAAATTTTGCCTTTACAGGTCAAGGGAAAGGTTATTGAATATCCATTTAAATAATTAATCACTTTTAGAAGAGAAAAATGATGAGAACAGAATTTCAACATATATGAAAACATAAGTTTCAAATGTGTATAACCGATAAATAACAATAATATAATATTAATACTGGACGCAGGCAAATGGCTATTTATCGAGATCATATGTATCGTCAGCCTCTAGGCTGATGTCCAACAGTGAACGAATAAAAAAAAGGAATTATAAACACAGAAACCTGCTTTGAGAATAAAGGGAAATGGTATAATTTGACCCAATTTATAATAATTTGTAATATATTTACTTTACTACTTGAATTTGGTTTTGAGAAGTCCCCTGATCCCTTTCCTCCATCAGTTTTCACTGGTTATATTTAGACACGCACATTAATCATAGCAGCCTGTAACCTGAACACACTTGGCTTTGCTAAACAAACAAAGATAAGTCTTATACAACCCCTCCACTTATTGCTAAACTTTAGAGTTTCTAATGGCCAGGCCCAGAGGAAACCAAACTCACCTATTAGGTGAAAGAAAAGCAAGTTTGGCTCAAGTGATATACGCTTTTATTCATTAGAGACGATGTCTTGTCTAGAATGTCTGGAATATTTTACTGATGGAGCGTGGTATCACCACGGGCAGTTTCCTTGTTATTACTCCCAGACTCCGTAAGGCTATCCAACAATAGCCCGGACTCATCTGTGGTCTGACTATTCCTTGAATACTGACATCTCCAATATTGTTATCTATAAGTCCTGTGTTGGACCATGTCACTTGATTTCCATGGATGTTTAAATAGTTGATATCTCAGATTTGCATGATTCCAATGTCTTCAACATGCTATGGTTTAACTGTTATTATGCCAGTGTTGCCCATGTACCGCCCCGTCATATCTGTCCCGTACCGCCCGCCGTCATATCTGTCCCGTACCGCCCCGTCCCCTCTGTCCCATACCGCCCCGTCCCCTCTGTCCTGTACCGCCCCGTCCCCTCTGTCCTGTACCGCCCCGTCCCCTCTGTTCTGTACCGCCCCGTCCCCTCTGTCCCGAGTGTACCGCCCCGTCCCCTCTGTCCCATACCGCCCCGTCCCCTCTGTCCTGTACCGCCCCGTCGCATCGCGATTCAATGTAAACAAGTTCTAGCAGCTTCATTCTTTGGCAGATTTCGATAAAACTTTACGCAAATGTAAGATATGAAAATACCCCTGACATGTCTGTATTTTAGGGTTCAAAGGTCAAGGCCAAGGTCACTTTTACTATATATAGAAAGTCATCAAATGATTCAGTATCATCACTCTAGGTACTTCATTTCCTTACAGATTTTGATCAAAGTTATCACATGAGAATATATATTTATTTCAGGGTGTCAAGGTCAAGCTGTTGTAACTATTTATCGAAAGGAGAACTAGAGCAAGTCTTGTAAATCAGCAATCTAGAGAAAAACTTTGCATCAAATTGAGTCTTTATTCTGGAAATTGTTTGATCAGTGGATGTCTAAAAGTTTTGGGGCATGTGAGAGTATTTATATTAAATATGTGAAAAAATACCATGGACAAGGTCGTCAAAATTCATCAGATATAATTTAGTTGTTTTCTTTATTTCATTTAATGACATATTTATTTCAGAATGTTTCACAAACTCTAGTCACAATTGAAATACACAATTTCAAAAAGAACATTTAATGACCAAATAAAATTCCATACTAATATTTTTCAGTTCAATATTTTTTCATATAAAGAATGCTTGGAGTGTTTTGACTAAGGTTCGCGGGAACTAAGAAAAGTGCTGTATCGGGATAGTGATAGATAAGTTTGTGTTTGATGTTCCCCCTCCATCCCCCTACCCAATACCCTGTAGTACATATAGTACAGCAGAAGGTTGGAGTGTTTACCTCCTGGTAGACATCTCAGTATAATCTATATATTTCCTAAACTTCAGGTATCACTAACTCCCAGCTGGGAAACCCCCTCTTCCATGGTCTCCCAAACAATCTTTCAACCTCACAACATTTCAATTACAGATGGTCCTGTTTGTAGCCTTTTCATTTCACCTGAAAATTGAATCGCTGGACTACAAAGCTTGTAGCCCTACTTCAAGAAGGGTTTGTTTATATATAAAAACAGTACTCCGGTGCACAATATACACAGAGTAGATTATACCTATATATAAATATAATTATAGCTTCAGTATATCTATACAATAATAGTATAAAGGCTTAGTAATACTTTCTAATCAGGTAATTATGGCTTATACGCAGGTGCAATTAAAAGAATATTATGTATTCTTATTTCTAGAAAAGTTTGATTTTCAGTTGTTCTTCATCATGTTATAATTTCTATTTCATATTTTCCGATTTGGTTTCTTAAAGGTCATGGTGTACATTTTCAGAATTTGTTTACCATATATAATTATGTTTTCTTTGCATGGCTACCCTTTATGTCGGATGACAGACATGTTTGGAAATTGTTCTGTCAAAGTTTGAATTTGATGTTACTACAATATTGGTCCCAAAGTATTCTACAAAAGATCCAAACACTTTTCAATTAGAAGACATGTACATGAAATAATTCAAGGTGTTGTGCTATGATAACAACAGTTTGGTAGTTTTACTTACAAGCTGCAATCGAAATATTAAAGGGATGAAATTAAATTTTTCAAAATTCATGAATGTTGAAAATATAAAATTTCATTCCTTATATTTACATTTTTTAAGTACATTAAATTCTTTGATGTAAGCATAAATAAGAGAAATACATTTTTTTTCTCTCTATTTATGCATGGGGGCAATGCAGTAGAGAGAACAGCATGTTTTGGCAGGAAAATGTAAAACTTTCGCTGGGGGTCCTAGCAACAGCATAACAAACAAAAAAATCAAAATTAAGTTCCATTTACAAAATTTAATTGGTAAAATTTGTACAAGTCGTATGTTATATACTTTTACACATCTTATTTTGGCTTTAAAATCAATTAAAATAATGTTTATCGTTAATTCATATTTGCTTCACGGTATACATGAATTAACCAAGTATGCCTTAATTGCACTACGCCATGAGACCAGACATTTCTTACAAACTACATGGTCACACAGCTATACATTGGCTGGCCATGGAAGTTGAAATAGCATCCATGAAACACTGAATTCGACAGTAATCCGAAGGTAAAGGAATTATAATTAAATATTGTTTTGATTTTAGGAATGAAATTGGGTTGTCACCTTAAGTAGCATTCATAATGTATCAATATGCAGTGATGAGGTCACCTGTGTTATGCACAAATGAATGCCATACTTGTCAATGGGTCCAAGCATACAGAATGTAAATATAAACTAATGAAGACTTACTCTATCACATTCCTTTACTAATTAAACAAGATTGCAGTTTAACAAAAGGTAGGTAATTGATAAGACTACAGGATGGCTGTCGGGTCGTCTGCTGACTTACCTCGGAACAAATCCTAATGCATCTACCTACCTATAGCCATACCTGTACAATGTATCTGTGAGTACACCTGTCCTATACCAGTATATATACCTGTTCAATGTGTTTTACTATTGAGTAGATCAGTCCATCTGTGACGGAGGTTTAATATAAAAACTAAGCCCATTGATTTCTGCTGTATTAGATGACATATTATCTTCACCTAGGAGTGGCGTCCCCTCACAGGTGTCCTCTTAGTCCTGCACACACATACACACACAGTGACACCAAGAATAAGGTCAGCCCTTTAAACCAATGTAGGGAGTCTATATCCTCTCATTGTGAGATATTGTTGACATAAGTGTTTGTTGTGCCAGTAAAAGTGACTTTGACCAATAGGCACCCCGTTTAGTCGGCGGCCATTTACATACACAGGTAGATCGGCTGCAGGATAACGTCTTTGTATTACTCGGGGTGATTTCACCTCGAATGTGCCATATCTGTGTAAATCATACACTGTAGTGTCTGCTATATAAATGCACTGTAACCGGCGTCTTAGTATTACCACATTGTTACACTGTCAGACACATGTGGCTTGCTGTGGATGTCTCCGTCTTGTTCATATGTAGGATCCATGCGTGCGACTGGAGATAATCTACCGAGTATAAATATAGAACCTGAGAGTGTCAACCTCACAGGAATTAATAATTAGTCATGAACTAGATTTAGGGTAGTGGAAGTGATGACAGCTAGTTACTGTACAATCATGGCGAGTATGTGTGTGTTATGTAGTGTATACCAACACTAGATCCGTCTGCTTCACAGTGTCGTAATAGTGGGTGGAAGAGGCAGTGAAAGCGGAATTACAATACGTGACCATCATGTGGAATTTACTATTTATGGCGATTATAGCAGCCAATATGGTGGACTAATACTGTGTTGGGGACAATCTACATCATTCGATACATCAGCATGGGGTCCAGACCTAAGGGGACCAAAAAAGAACCCTATTTCTTTGACCCTAACGTGAGAAGGTAAGTGTATGAATAGGATTAAGGCCTATAAATCAGTGGGTGTGGGTATGTGTGTGTCATGTGTGGGACGATTCGTATGTATTATGCTACACGTATGTAATCGTCCCTAGTACTTTCGACCATATTAGGTATCAGTATTCTCATTTTAAGTTCAGATGATATATATTATAGAATCCTGTACATGTGGTGGTTGTCACCCGTGACGGGTTCACACAGCAGTATAGAACTCTCTGTACTCTTAAGGATTATGATGATGAAGCAGAAACAGAAAACTCGGCTCGTCAATAATTCATGTTTATGTAAATAGGTCGAGTGATGTAGATGGAAAACCCATCATTGATTAATGAGTGTGTTATGTCACGCTGTTGTCCTGAGGCTAATCAAGGCTCTGTTGTTGGTTGTTTCCCATTATTTTGTTTCCCATTATTTTGTTGCATGTTGTTGGATACTGTACATACATAATAGAATCTGCCATCCTATCTAGGTATCAATTACCAGGTTTTGAATATTCATTGACTGTTGAAAATTAAAATTTCCAGGTAGGAAATGCTTGTTAGATATTTCAGAGGGCAGTTAACACAGGGGAACAAGGTTGTAGATTTCCAAAGGGGTGTGGTTAGATAAATTGCCCACATGAGTAAGGCTGTAAGTCATTTGTAGGTTTTATATTGGGTGGAAGGACGGGGAGGGAGGGGGGTAGTCCATGGTAGACATGAATAGTTGACATGGGGCCGGAAACTGAAGTCAGGAACAGGATATGGCGTGTGAAAGTATTGTCAACTTGACACAGGCATTTTAGTCTGGTTTTCTACCAGTGGAGTAATAGTTTAACCATTTATATTTGTGGTCACCGGTTCACTATTACAGAAATACAGATACAAGTTATCAGTGAGGGCATTCAAAGGAAATCTTCAGGTTCCTTTTGTTTACTGTTGTTGTCATTGTTTTACACCAAGCTTTGTTTGTTTCTTTGTTTATATGTTTAATGACCCATTGACACAAAAATGTCACTTCAGGCCATAACATATTGTAACTGTAACACAGCAGGCAACCCCGGGACGCCAGCTCAAAAAAGGAAGTGAAAAAAGATTTAAACCATTTTAAGGGCATCTTATGCTATGCAATGACTTTTATAGGCTGATCCTTCCCCAAGACTACAAGGGGAGAACAAAAAGATAATTTAGTATATCATAGGGTATGCGTTTGGTATATCATAGTGTATGTATGTATGTCATAGTGTATGTTTGGTCCATCTTTATTAGTATGTTTTACAGGGTTTGTTTTGATAAAATATAAACATATTGACCTGTGTACTGCTAAAACAGTGAAATGACTTTGGATATCTTCCTCTGTTAGATAGTGAATCAGTCCAGTGTTTCAGTTGTCTGCTAGTTTTTGTTGATTTGATAAAGTAAATACCAAGAGACCAGACCCTACTTAGATGTCTGGGCTGCATGTAAGACAGGGACACAGGGCATTCAAACCTTTTCCTTTTTATACAGGTGGACTTTTTTCCCATATTAAAATTTTAAAAAGAATGCGGAACATCGATTCGAGAAAAGATCTCAAAATGATAGAATATGAATGTAACATAGAAGCTGTGCGTGGTCTTTCTCTGACAAACAAGCCAGACTAACAATTGTAGGTTACGTAATAACAGGGGAGAGTTATATGTCTTCTGGAAAGTAAAAAAGAGATAAAGGATTGCGAAATGTGCTGAAACCAGGAGCTAGCTAGCATTGCAAGCCAACACAAGGGTATGCTACTCCGAGTACAAATGACTATGGAAGCTGTCTAGAATCGGAAGATTAGCTTCGGATGTAAGAGTCTAATATGTGTTATATAGCAATGAACAGAGACTTTAGCCATAGTGCCATCATACAATAAGATTTAATTTAGAGCCAGGATTGGGTTTCTTTAATTGAATTTCATCGATTATAATGCCCAATTAAATTATCTATTTACTTCTTGAGTTCAAGCCTTCCTATTGATTTCAAGTTAATTGTTATAAATATTGATGAGCTCCATCTACAATAATTTAACAGGAACCTGCAGAGACTTCCAAACACATTGGAAAATCGGTTTAAATTTGTCTTAGTACACTGAGGGTAATGACTAACACATTGAAGAATTCAGTCAAATTTGTCTTAGTACACTGAGAATGCAGTAAAGAATAAGTTTAAATTTGTCTTAGTACACTGAGAACGCAGTAAAGAATAAGTTTAAATTTGTCCTAGTACAATGAGAATGCAGTAAAGAATAAGTTTAAATTTGTCTTAGTACACTGAGAACTCAGTAAAGAATAAGTTTAAATTTGTCTTAGTACACTGAGAATGCAGTAAAGAATAAGTTTAAATCTGTCTTAGTACACTGAGAACGCAGTAAAGAATAAGTTTAAATTTGTCTTAATACAATGAGAATGCAGTAAAGAATAAGTTTAAATTTGTCTTAGTACAATGAGAATGCAGTAAAGAATAAGTTTAAATTTGTCTTAGTACAATGAGAATGCAGTAAAGAATAAGTTTAAATTTGTCTTAGTACAATGAGAATGAAGTAAAGAATAAGTTTAAATTTGTCTTAGTACAATGAGAATGCAGTAAAGAATAAGTTTAAATTTGTCTTAGTACAATGAGAATGAAGTAAAGAATAAGTTTAAATTTGTCTTAGTACAATGAGAATGCAGTAAAGAATAAGTTTAAATTTGTCTTAGTACAATGAGAATGAAGTAAAGAATAAGTTTAAATTTGTCTTAGTACACTGAGAACTCAGTAAAGAATAAGTTTAAATTTGTCTTAGTACAATGAGAATGCAGTAAAGAATAAGTTTAAATTTGTCTTAGTACACTGAGAACGCAGTAAAGAATAAGTTTAAATTTGTCTTTGTACAATGAGAATGCAGTAAAGAATAAGTTTAAATTTGTCTTAGTACAATGAGAATGCAGTAAAGAATAAGCAGCCAATTTGTTGCAATTTGTGAAAAATAAAATGCACGATATATCAAATGAACTTTGAAGGCATTTTTTGATTTTAATGAAACTTTCTTCACATGCCTATGATATCAATAACCCCCTCTGATTTACCCTAAATCTGGAAATCTAGTTGGCAGCTAACATCCATTCTGACTTCTATGGGAAACCACATGGTTTCCATGCTGCTAGTTCTGATCAATAATACATATGAAATTTTAATACATTTCATTCTTTCATCATTAATTAATTGTAATCGGCTACTATTCCACCTATTGACTGGGGCGGGTGACAGATCCATTTCCGGGTAAACTCTTTTTGAAATTACATTTGAGAAACTGAATGTAACAATCATTTAAAGCTCCTAAATTGGTTCGATAGATAAAATTTAGTGAACCACAGAAAACTGCCCTTAAAAATGATGGCATTTTGCTTTCTGTGTTCGATAAAACCTTTCCCACTTACATATTCCTTTTACACTTATTTTCAAGAGCCAAACAATGGAAACATGATACTTGACCTGCTGATGTTTTCTCCTTAGGGACCACTCTATATAGGGACCAATTAGGTAGTAAATCCAAACCCTGTTTAACCCTAGGGTGTAGAATTCTGGTTCTTGGAGGACTATTTTAACCCTGTTAACAGACCTGTAGGCTTAGTGTTAATGACAATTGTCAGGGTACTAATTCTGTTACCGTTTTAATTCAGTGTAAGAATGAATTAAGCCCTGGGCTCTCGCCCAGGTAAAGTAGAGGAGGTACATGTAATCTTGCAGGGTGGCCCTACAAAGGAACCACAATAAGGTGATAAATATCTATGGGTTATGTAACTCTTAATCAGGAGAAATAAGGGTCCAGAACAAACCCAACACTTTAAAGGATTTCAGTTACACAACTAAGCTTAGATAGAGAGTAAAGAAATCTGGCTAAAATCTTATTGGATTAGTAAGTTATTTACAAAAGAAGAATTAAAGATGGTTGTCTGGTGGTAATGATATGATTAGATGTTCTGCCAATCAAACATGTGATGACTTTATAAGGCAGTGTTCCAAAATTACGTGTTTTAAAGTAGGGACATTTTTAAGGGAAATATTGTAAAATGTCCTGAAGATTTAATCACATTATTTATGAAAACTTTTCAACTTTTCACAATTAAGTCTTCAAGCATAACACTTCCTGATTATTCATTTACGATAACTTTTACGATAACTTAATAGAAGCAATGTTCGTTCAATGAGTGAAGAATATCCATGGAAAAAATTGAAATAATTTCAGAAACTGTACATATTTTCTTATTTTAGTTTGTCTGTATGGATGGGAGACATGGGCTGAAATTTGAATGAACATATTTACTACTTTAATAAATCATTGGTTTATCTCGGTGTCCTTATAAATCAGTGACCTTAATCCAGCCTACAGTATCACACTGTGTCCAGCCTACAGTAACACACTGGGTCCCCAGCCTACAGTAACACACTGGGTCCAGCCTACAGTAACACACTCACTCACAAGGTCCAGCCTACAGTACACTGGGTCCAGCCTACAGTAACACACTGGGCCCAGCCCACAGTAACCCACTGCGTCCCCAGCCTACAGTAACGCACTGGGTCCAGCCTACAGAAACACACTCACTCACAAGGACCAGCCTACAGTCCACTGGGTCCAGCCTACAGAAACCCACTGGGTCCCCAGCCTACAATAACACACTGGGTCCAGCCTACATTAACACACTGGGTCCCCAGCATACAATAACACACTGGGTCCAGCCCACAGTAACACACTAGGTCCCCAGCCTACAGTAATACACTAGGTCCAGCCTACAGTAACAAACTAGGTCCCCAGCCTACAGTAATACACTAGGTCCAGCCTACAGTAACCCACTCACCCACAAGGTCCAGCCTACAGTAACACACTGGGTCCCCAGCCTACAGTAACACACTGGGTCACCTATATCTCATAAATATACCTACAAAGTAGCATGACAAAATCCCTTCATAGTGGACAATCATGTTTATAATTGTGATTTAAAAGGGCGGAGACTGTTATGAAGATTTGGGACTTAAGACCACCTTTATCATAAGTAGCCTATTGACAAACTAGTTTATGGGTAGTCATATTTCCTTTTCATTTGGTTGATCAATTTTATGGAAGTTTAAATGTTAATTTTGTGTGTGTGTGTGCACTGACATCAATAGTTCACTACTCTAGGAAGGATGTCCAGTGCTAGGGTGAAAACACAGATATGGTTGACTAAAAGAAATACATACCCTTCGGGAGCACCTGGCTTTATTTACACACAGGTATTATTCCCTCGCTAGAACTACCAGAGGGTGCAATAGCGGCTTTCGCTCTGTCCTTTTTGTCACCTACTCAGTCACCTAAATAATTATTACCATATTTTGTATGCTAGTACTTCTATGGATGGTGGAGTGTCACATATATATACAGAGTTATGGCCCTTTGCTTATGTTATGTTTGCTGGTGGGTAGTATCTCTATGGATGGTGGAGTGTCACATATATAAATTATGTTTGCTGGTGGGTAGTACCTCTATGGATGGTAAAGTGTCACACATATATATACAGAGTTATGGCCCTTTGCTTATGTCATGTTTGCTGGTGGGTATACAGAGTTATGGCCCTAAGCTTATGTTATGTTTGCTGGTGGGTATACAGAGTTATGGCCCTTTGCTTATGTTATGTTTACTGGTAGGTAGTCCCTCTATGGATGGTGGACTCTCACATATATATACAGAGTTATGGCCCTTTGCTTATGTTATGTTTGCTTGTGGGTAGTACCTCTATGGATGGGGGAGTGTCACATATATATACAGAGTTATGGCCCTTTGCTTATGTTATGTTTGCTGGTATGTAGTACCTCTATGGATGGTGGAGTGTCACATATATATACAGAGTTATGGCCCTTTGCTCATGTTATGTTTGCTGGTGGGGATACAGAGTTATGGCCCTTTGCTTATGTTATGTTTACTGGTAGGTAGTCCCTCTATGGATGGTGGACTCTCACATATATATACAGAGTTATGGCCCTTTGCTTATGTTATGTTTGCTTGTGGGTAGTACCTCTATGGATGGGGGAGTGTCACATATATATACAGAGTTATGGCCCTTTGCTTATGTTATGTTTGCTGGTAGGTAGTACCTCTATGGATGGTGGAGTTTCACATATATATACAGAGTTTTGGCCCTTTGCTTATGTTATGTTTGCTGGTGGGTATACTGAGTTATGGCCCTAAGCTTATGTTATGTTTGCTGGTGGGTAGTACCTCTATGGATGGTGGAGTGTCACATATATATACAGTGTTATGGCCCTTTGCTTATGTTATGTTTGCTGGCGGGTATACTGAGTTATGGCCCTATGCTTATGTTATGTTTGCTGGTGGGGAGTACCTCTATGGATGGGGAAGTGTCACATATATATACAGAGTTATGGCCCTAAGCTTATGTTATGTTTGCTGGTAGGGAGTACCTCTATGGATGGTGGAGTTTCACATATATATACAGAGTTATGGCCCTTTGCTTATGTTATGTTTGCTGGTGGGTAGTACCTCTGTGGGTGGTGAAGTGTCACATATATATACAGAGTTATGGCCCTTTGCTTTTGTTATGTTTGGTGGTGGGTAGAACCTCTATGGATGGTGAAGTGTCACATATATATACAGAGTTATGGCCCTTTTCTTTTGTTATGTTTGGTGGTGGGTAGAACCTCTATGGATGGGGAAGTGTCACATATATATACAGAGTTATGGCCCTTTGCATTTGTTATGTTTGGTGGTGGGTAGAACCTCTATGGATGGTGGAGTGTCACATATATATACAGAGATATGGCCCTTTGCTTATGTTATGTTTGCTGGTGGGTAGTACCTCTATGGATGGTGGAGTGTCACATATATACAGAGTTATGGCCCTTTGCTTATGTTATATTTGCTGGTGGGTAGTACCTCTATGGATGGTGGAGTGTCACATATATATGCAGATTTATGGCCCTTTGCTTATGTTATGTTTGCTGGTGGGTAGTACCTCTATGGATGGGGGAGTGTCACATATATATGCAGATTTATGGCCCTTTGCTTATGTTATGTTTGCTGGTGGGTAGTTCCTCTATGTTTGCTGGTGGGTAGTTCCTCTATGGATGGTGGAGTGTCACATATATATACAGAGATATGGCCCTTTGCTTATGTTATGTTTGCTGGTTGGTAGTACCTCTATGGATGGTGAGGTGTCACATATATATACAGAGTTATGGCCCTGTGCTTATGTTATGTTTGCTGGTGGGTAGTTCCTCTATGGATGGTAGAGTGTCACATATATATACAGAGATATGGCCCTTTGCTTATGTTATGTTTGCTGGTGGGTAGGTCCTCTATGTTTGCTGGTGGGTAGTTCCTCTATGGATGGTAGAGTGTCACATATATATACAGAGATATGGCCCTTTGCTTATGTTATGTTTGCTGGTGGGTAGTACCTCTATGGATGGTGGAGTGTCACATATATATACAGAGATATGGCCCTTTGGTTATGTTATGTTTGCTGGTGGGTATACAGAGTTATGGCCCTAAGCTTATGTTATGTTTGCTGGTGGCTAGTACCTCTATGGATGGTGGAGTGTCACATATATATACAGAGTTATGGCCCTTTGCTTATGTTTGCTGGTGGGTAAGCTGAATTGCTCTTTCTATTTTGACATATTTTGGGTCTTTATGATGTAAAGAATTTAGATTTTATCCATGCATGTTGAAATTTTTTGCTGTACAAGATTCAAGTTACTTCAGTCACGCTCGCAGTGTAATATTGACTTCAATTATGAATTTAAATAGCCAATCATGTACAAGCAGCTAAGGTCTATCATTTCATTATAATAATTGTGTGTGTTAAATTGTACACAGGAAGATCACCGGTGACGCTCAAGATCTCACTTCCAATACTCCGAAGGTATTGGCCAATTTACAGTGATAAATAGACGTGTTTACAGAGATAAATCAGGTTTATAGCAACGAATAAGAATGTTTATAGTAGTGAATAGGCTTGTTTACAATACAAAAGAATACAGGTAATATCTGACCTCCAAAACAGCTAAGGACATGTACATTATATATAAAGTCAAATTCATTCAGTATCATGTGACAGGAAAAGTCAGTAAAATATGCCATTATATAGCTGCTTTAAGTACAAACTTTTTGAACACAGTGGAAAGTGTTCATGGTCAGTCATAATAGGACACTGGGGGTTTAATCCTCTAGTCCGATTGGACATTCCTATCCCAAAACTTTATATCAAGCTGAAGAAGATTTGAAATCTTATGGGAATGACTTTATTGAGATTTTACAAGATTTGGGGAAGATTTAGGACTACTAGTGGAAAGTAAAACAGTATATCGTGTTTGCGATGTAACAACACTTTTCATTGGTTAATATTAACCATGGATTATTTTCAAACAGAACTCTTCCAAAACCCTCCCCCGCAACTGTACTGGTAAACAAGTGAGTCGCAGGACTAGTTTCATTTGTCAATCAGGATGCCCACATTTAATTTTTTATGTATTTAAAAATTTGCAGGCGGACAAGCAAAAAAAAACTATTTAACCTCTAGATCTACTTAAAACCAGTTACGCTCATGGTCAGAATATTCTGCTGAACTTACCGCGAAGATGACTTGAAAATGTGTTTGTAAGTCTTGTCAAATGCTCATTTCATGTGTTGACGAGCAATGTCGATAGGCTGTTGGATTTGATTGATTGAAATAAAAATCTGGCATAAAGCCTGACTTCAGTTTATTGTTCATCGTCTGTCTACCAAATGGCACCTGAAAATAAAAGAAATCCTTCCTAAATAAATCTAGGTAACTAAATAAATCTAGGTAAAATAGACAGAAATGATAAAGGTGTGCAACTTGTCAAATGAAGATCTAGACTCACTGGCATCACATGACAATGTTAGGGCATGCAAAATAACAACCTAATTAAATAACTAGATGATTTAGGTCACTTTGCTTATCAAAGGTCTATGGACACTCGGGTAGACATGAAAAAGATTCTCTTTAATTGGTAGAAGAGATATAATCAACATGTGGTTGGCTATTTTGGTGAATTGAAAAATGTTGGAAAAATAATCAGTTCGGGCCACATTTAGCGGCATGAATTTGTTAAATAATGTTTCCAACATTTTCTCACCCTGGCTATATTTCACCTTAATACATGCACAAATGTTGATTAGTTCTGAAAGAAACCTAGTGGTAGAAAGGGGAGCCTCGAAGGACTAAATCCCTTTTAGTGTAGGAAGGATAGTCACGCTGGGAGGTTCTATTCCGTATCATAGTCAGGTGTCATGTAATTTAATTATGATCACAGGTTCATGTTTTATATAATTACAGCTTCCGATGTAATTTAATTACGTAGTACAGCCTGCGATGTGTAAGTAATGTAGTCATCGTCTCAGACACATATAATCCCCTGACATGTAACAACATCATTGTAAGAATCACCACGTCACATACCTGTAGCATCATTTGACGCCAAAGTACAGTAAACATATATATTTTAGTGATAATGTTATTGTAGCACTTTCATGCTTTGAATAATGTGATAAATGTAGGTTCTCAAGATCATTTTCTATTGCATATACGTTTAAAATTTGCATGTGCTAAAATAAGTATGTTTACAGCGTAAACATTTTTTATTCTTTTTCCTTTGAATTTATTTGATCAATGGACAACACGCAATTAGTTAAGGTGAAGCTTATGACAACAGCCATTCAAAGATCACATGCATGATGTATCATACGATTTATGTATAGCTATAATAAGGATAGATAGGTATGTAAAGAATCCATTCACACTTATAGTCACACTGATGTAATCATAGAACCTAGCAGTGTCAGTATGTACAGAACCCAGTCACAGTTATAGTAACACTGTCATGTAATCATAGAACCTAGCAGTGTCAGTATGTACAAAACCCAGTCACAGTTATAGTGACACTGTGATGTAATCATAGAACCTAGCAGTGTCAGTATGTACAGAACCCAGTCACAGTTATAGTAACACTGTGATGTAATCATAGAACCTAGCAGTGTCGGTATGTACAGAACCCAGTCACAGTTATATTAACACTGTGATGTAATCATAGAACCTAGCAGTGTCGGTATGTACAGAACCCAGTCACAGTTATATTAACACTGTGATGTAATCATAGAACCTAGCAGTGTCGGTATGTACAGAACCCAGTCACAGTTATATTAACACTGTGATGTAATCATAGAACCTAGCAGTGTCGGTATGTACAGAACCCAGTCACAGTTATATTAACACTGTGATGTAATCATAGAACCTAGCAGTGTCGGTATGTACAGAACCCAGTCACAGTTATATTAACACTGTGATGTAATCATAGAACCTAGCAGTGTCGGTATGTACAGAACCCAGTCACAGTTATATTAACACTGTGATGTAATCATAGAACCTAGCAGTGTCGGTATGTACAGAACCAAGTCACAGTTATATTAACACTGTGATGTAATCATAGAACCTAGCAGTGTCGGTATGTACAGAACCAAGTCACAGTTATATTAACACTGTGATGTAATCATAGAACCTAGCAGTGTCGGTATGTACAGAACCAAGTCACAGTTATATTAACACTGTGATGTAATCATAGAACCTAGCAGTGTCGGTATGTACAGAACCAAGTCACAGTTATATTAACACTGTGATGTAATCATAGAACCTAGCAGTGTCGGTATGTACAGAACCAAGTCACAGTTATATTAACACTGTGATGTAATCATAGAACCTAGCAGTGTCGGTATGTACAGAACCAAGTCACAGTTATATTAACACTGTGATGTAATCATAGAACCTAGCAGTGTCGGTATGTACAGAACCAAGTCACAGTTATATTAACACTGTGATGTAATCATAGAACCTAGCAGTGTCGGTATGTACAGAACCCAGTCACAGTTATATTAACACTGTGATGTAATCATAGAACCTAGCAGTGTCGGTATGTACAGAACCAAGTCACAGTTATATTAACACTGTGATGTAATCATAGAACCTAGCAGTGTCGGTATGTACAGAACCCAGTCACAGTTATATTAACACTGTGATGTAATCATAGAACCTAGCAGTGTCGGTATGTACAGAACCAAGTCACAGTTATATTAACACTGTGATGTAATCATAGAACCTAGCAGTGTCGGTATGTACAGAACCCAGTCACAGTTATATTAACACTGTGATGTAATCATAGAACCTAGCAGTGTCGGTATGTACAGAACCCAGTCACAGTTATAGTGACACTGTGATGTAATCATAGAACCTAGCAGTGTCGGTATGTACAGAACCCAGTCACACTTATAGTAACACTGTGATGTAATCATAGAACCTAGCAGTGTCGGTATGTACAGAACCCAGTCACAGTTATAGTGACACTGTGATGTAATCATAGAACCTAGCAGTGTCGGTATGTACAGAACCCAGTCACACTTATAGTAACACTGTGATGTAATCATAGAACCTAGTAGTGTCAGTATGTACAGAACCCAGTCACAGTTATAGTGACACTGTGATGTAATCATAGAACCTAGCAGTGTCGGTATGTACAGAACCCAGTCACACTTATAGTAACACTGTGATGTAATCATAGAACCTAGCAGTGTCGGTATGTACAGAACCCAGTCACACTTATAGTAACACTGTGATGTAATCATAGAACCTAGCAGTGTCGGTATGTACAGAACCCAGTCAAAGTGTTATCATAGAACCTAGCAGTGTCAGTATGTACAGAACCCAGTCACAGTTATAGTGACACTGTGATGTAATCATAGAACCTAGCAGTGTCAGTATGTACAGAACCCAGTCACACTTAAAGTAACACTGTGATGTAATCATAGAACTTAGTAGTGTCAGTATGGACAGAACCCAGTCACAGTTATAGTAACACTGTGATGTAATCATAGAACCTTGCAGTGTCAGCAATATTTAAACATTTTCTGCTGTGTCAGCATTTTGTCAGCTCTCTCATCTTTCACCCAGCAGGACATCGCAGAGATCCCTGGCACTGTCCAGCCAGTGTATCTAGACTTTAGGGGAGATGCTTATTGGAGATTTTTTGAGGCAGAAAAAATCCATATATTGCCTTCCATGCATTGGTTTATTGTTGATACAGTAACCATGGCGTTAATGAGACCCTGGACTTTATACTGGCTGTTGATGTAAGTTGCACACAACATATTCATACAAGGTGTTAAATTGTGTGATGGGAATGAAATACCAGATTTCACCTTTAATCTGGGCACTGATGCATGTGAGTTGTGTCAACCAGATGATTTTCGCCATTACCAGCATATTCTGCTCCACGCCAGTTTCAAAATCAAATGCATAGATTTTGTAGATCAATGCAGCTATATTAGACACTCTAATGGAAATATTTTACTTTAAATTAACTAACCCCTGCCCACAATGACAAGTCTTTGTCTCCCCAATGAAATTGTTTTGGCAATGGACATTTTCTTCCCCTAAAATAAGTTGAGTGTTTCTTCAGAAAAGTCGAGGAACATTCCTTCTCCAGATTCGGGTCGATGTTTTTCCTCTATATATTTCCTATCAGAGTAATTTGTATTCCTTTACGGTTATCCGAATTCTTTTCAGAGAGAGATTGGCAAAAATATCCAAAATAGACAGGTGATCTTTATATACAGGTTAGTATGTAGAGAACACCATCGTTGGTATTCATAGGATTGTATAGTTATATGCAGATTGCCTTAATCCATTCACCCCTAAGTCATATTTGAACTCAACCAAATCAAAGACTGGGCAAGTCTACTTTAAATATGTAGGGGTATATGAGCTTATAGACAGGTGAACTGTTACAGATGGATGGTGCTTCAGACAAGTATCACTATGTTTTAAGATGTGTGTCCTGAATGTCATTTAGGTTGTTGGTGTTGGTTAAGAGAGTGTATCTATCCAAAGAAGAGCCTGATATGTGCTGGATACATTGATTTATAATTCAAATATGGTAAACAAGCCTGTTCAGGCTGACCGAACACTGTCCAGTAAGGCACTTTCCTGGGGTTTTAGGCAAGCTAACACATCCTACAGGAAGTAATTGTTATTGATGACTGTTCAGGAGTGACCGAGGTGGTCAGTGAACACCGTCCATCAGGGCAGAGGAAGCTGGGGTTCGGACAAAATTACCCCATTAGTGTTAAACGGAGTGACCAGTAATGCATTGTTACACCTTACTGACACTAAGTGTAGTATGCTAAAACTTAATCTGGAGCAGTGTTAGGCTCAATGAACATCAAAGAGTGGAAAAATACATCAACCAGTATAGTCATGGAAAATGTCTAAAAAGACATTGAAAGTCCATTTCCTTTGTTCAGAAACAAAATTGGATTTTTTTGTAGTATCTGACCAATAGTGTTCTTTTTCTGAGTATGAAATAAAACCTTGTTATACTGCCTCCATTTGTATTGCAGTATGAAACCATTGGAGTTCTTTTTCTGAGTACGAAATAAAACCTTGTTATACTGCCTCCATTTGTATTGAAGTATGAAACCATTGGAGTTCTGTTTCTGAGTACGAAATAAAACCTTGTTATACTGCCTCCAGTTGTATTGTAGTATGAAACCATTGGAGTTCTTTTTTTGAGTACGAAATAAAACCTTGTTATACTGCCTCCATTTGTATTGTAGTATGAAACCATTGGAGTTCTGTTTCTGAGTACGAAATAAAACCTTGTTATACTGCCTCCAGTTGTATTGTAGTATGGAAACCATTGGAGTTCTGTTTCTGAGTACGAAATAAAACCTTGTTATACTGCCTCCAGTTGTCCAGAGCAACTTTGACAATAACGTTTTAAAAGTAAACAATTTTGGTCTCAAAATATCAAAATGCCCTGCAGGTACAAAATATCCAAACAAAATATGAGTCGAGGGATGTGATAGCTCTGACAGGAAGCTATCCTCATATACCAGCCTCTGTGGTTTTGGGAGATATTTGTATCGAAATTTAAACATGGTATATAAAGAGACGATTTAGATAATGAATGACATTTAATCCTGACTTATTCTGTATGTATAATCCAATGTGCCTAGATGACATTCTGACTGTGTAGGTAAATTGGTTTGTGTATTAACCCATCCCACGACAGACTTCTGCGTTGCTCGGAAATGTCAGACACAACATCGGAATGGCTGTCAATGGACAAAGCATGCAGGAATTCCTGCCATTTCACAAATGGAAATTGTCAGTAGAGAGAGGAGAGAGGTTGTGCAGTAGACTACAATCATACATATACCTGAATGATTTTCTGACAGCTCACTCATTTCAAATTCAAAACTTAAAGGAAATGCATATAAAACTACACAGAGGTTTGAAGCTGAAGTCCTGACTATTACAGGATTGATTCGCGTTGACTTTTTGTTCCTGATCATAATTACCAGCGTCGGGTTACTTCAAATACGACATTAGTTATGGAAATTAGATTTTATTTTTGAATACCTCCATCAGATGAGTCATTAAAATGGCTGCATTTCTGCCAACTGCTGGTGCATATAGCTAGTTAATTTAGTGTAAGGTGAAGTGTCGCTACTATCTGTTTGTATGTCTCTAGGAAATGCTGAGGTGACACTTTTATGTAATACAATGCAACACAGCAAGGGGACTGCCAGTTATACTAAAATGTTGTGTGACGTGCTACAAGTCTGTATGTGGTTTAATTCAGCAATTATTTTTTTTTCAAACAAAATAGATAATACTTGTTCACCAATCAAGTTGTCATGTAACCAATGAGCACTGTACACAGGGAACCTTCACCCACATAAATATTCACCTTTTGTCGATAAAATCCATATGTTCGGCTAGTGTTAATTTCACCATTCATAATTAAGTCATTACTATATATTGTATGATTTGTACTAATATTCACTGTCAGGATAAATCTGCCCCCATTGGTGAAGGCGAATAAGGCGAAAATTCAACTACAACGAAAATTTATAAATATGCAAAACATGAAGTGTATATGAAGTTATTTTGTATATATACAGTATACAAAACATGAAATGTATATGAAGTTATTTTGTATATATACAGTATACAAAACATGAAGTGTATATGAAGTTATTTTGTATGTATATGAAGTTATTTTGTATGTATATGAAGTTATTTTGTATATATACAGTATACAAAACATGAAGTGTATATGAAGTTATTTTGTATGTATATGAAGTTATTTTAGATGATGTCTATGGTACATGTCCTCAACTGTTTTGGAGGTGAGGTATTACCTGTATACTCTATTATTGTAAACAAGCCTGTTCACTTCTATAAACATTCTTAACTTTAAAACCTTATTTAATTCTGTAAAAACGTCTATTTAATTCTATAAACACGTCTATTTATCGCTGTAGATTGGCCAATACCTTCGGAGTATTGGAAGTGAGATATTTAGCGTCACCGGTGATCTTCCTCTGTACGACTTAACACACACAATTTTTATAATGAAAATGATAAACCTTATCTGCTTGTACATGATTGGCTATTAAAAACAAAATTAAAGTAAATGTCTTGACAAAGGTACTGTAAGTTTGGATCCTTATGGTAAGGTTGACTTTGAGGTGTCCTAAAGATTGATAAATAAACCTGTACAGGTGGTACGATAGTGAAATTCATAATTATATTTTTGTATAAGGTAAGTGGTTTTGTTGTGACCACTAAATCTATCACTTGCAACAAGATACGAATACCTGTACAGAGCTAGAGACATATATTGCCTTTAGGATCCCCGTACCACTGCCAAAAACTGTCACATTGAATTGGAAACCTTTCTGACATGACAATAGCGTTGATTAATCATTTCTGAAACCAAACCATGCAGAACTATCAGAAAAAAAATGAAAAAAAATACAGGTAAAATAAACACAAAAAGTTGAGTCGAGTGTTCCGATTGTAAATTGGCAGCAGGGTCAGACCAGATTCGTACCCTGAACCTCAAATCACAATACGTCACTCTAACCATTACTGAGCTAACCTGATCAGCAGTAATTCTCTGTCCCAGTCTGTTAACAGTAATATCTGAAATTAAATAAGGGGAGGTGACTGTGTGTATGAAAAACTACAGCAGAAATGGCTAGTGTTTTGTTAGCAATGGGAAAGAGATCCTTAAGAGAGCCCAATGTTCAGTGTTTGTGGCTTTTGACATAATCAGATGGTCCAATGTAAGAGTAACTGCACAAAGGTGAAGATAGGATTTTACATGGTCAAATATGAGCTGTACAGAATGGTTAAAGGTGTTTTAAATGGTCTATCATTGCCTGTACAAAGGTGGTGACAGATTTTTTTCAACCACCGATGTGCTGACCCTGTAATGACAGTGTGTAGCCTTGAAGGTCTGTGTCCTTTCTACACCCATCGTAATAAAACAGGTTTCTGACATCGGGACATGACTACTGTACGGCCTGCACAGGTTTATTTATGTTTCACTGTCTCCTCTGTAGGCTTCCCCGACAGTACTGTTAAAATTTCAATCCTTTGTAATGACACTAGATTGTACTTTCCCTCTAAGTCTTATTTAAATACCAATTATCCTCTCTGCTGCAGCACCGTCCTGGGTTTTATGTGCAACTAAATTACACAAATCTGGGTCTGGTTGTGACAATGCTGTAGTGCATTAATTGAGAGAGATTGCTGTAATCAGTAACCACCAGAGTGTACACCCACTCGGTGTTACCTGTACAAACATTGATCAATTGTAGCAAGATGGCTTCTTATTTTTGTTGGATTACAAATGATTTTATAAAACTGTTTGTTGTTTTGTTTTCCTCTGTATTAGACAGTTTTTGAAACTATATTTAAAACATCTGAAGAAAACAACAAGCATTCACTAGAAATTTGATAATTTATATTTAAAATTAAGGCTTTTAAGTTACTGGATATGTGAAGCAGTAAACATCGTCATTAAGTTCATTTTTTATTTTAAAGAAAATTGAGGCTGGCAAATTTTATGTTACAGTTATCTGTCTGTACATGTTTTAATTAGCATTTAATTACTCAATTATTGAGAATTACCCGCATGTTATCAAAACTTGCCTTCCTACATACCTTCAAATGTGTTTTAATTAATCAAGTGTAGATTGCAGTTCAGTCAGATAGTTTACCGTACTTTGTAACTCTTTTGTAAAGGAGATTCATTTGACAATAAGGTAGCATACAACCTTTAGTATCATTGTCACAGCTAGGCAGCAAACAGCAAACAGCCTTAAGTCTCATTGTCACAGCTAGGCAGCATACAGCCTTAAGTTTCATTATCACAGCTAGGCAGCATACAGCCTTAAGTCTCATTATCACAGCTAGGCAGTATACAGCCTTAAGTCTCCATGTCACATTAAGACTG
The DNA here is from genome assembly GCF_002113885.1 of Mizuhopecten yessoensis. Taxonomy (NCBI): domain Eukaryota; kingdom Metazoa; phylum Mollusca; class Bivalvia; order Pectinida; family Pectinidae; genus Mizuhopecten; species Mizuhopecten yessoensis. The sequence goes on along the minus strand of NW_018408864.1, from coordinate 440,371 downwards.
TGTACAAATTAAAGTGTTAGATCGGCTTCATTTTGTTTGAACTGTTACGGCATCAAAAGTCCAGAGTTTTATTATTTCAGAACAACTGGACAATGTTACATTTGTTGGAATTCCTTCATCAATGGGTGTTCATTTCTCTACAATTCATAGGTATTTACTTCCTTATGCTTTTTTTGACGTATGTATGGTTCTGTAGGAAGAGGTCAGGTTTATTAGTTGTTCACTATTATTTCATGGGTTTGTCTTGAAAGAAAACTGATAAAAACTGTCATTATGGCAAAATTATTACACCACAGCGAAATGATATGCTGAGGGCGAAGGAGTAAGATTCTAGTGTAACTGTTGTGTCTAATTACCTCCCCTATACAAGTTACATTCCATGGGGCAACAGGATGCAGCAGAGTAGATAATGGAAAAATGTTATATGGATTATTGGAAAATGGTACATGTATTACATCAGCTAGCTTCTAAAATAGCCTGATACATATACCACTTCCATCATACTGCAATGCCTCAGGAGTACCTGCCAGTCAATTATATAATTAATTCAGTAGTCTGTGGTGTAATTATCTCTCAGTCATAACATTTCTGCCACCTATGTCAAGTTTAGTAAGCACTCTGTCATGTATTAGATTATTCCCTTGCCATGGGTGGGGGGCTATCTACTGTCACCTATGGTCGTTCTGTCCTGTCCTGTCTGACTCAGTGTTACTGCTCTCGTGACATTATCTACTGTCACCCATGGTCATTCTGTCCTGGCCTGTCTGACTCAGTGTTACTGCTCTAGTGACACTATCTCCTGTCACCCATGGTCATTCTGTCCTGTCCTGTCTGGCTCAGTGTTACTGCTCTAGTGACATTATCTACTGTTACCCATGGTCATTCTGTCCTGTCCTGTCTGACTAGGTGTTACTGCTCTAGTGACATTATCTACTGTCACCTATGGTCGTTCTGTCCTGTCCTGTCTGACTCAGTGTTACTGCTCTAGTGACACTATCTACTGTCACCCATGGTCATTCTGTCCTGTCCTGCCTGACTCAGTGTTACCGCTCTAGGGGCATTATCTACTGTCACCCATGGTCATTCTGTCCTGTCATGTCTGACTCAGGGTTACTGCTCTAGTGGCATTATCTACTGTCACCCATGGTCATTCTGTCCTGGCCTGTCTGACTCAGTGTTACTGCTCTAGTGACACTATCTCCTGTCACCCATGGTCATTCTGTCCTGTCCTGTCCTGTCTGACTCAGTGTTACTGCTCCAGTGACATTATCTACTGTCACCCATGGTCATTCTGTCATGTCCTGTCTGACTCAGTGTTACTGCTCTAGTGGCATTATCTACTGTCACCCATGGTCATTCTGTCCTGGCCTGTCTGACTCAGTGTTACTGCTCTAGTGACATTATCTTCTGTCACCCATGGTCGTTCTGTCCTGTCCTGTCGGACTCAGTGTTACTGCTCTAGTGACATTATCTACTGTATCCCATGGTCATTCTGTCCTGTCCTGTCTGACTCAGGGTTCCTGCTCTAGTGACATTATCTACTGTCACCCATGGTCATTCTGTCATGTCCTGTCTGACTCAGTGTTACTGCTCTAGTGGCATTATCTACTGTCACCCATGGTCATTCTGTCCTGGCCTGTCTGACTCAGTGTTACTGCTCTAGTGACATTATATACTGTCACCCATGGTCGTTCTGTCCTGTCCTGTCTGACTCAGTGTTCCTGCTCTAGTGACATTATCTACTGTCACCCATGGTCATGCTGTCCTGTCCTGTCTGACTCAGTGTTACTGCTCTCGTGACATTATCTACTGTCACCCATGGTCATTCTGTCATGTCCTGTCTGACTCAGTGTTACTGCTCTAGTGACACTATCTACTGGCACCCATGGTCATTCTGTCCTGTCCTGTCTGACCCAGTGTTACTGCTCTAGTGACATTATCTACTGTATCCCATGGTCATTCTGTCCTGTCCTGTCTGACTCAGTGTTACTGCTCTAGTGGCATTATCTACTGTCACCCATGGTCATTCTGTCCTGTCCTGCCTGACTCAGTGTGTACTGCTCTAGTGACATTAATTTCTTAATGGATTTTGATAAAAATAAATCCATGAATGAGTTTAAATTCCAAGGTTATCATTATTATATATAAAATATTTTCAATCGAAGACAATAATTTGCTTGGGAACAAGGGCATCTATGTCTTACAGATATTTTCTAGTTATGACTGAAATAAAAACAGCCAAAAAAGATAAAAATTCCAGCACTGAACTGTGAATAGCAATATATCATGTGTTGAAATGTCCCAGGTTTTTTTTTACAAAAACTTCAGTAGAAAAGACTTCTCTCTTGCCTTTGAAGTTGTCTTGTTGGCCTTGAAGAAAAACTTAATAAAATAGAAATATGACTGAAAAACATGTTATGGAGATAACCCCAGGTGTGAGTGAGGTCACATGTGGTATAGATGTACGATGTACGACGGGGCAGACTGAGGAGAGAGAGAGGTGTATCTGCTGCACAATTTAAGACAAACATGTGGAAACTATCTAGATAAAGTGTAGTGTGTGTGTTATTGTTGTGTGCTTACCGACAGAATGTAAATATCACCAGACGAGTCAACAAAAAGTAAAATGTTGGCCTTGTCCTCATCTATTTATTAGGAAAATCCTATTTTCAGCAAACGAATCCTTTTTTATCTGAATTTTGCAGTATGCTATGAATACACATTTTAAAGTGGATTATCTGTTGAAATGACAGAGCTGATACATGTATTGATGATTGTATATTAAGGAATGAAAGGCAGTCAAACTAGTACTGGTTCTTCTAATATTAGCATGTTCACCTAAACTTTAAAACCATCAAAGACTGGTACACAATTTCTTGTCCAGACTGTAAATGTTGATCTTCGGCTAAGATGTCCTGATGGAACATGAAGATACCTGTGTTACATACAGGTGTTCAGTACACAGAAATTAAGTCACTGTGACCTTCATCTGTTGGTCAAAGGTGAAAAAGTACAAAATTGTCAGTAACATCTTGTCTGGGCTGTAACTGATACAAATATTTTGAGGATTTTGAAAAGACCAGTGTATACCCTGACATGTTTGCTGTAGTATCACTGGATGAATACAGATCTTACCAGTGTAGGGCAAAGGTTTCCAGATTGGTTTGGTTAAAAAATGGATGCTCACAGCTGTTGCTGGATAAAAATCATCATTGAATGGCCAGTGAAATCCTTATATATTTTGTGGCAGTGAGTGGTCAATTCTGATTCAATTAGAAAATTTACAAATGATAGGTAACTGCTTGAAAAGTCCTGATATGAAGATTTAAATGAGTAGATTGAATTGTGATTACTGTTAAGTCAGTAAATTATGAAGGATTATATATATATATATATATAAACTAGTTTTATGAGGAGCAGCTAGCTTCTGGCCAAACACTTGGGCCAAATTATGATAAACCTGCAAAGACCATAACATTTGTGTTGCAAAACATTCCCACAAGACATTTTGGCTGTGATATTGATAAAAATAATTATTTATTTTAAAACGCATACTGGTGTTCCATGTAAATCATGTTTCAGCATATAGAAAATTAACAGAACAAAAGATTTGTCTGTAGAGCAAGACTCTGTGACCCACTTTTCCAAAGCTTGATAGATTATGTTTCTGATAATGACATGCATGTTTAAATTCTATTGTTGGCATTTTAACATTTTATCTATTTTATCATCAGAAAAATGCTTTTATATGGTATTTTGGAATCACAGTAATCAAAAGGGATGTATATTTTTGATATAGTAACTTCAACAATTTTCTGATTAATTTTTTTTTATGTATAAATTTATCTTTTGCTCCTATAGCTTACTGAAGTGATTCGTTTGAGAGAGGATCAGTGTCACAATGCCTGAGAAGGTTGAGTGTGAGGGATCAGCCTGTTTGTATACAATGTTTACAGTGACATGTAGATATTATCTATTCCCCTGTGTAATAGGTCTGTATTGTATCCCTATATCCTCGGGCTTGTAAACTGAGGTCTTAATTCATCTCATTAGTACACTGCCCGTCTGTAAACTTGGGTCCCTGTGGTAATATAGTATGTAGACTTTGTCCACAAAACACTTAATCTGTCAATATGTGGTCACACTGCTGTCCCTACAGTACCGGTCAGTGTGTGGTCACTCTATTGTCAATGCTGGTCAGTGGCACAACTACGTTATTAGTACTTGTAGTAGTGTGTTGTCAGACACCCTACCAGACAGGATAAGCCTGCTGGTACTAAATTAGGGTCTGTAGTTTAAGGCTGATGTCGACGTCCTCACCTGTAATTTTGCAGAATACATGTCTGTGATTATGTAGCAGCTACAAGGAAAACCACAATTGTGATCTGTTAGAAATGTTACCTGTTAATTAGTCCAGGTGTGAGAAGGTTGCTTATAAACCTGACTGGGTCATTAGAACACTTGACTGGCCCCTCGGCTCACGGCTCATTTGTATAACAATACGATCTGTGTCATTCGCTTTACAGAATTAGCATTTAGTTGGGTGCCGTAAAGGCAGCCATGACCTCTACAGTGTAGTGTGTAAGTGGTGGTGAGGAGGTTCACTGACGAATGTGGAAACAGGGGGGAGACCTGGAGAAAGGAGCTTCTGTAGTGTGTAGGTGTGGCTAGGGAGATTAGGAAACTTGTATACACAGACAACACCAACAAGTAGGCCACATATCACACAGGAGGACACTCATGGATACAGGATAGACCATGCTTCAGGGGATCGTAAATAGGAGGACAACTACCAGGGGAAATTACAGCCTCATTCACTACTACTGTACAAACTGCACTGTGGTGGATAGTAAATAAAGGGAGTGGTGTATATATATAATAACTGTCCCTATATCTCCAGTGGAGTGTGACGTACCAGCCTCTTCACGGCTGCAATATAGTGCCACTTAAGCTTACATACAGTAAGTCCTAAAGGAGGAGTAAAAAGCTGACTTATTTGTAAGTGTGCCCCAGTGCTGTTGGTTGGAGATCCTATCTGTTTCAGACATCCTCTCCCAGACCTAACCCTGCTATGGTTACTCAATGAGGCTCTGTCAACAGTTCCAAGCTGGTGAAGGGAGGTTTTTTTGGTTCACTATAGCAGGCCCAGTAGTAGTATTTGTATGAGTGTTGGGAGGTAATTAGCCCAGTCTGTTGACTATACCAGCCCTGTGACCTTGAGAATCCATGATGTGCTGCTGCTGTGTTGTGTGGTAAATCGACATGTGTGCTGTCAGGATTCAGTGGACTTAGGAAGAATTTAATTTGTATTATTGGGGAAAAAATGATGGGCTGTGAAAACTGGTAGTAGTTAGTACAGAGGCTGACTGCGGTGGTTTGTTGTGGTCTGGAGAATTTACACATCAACTTACCAGTCCACGCTTGATAGGTTTATAGTCACCTGCTGTCAACTTTTAACACATTAATGTCAACTGGACACTTATCAAGATGACCATTCCGATGAAGGCTGTTTCAAGGTAGGTACACAGGTATGCCCACGGTTAACAGGGGGAGGAGGAGGATATTTGGGGACCATCTCACAACCATTTGTGGGCTTGAGGCATTGCCATGTAATGGATGTGGTAAAGGGGAACATCTCAAAACTAAATGACAAATCAATATTAAGTGTTTGTATGGATTTTTGATGAATATATGGATGTTGCAATGTATTTGTTTGCTTAGCAGATTAAAATTGTATGAGTAAAAATATTATATTTATACCTCCACTCATTTTGGTAACACAGAAGAATGTGTAAGGGGGTCATCTCAAAACCTATTTCTAAGAAAGAGGATTTATCAGCTTAACTAAGAAAGCGGTAATGAGCAATACTAGTATAGGGTGGTTTCAGAACCATTTTCTAATCTCTGATAGGCATCAGTAGTAGATTTATTGTCATGTCAGGATCCTGGGATTAATCATTAATTAAGTGATTTTTATCGCCTTAAAATCATTTATAGAAGAAATAGCACCATCATATATAAAGATCAACATTGCTTTCAAAAGAGGACCCCTGTATATTGTGTCATGAAGCCTCGATCCCCTTTCCCCATTTGTATAACTGAACCTCCAAACCCCCCTTCCTGTTGTAAAGTACTGTGTTCATGCCCCAGCAACGTTAGAGGAGAGGGCTATTATTTAGTGTTACCTTTTCCTTTGGTTTAGGGTTGTCTGTACCAGCTTTGCTAGACTTTGCATCTAGCTCCACTATACTGTAATACTAAAAGCCTAACAGTCAACTAACATTGTGGATACCATTCTGAAGAGTACTACAGCATTATCTAAAGTGAAGGTCACTGTGACCTATATTTTATACCTTACTGACTTTGGATTAGCACTGTTTCTATCGTTTAACTTTGTGTTTAGCTTCATTTCTGTCATCAAAGTGGGAGTAAAGGCCTATGTACATGTTTTACTGATATTGTCTTAGTTAGTAGTTACCTTTGTTGCCTGGATGTTGTCTTATCTCGGTATCTCAGTCCCACTACACACAGGACACTACATTATATCCCCAACACACACCCAGGCATACACACATAGGGAGATATTAGCCAGGTGGCACAAGACTAGAAGTTAGCGCCTGATAATGCGGCTCCTGCGAATTCCATAAAAATTGTATTGATTAATGTATATGGTAATTGTATTAATTGTACATCTATGTAAAGTAAAGTGCTTTAGAGTAGCTTATGGTAGCTAGATATAGGGCGCTATATCAAATGTTGTATATTATTATTATCTGATATTATGTTCCTCATCCTAACTGACCCGATATTCCTCATTATCATTGACCTGATATTATTCCTCATTGTCATTGACCTGATATTCCTCATTATCATTGACCTGATATTATTTCTCATTGTCATTGACCTGATATTCCTCGTTATCATTGACCTGATATTATTCCTCATTGTCATTGACCTGATATTCCTCGTTGTCATTGACCTGATATTATTCCTCATTGTCATTGACCTGATATTCCTCGTTGTCATTGACCTGATATTATTCCTCGTTGTCATTGACCCGATATTCCTCATTACCATTGACCTGATATTATTCCTCATTATCATTGACCTGATATTTTTCCTCATTGTAATTGACCTGATATTATTCCTCATTGTCATTAACCTGATATTATTCCTCATTGTCATTGACCTGATATTATTCCTCATTGTAATTGACCTGATATCATTTCTCATTGTCATTGACCTGATATCATTCCTCATTGTCATTGACCTGATATTCCTCGTTGTCATTGACCTGATATTCCTCGTTGTTATTGACCTGATATTCCTCGTTGTCATTGACCTGATATTATTCCTCATTGTCATTGACCTAACCTGGTATTCCTCGTTGTCATTGACCTGATATTATTCCTCATTGTCATTGACCTGATATCATTCCTCATTGTAATTGACCTGATATCATTCCTCATTGTCATTGACCTGATATTATTCCAGATTATAATTGACCTGATATCATTCCTCATTTTAATTGACCTGATATTATTCCTCATTTTAATTGACCTGATATTATTCCTCATTTTAATTGACCTGATATTATTCCTCATTTTAATTGACCTGATATTATTCCTCATTTTAATTGACCTGATATTATTCCTCATTTTAATTGACCTGATATTATTCCTCATTTTAATTGACCTGATATTATTCCTCATTTTAATTGACCTGATATTATTCCTCATTTTAATTGACCTGATATTATTCCTCATTTTAATTGACCTGATATTATTCCTCATTGCAACTTAAACTAGGACTAGGATCCAACACATGTACTGCCAATGTGATAAGTACACATAGATATGAAATATCTGGTTACTTCTGCCAGCTGTTCCAGCTGTTAAAATCTTATATTTCTATATATTAGTCATCCTCAACATAACCGCTTAATTCTGGTTCATAAATGATTGATCATATACACATTTTTATTAAATTTTAAATGTAAGGCTTACCAGTGTTTTTGGTATTTGATGCCTAATGATCAAATAATGTTTTAAACCAAGCTAATGTTTCTTTGTGTAACCTTGTAAGCTAACCATACTTCAGTGATAGCTTTCACCAGCAAATGTTCATTTGATACTTTGTTTCCACTTTAAAAAAAAAGTTGTCACTAAATCTAGATATTATGACATTGCTGATATATTTTGATTTTACTGAGAAAGTTGTATTTTTTTTACATAAGTTATCATGTTAAGTTAACAATACTTCGTATCTCCACATTAAAGGTAGATAAGACTAGGGTTGGAGAGTGTAGACTTGGATAGTAACACATTCTCACGAAACACCTGCCCACCCATTAAAGTAGTGAAGCACCTGTGTCAGGGTCTACCAATCCTTTCCTGTAGCCTATGGTCTGTACTGGTGAGATTCCAGCTTTATTGTTTAAAAATCCTCAAGATACTGATAATGGAGATACCTGTCAGGTTTACATTTCAATGAAGTTGGTATTTTCGAATCAGTGTTTTAACATGGTGTGTGTAAGTTAGAGCTAGGATATAAATATTATCTTTAATGTCATTGATTCATTGATAAATTAATGATTTGTATGCCCTCAACCCCCATCAACATAGTGGAGGGGGCATTAACTCATTCACCCCTACATTTTATAACTGGACTTGCCAAGTCTTTAATTTAGTAAGGTTTCAATGTGACTTTAGGGGTGAATGTGTTAAAGGCATTTAATATTTCTGTTAGTCTGTCCGTATGATGTCTTGGTTAGACTTCCTGTTTGAGCTCTAATACTAGGACTGTATATGTAGAATAATCCTTAAATATTATATTATGTCAAATGTAGGTCACTGTGACCTATATTTTGCCTCACTGTTTTTTGTTGTTTCTGACAATTACCTCCCCTTCTTACGCTCACTTTTCGCTCTCTGCACCCCTGGAATATGTCATAGCAAAATTGAAGGCACAAAGGTAGCTGTTGGATTGGTCTCGGTTAAAAAAAAACCCTGACCAATCGCTACGCTGATACCTGTCCTTTAAAGATTACAAAGGAGAGATGCCCGACTTCAAAGCCTGTCAATTTTCACTGTAACCTGACTGCGAGATTCTTTTGATGTATATCAAAGGATCGAACTAGTCTTCTTGTCTCATCAACAAGGTGGCGCACACTGAGCCTTCAATTTTGCTATGACATATTCCAGGGGTGTAGAGAGCGAAAGTGAGCGTAACCCCTGGATATCGAGGATGACGTAACCCCTGGATATCGAGGATGACGTAACCCCTGGATATCGAGGATGACGTAACCCCTGGATATCGAGGATGACGTAACCCCTGGATATCGAGGATGACGTAACCCCTGGATATCGAGGATGACGTAACCCCTGGATATCGAGGATGACGTAACCCCTGGATATCGAGGATGACGTAACCCCTGGATATCGAGGATGACGTAACCCCTGGATATCGAGGATGACGTAACCCCTGGATATCGAGGATGACGTAACCCCTGGATATCGAGGATGACGTAACCCCTGGATATCGAGGATGACGTAACCCCTGGATATCGAGGATGACGTAACCCCTGGATATCGAGGATGACGTAACCCCTGGATATCGAGGATGACGTAACCCCTGGATATCGAGGGTGCTTATTTGGTTACCTCTGTGTTAACATGGGCCTCCATTTCCAGCGGAGAGGTAGTGGTGCAGCTTTTATGGGAAAGTTCCAAGTGTTGATTGAGATCAATCAACATCTGATGCACATTGTATTCTCAAATTACTTATAGATTATATTAAAAATTGTAAATCTAGAATTTATAATTTAATTACTTGGGACTTTATCCAGGGTTAAATATCTAGTTATGAAAAAGCAAACACCGAGAAAGATTACCAGAATTTGATATTATTGGATTGTGGTTGCAGTATAAATTTAGAAGTTTAAGTCACACACAGGAAGTCGAGTTTTATGAAGCTAGTCACAGACAGGCTAGTCTGTTCAGCTAGTCACAAACTAGAGGTCAGGTCTGGCTTATAGCTAATTGCAACTCATAAGTGGTCTAGTCTCACTGGCTGGCTGTTCAAGCTAGTCACAGGGAAGGTCTGGTCAGATATAGCTAGTCACACACAGGAGGTAAAACCTGGTCTGTCAAGCTAGTCACACATAATAGAGTGGTCTCTGGCTAGTCACACACGGGAGGTCAAGCCTGGTCTGTCTAGCTAGTCACACATAATAGAGTGGTCTCTGGCTAGTCACACACAGGAGGTCAAGCCTGGTCTGTCTAGCTAGTCACACATAATAGAGTGGTCTCTGGCTAGTCACACACAGGAGGTCAAGCCTGGTCTGTCTAGCTAGTCACACATAATAGAGTGGTCTCTGGCTAGTCACACACAGGAGGTCAAGCCTGGTCTGTCTAGCTAGTCACACACCAGAGAGCAGTTTGGTGAAGCTGTTGACATGTGACCAGTTTGGTCTAGGGAGGGCCTGTTAAGCTAGTCACACCTAATAGAGTGGTCTCTGGCTAGTCACATACAGGATGGCCGCATTGTCTAGTTTAACTAGCTAGTCTCTGGTTAGTCACATACAGGATAGCCGCATTGTCTAGTTTACCTAGCTAGTCTCTGGTTAGTCACATACATGTTGGTCACATTGTCTAGTTTACCTAGCTAGTCAATGTGACCAACATGTATGTGACTAACCTCAAATTAGACAATGTGGCTATCCTGTATGGGACTAGCTAAAGACTAGCTAGTTAAACTAGACAATGTGCCTATCCTGTATGTGACTAGTCAAACTAGACAATGTGGCTATCCCGTATGTGACTAGTCAAATTAGACAATGTGGCCATCCTGTATGTGACTTGTCAAACCAGACAAAGTGGCCATCCTGTATGTGACTAGTCAAACCAGACAATGTAGCCATCCTGTATGTGACTTGTCAAACCGGATAATGTGGCCATCCTGTATGTGACTAGTCAAACAAGACAATGTGGCCATCCTGTATGTGTCTAGTTTACCTAGCTAGTCTCTGGTTGGTCACATACATGTTGGTCACATTGTCTAGTTTACCTAGCTAGGCACTGGTTAGTCACATACAGGATGGCAACATTGTCTGGTTTGACAAGTCACATAAAGGATGGCCACATTGTCTAGTTTAACGAGCTAGTCTTTAGCTAGTCACATACAGGATACATGTGACCAGTTTGGTCTAGGGAGGGCCTGTTAAGCTAGTCACACCTAATAGAGTGGGCTCTGGCTAGTCACATACAGGATGGCCGCATTGGCTAGTTTAACTAGCTAGTCTCTGGTTAGTCACATACAGGATGGCCACATCCTGGTCTGTCTAGCTAGTCACACATAATAGAGTGGTCTCTGGCTAGTCACCCACAGGAGGTCAAGCCTGGTCTGTCTAGCTAGTCACACATAATAGAGTGGTCTCGGGCTAGTCACACACAGGAGGTCAAGCCTGGTCTGTCTAGCTAGTCACACATAATAGAGTGGTCTCTGGCTAGTCACACACAGGAGGTCAAGCCTGGTCTGTCTAGCTAGTCACACATAATAGAGTGGTCTCTGGCTAGTCACCCACAGGAGGTCAAGCCTGGTCTGTCTAGCTAGTCACACATAATAGAGTGGTCTCGGGCTAGTCACACACAGGAGGTCAAGCCTGGTCTGTCTAGCTAGTCACACATAATAGAGTGGTCTCGGGCTAGTCACACACAGGAGGTCAAGCCTGGTCTGTCTAGCTAGTCACACATAATAGAGTGGTCTCGGGCTAGTCACACACAGGAGGTCAAGCCTGGTCTGTCTAGCTAGTCACACATAATAGAGTGGTCTCTGGCTAGTCACACACAGGAGGTCAAGCCTGGTCTGTCTAGCTAGTCACACATAATAGAGTGGTCTCTGGCTAGTCACATACAGGATAGCCACATTATCTAGTTTAACTAGTCACATACAGGATGGCCACATGCTAGTCACACATAATAGAGTGGTCTCTGGCTAGTCACACACAGGAGGTCAAGCCTGGTCTGTCTAGCTAGTCACACATAATAGAGTGGTCTCGGGCTAGTCACACACAGGAGGTCAAGCCTGGTCTGTCTAGCTAGTCACACATAATAGAGTGGTCTCTGGCTAGTCACACACAGGAGGTCAAGCCTGGTCTGTCTAGCTAGTCACACATAATAGAGTGGTCTCGGGCTAGTCACACACAGGAGGTCAAGCCTGGTCTGTCTAGCTAGTCACACATAATAGAGTGGTCTCTGGCTAGTCACACACAGGAGGTCAAGCCTGGTCTGTCTAGCTAGTCACACATAATAGAGTGGTCTCGGGCTAGTCACACACAGGAGGTCAAGCCTGGTCTGTCTAGCTAGTCACACATAATAGAGTGGTCTCTGGCTAGTCACATACAGGATAGCCGCATTGTCTAGTTTACTTAGTTAGTCTCTGGTTAGTCACATACATGTTGGTCACCTTGTCTAGTTTACCTAGCTAGTCACTGGTTAGTCACATACAGGATGGCCACATTGTCTAGTTTAACTAGCTAGTATCTGGCTAGTCACATACAGGATGGCCAAATTGTCTAGTTTAACTCGTCACATACAGGATGGCCACATTGTCTAGTTTAACTAGCTAGTCTTTAGCTAGTCACATACAGGATAGCCACATTGTCTAATTTGACTAGTCACATACAGGATAGCCACATTGTCTAGTTTGACTAGTCACATACAGGATAGCCACATTGTCTAGTTTAACTAGCTAGTCTCTGGCGAGTCACATACAAGATGGCTCTATTGTTTTGTTTAATTAGCTAGTCGTCAACAGGAATGCTGGCTATAAGACGCAGATGAAGTCGGTCTGGTCTAGCTTCCCACACATTGAATGGTGACAAGTAAAGCTGTTGTTTGTCTGTGGTAATACTTCCAGTATTATTGATTTTCTAAAGCTGAATTTGTGTATTTTTATCTGTCTGATTTTGCAGATTTTTTACTATTCATGTCCTGCTATTGGTCTCTGTGTATTTGTGAACACTTAATAATATTGAAACAGTACAAAGCTGTTTGGTATTGAATACAAGCTATACAGCCTGGCTACGTCTTCTGTCTAGTAGAATGCAATAATAAAGATTTTACTAGAGAATTCTGAGATTCTTTGCAAAAACCGCAAGCAGAATGGTTGCACGAAAATCCAATCGGAATGGTATAGGAACAAGATGTGCCTCGTACTTGTCTGCCTGACTTGACAATGATATCCATGGTTTTTCAGAGTCAAGATTGTTCTATTCCTTTAGTCTCTCTTAGGGAAATATACAATTAACAGTCTTAACTAAAATAAGGCTTAAGGCAGCTCTCGTTGTTACAGATTTCAGTACATTGTAAAAGAAAAAATTATTTGAGACAACTGATAATGTATTCATTAACAAATATGGTCTTGATGGTTCGAGCTAGGGCTACTAGATTCTACCACATCTAGAGTTAGTTGGTTAATAATTTGATAACCAGAGTAAATGCTACACAAGACACCATACATTGGTGATTGCTGATTCTGAGTTATTATTACATAGTGCTAATTATAACTTGTTTAAAGGGGAATGACGATACACAAATCAAAGGTATTGAAAGTAAGAGAAATAGCTCTTACACAAATGTAAGGGAGATAATTCTTAAACAAATCACAGGTATATAATGAGTAAGGGAGATAATTCATTACTAAAACAATGGATGTAATAAGTAATGTAGATAACCCCTAGACAGACCACCTCTATATAGCAAGTGAAGGGAGATAATCTGAACACAAATCACAGGTATATAGTGAGTGATGTAGGTTACCCCTAGACAGACCATAGGTACCAGTATATAACGAGTGAAGGGAAATAATTTAAACTCAAATCGCAGGTATATAGTGAGTGATGTAGGTAACCCCTAGACAGGCCACAGGTACCTGTATATAACGAATGAAGGGAGATAATCTGAACACAAATCACTGGTATGATGTGTAAGGTAGGCAACTCGAGCACAAATTACATGTAATATACCAAAGCCAGAAAATCAGTCATTAAATCAAACAGGACCACTTAACGACGTTTTCATAGAGGGCACACATATGTATAGAAATAAGAAGGCGGTATTGAAGTTTATAGGTCTAGCAGAAAAACTAAAGGCATGAAAAAACCTTAACATATCAATAATATGTATTTATGTTCCTAATAAACTATATTTTATAGACATCCTCTCCATAATTCAGACATTCTAAAGTATTTTGTGAATTTAATTCCTGTATGGATTAATGATGATTTGATGCTCTACTTTTTATAGACGTAAGTTTGATACATGGGACTTCTGCCTCTTCGCCCCCTTAGTGCATGTAAAACTATCAGGCATCAAGAACTAACCGTTATTGAAGATACATCACTTCAGTTTTATGGTTTATTCGTCTATGAACAATGTAACGCTATCCACCCACTATGTCTGGGAGCTTCAGATTTACATCGAATTTAGATAAATCTGAAATGACAAGTCAGTTTTCTCTGAAAATGACAGCCCACTGTATTTGGATGTAAACTTCCTACTTGTTGTTGGCATGCTATAGCTACTAGTCCCCTGGTGGCCCGAGGCAGAGATTGCCAACTATCCTTTTACTTCATCAGCATTGTGTATATACTGTCCCTGAGGTTTAATATTCTAACAGCACAATATTGTTGAAGACAACATCCTCGAAATGATCCGGGATTGCCTTGTCAGTTATCTTCTTGAATAGAGTATGGTGAATGTGAAATAAAGGCTTGTTTACCTGACAGATATATAAAATATTGGCCAAAGATTGGAGACTGCAGATTCCAAGATATTCATGTTGGTTCTGTAGAGCATTGTGTAGAATTGATGGCTGATGGGTTCATGTACCTTGTGGCCATGATGCCTGCTGTGTTAGGGGTAAATAGCCTTGTGTCAGACTCAAAAAGGGGGTTACATTATATACTCCAATGGTAATTTTGACACACCTATCGTATTTGACCTGAGCTCCTATGAGGGCCCTTATCAATTTATTATGACTGAGCCTTCCATTCTTTTACCAACTTGGCTCTTAGCATGTTTAACATTTTATAATGTTCTAATGTGAACTGTTTTGAAAACAGAAGGTATATAAAAATTTCCTGACTTAAGCAGCCATTTGCTGCTATAGGAAATAACTATTTACAACTGTGTTTATTTCACAGTAATACCGAAAACAAGAAAATTGATTGCAGAAACAAAAAAGCCGTTATTCTTTCAAAAAGCTTGGGTATCAAATGTAACTGAATTTAAACATGACTCAAATACAGGTATCTACAAATACAGGTATCTACAAATACAGGTATGCTACAAATACAGGTATGCAACACCTGATATTGCAAAAAACTGAATGTATTTGGGATTTGGCGTTTAATGCATTTGATAACAGTGGTTGAATTTTCCTCGGGTTTTGGAAAAAATAGACCTACATAGCTAGCTTGTATATAAGACATGTGTGACTACCAGTCATTTCATTAACCATTTCCCTGTACTTTCTTTATTTTATAAATCTTGTGCATGCTGCCGTTGTAATGGAACACAAATCATATTTCCACCGCTACTGTTGGTAAAAAAAATGTATGAGGTTGCATGGTTAATACGTAATGAAGTGTGGATCGTTACAGGTGGCAGGCTATATTTCTGTGTCGAGTTTGACATGTTTGATAAATCTAATCAGGCTCAAAGCTTCTTGAAGCTTTCAGTTTTATTGGTAAAAATTATAATTGTGTTAGGAAAAGGAAATTTCTGTTGCAGTTCATATATAAACAGGTTTAGGATGCCATTAACTGCTCAGAGATACAAGGGTTAGGGAAACAAATTATAGCTCTGAGCCAGGTTTACGTACTCGCCTTGGAAGTTGGCAGAGAAACAAGACTTGTTGTATGGATGTGAATTTTAACTTGATTACTTCTCAAAGAAATGACTGATAAAACAATTTGCAGGAGCATGAAATTGGACCAATATAGACTGGGTAGCTATAAGTATCTACCTGGTAGCTGGAATCCTAGTTCTCTGGTCTTCAGTGTAGACATGGTAGCTATAGTGTTCTATGGTCATCCAAGGTGTTAACATCCACATAGTGGGGGCCACTGATATGCCAGGGAGATAATTCAACGGCTAAAAAACAAGTTTGTTGATAGCTGATACCACTGTTCTCAATCTCAAAATGCTTCTTGGTGCCAGTCGCAGAAGATCTATGTTAAAAACTTAGGTTGCGTTTCTATATTTCTTGCTACAGTTTTATAGATATTTTAAAAACGTTTTAATTGCCTTGAAAACTGAATGGCTATTGATGACATCCACAGAATTTATTTCATTAAGATGATGGAGTAAATAGTATAAATGAGGTTTACTCACCTACAAGTGTGTAATGTATTGGGGAGGGGGCATTGTATCCAAGCCAAAACAAAACAGATGTATTTCAGGTTTCTTGCCAAACATTGATATGGCAGCTAATAAGGCTGCTAATGTAGTTTTTATTGCGATATAAAACAGGCATCCACACTTCAATAGGCGTAATAAGCTTCTCCTGACACGCTGAAAGATATAATATTTAACTCATCCCTGAGAAAGCTGACAGACTGTTGCCAAAACTGTCAGAGTCATGAGATTGTTTCCCACATTTAGCTGTGATATTATAAAATACTCCAATCAACTGCCTGAGTGACCATCTTTGGTGAAAATATAATGACATTATTCTGCTGACAAGCCAATATGTCTGCCTATATTTAGGTTTCTTTATTTTGGAACTGCTAAAGAGGATGTTGGTGTACACTATAGAGAAGTTATTAGGGGGGGTGTCCCTCCTTGTCACAGACCCTTGCCTGTACGTCTCACAGAACCACACTTGTGTGGTTGTTAACTCTGGAATACAGCTTAAGTCATTTGCAAACATTTCCTATCTATTTTACTGCCATTCATGAATAAGATAATTACAAAAACTATCTGTAAAAATATTTAATGGAAATGTTTCATTCATAAAGATAAGTTGATGGTGGTTATCTAAGGCTTAAATTGGTTTCTGAGTATACGGACACTGTTGCCTATCGTCAATGTAAGTCGTCTCAACATGTACTTATCACTGAAGGAGCTGGATTGTATTGATTAATCACTATTTCAATCGATTAACCAAGATGTATGAATGTAGTAAGTGATTGGAAAGCAAGCTAAGATTTTACATAAACCCTGATCGTAGATCCAACAACAGGATGTACTGAACCATAACAGTCTGCTGTCGTGGTAATATCTGTTAGAACTTGTGTGGAGATCGTGATGAGGTTATGAAATGTGATGTGTAATTATCATACTTACTGTGGAGCTGTAGATGTAGAACTTACTGGGGTGAGCACGATCTGCTTATTGATCACAGCTGGGAGAGGTGGCAACATTTTAGATTTGCGTAGGAGTATCTTTGGTATGTAGCACATGTCAGCCATCATGGGAAGGCTTTGTCTCATACAATTGAGATTTAGAGTTGTCAAATATCAGTGAAATACTTACAGCTGTCTTACAACTTGGCAGAATTTGTCTGATACCATTTTGATTTGAAATGTGAATGAAATGTAGATAAAATGAAATAAAATGAAAGTCTTTAAATTTGGCAGAACCATTTTGTTGAAATATTGGCGAGCTGTTCTGAGTATTGATGTCAGATAGGATTTTGTATGTTATAATGGAATTGGAATTGTACACGTTCCCCAAGGCTACAATATGCCTGATAAATTAGAAATAAGAAAAAAGTGAACTTTATCACCCTACAGATATGTTTTATGTACCGTATTCATCCTACCATAAGCCCATGCCTGGAAATAAGCCCACTCAAATAGTGTCAGTTCAGTAGAAATGCAATCAAATGTTATTTTCATTGTCCTGCTATAGGCCCATCCCCCACACTTTGAGTGACAGAGTATGTGGTGGTCTCGGGGACTTAATGCAGGATATATAAAGTATCATCAGTAGTCTTTACCTAAAGGGACTCTATGCTACCCCTGGAAATCCTTGTACGATCACCAAGGAAGAGCCTAAACTACCATAGAAGTTCAGTAATGAAGCCTCGGTCTTAATTACATGATTTATATATACTTGTACTCAAGAGCATTTGGTAATTGGCTTAATATGTATAAACCCTCAAATCACTTTTGAGAATATTTGTTGAGATTACATTCAGAAAGGCTGTCAAAACCCTGGACTTTAATCTGAAAGGTTGTGGAGGTGAAAGGGCAGAGGTCATTGAGTGTGTTGTATATATATATATGTATGTGGGGCAAAGAATATATATGGGTAACAGACTGTAAAGAGATGATACAGGCTGCTATTACTACTTAAGTTTAGTTTCCAGTGTACTCAGCGGATTGCCTGTTTTCTACAGGAAGTTTTACTCGGACAGTGCAGATGTACTCACAGGCACTAGAGGCTATGCACTTTGAAACAACACCTTCCTGACTGGTTTAAAACAATAATACATCAGCTGGTTAAGATTGAGAGGCAAATGAATTCAAAGAATACGATCTATAGTGCTGTGACTGTAGTTGGCCCGGAGTACCCTCCTCCTCCTCACAGGAGGCACTTTTTATTTCTCTGTTGTAATTATCTAAGTCATTAATAAGGGGGTACGGTTTGATAGATTGTGAGCCTACACCGAGATAGTGAAGTCTCATTCATCTACACAAATCTATACCGTACTTACTGACGATCACACCCATTGAATACCATACATATATACCGTTCTAACTCCGAATAACACCCAGGCTTATTTGAATTATTCAGGTGCAAACAACTTCAGATTTTCTAAAACAAAAATCAAGATAATTATGGGTAATATTTAATTCATGATCTGGCTTTTCACCCATTACAGTGAAGCTGAAAGCTGTACTGAAGGTTTAATAGTGTTTTGCTTTGTCAGAGTAAATATTGCAAAAACAGTGCTGCAGTAAAAATACACAGTAAATGTGATGCGATAATTGCTCTAGTTTTGGTAACAAGAAATTGATAGGAAGAGGCAAACTGTAATAACAAACTGTTAAATAACAATCGTACATTTTTTAGAAGTACTTAAAAATGTAATTTCTCATTAAGCTCTCAGGAGTCTTTTCTACCTGATGGCGGTGTAATGAGAATGAATGGGTGCTGTGACGTGGCTAACACTGTTTAATGGTCGATTTTATAAGGCTTAGGTACCTCAGCTAAATCTAATAACAGGCTTGGCAGTGTGTCCACATATCCTATCATGATTGGGAAGAGTTGAGACGGAGAACATCCTAACTAGTACTGACAGTAAGACAGGCCATGTTAAGCACGGAGACTCTCCTAAAGGGAGGACAATGAAGTGTGCAGGACTCGAATAACATGGAGCAAATTTCAATATTTCTTTATTAAAAAAAAATGACAATAAAAGTAATGATAAGAAGCAAAATTTCAAGTCGAGTTCGATCTGATCTTCAATGGAACCTGGAGGTGCTCAGACTACAATGTGCTAAAGAATTGTTGCAAATGAAAAGTATTGAACACCTAAATGAAATAGCAAAGTATAAAAATATTAGATATGTAAGTAATGTAAAATCTTATTTTTTGGAAAAATAATATCAGAAATGCACTTGGTATTATGAAATGCTTAAAAAACTAAATTCAGAAAAAATACTTGTAAAAAACTGCAACTTCCTGGTAAATGCAGCCTACAAAGGGTCGCCAAGGAACTTACATTGTGAGTGTTTGTACTTATTCTTCATACTTTGTTTCTTTTTTACAGGGACAGTTCTGTTATTCTGCTCACTTAAAAACATCCTTGTTTAGGGTACAGTTTAAAGTGGATCTACAAAAGATACTTTGATCCGGAAATTTGAAGAAAATACCTCTTGAAAAATTTGCTATAAAACGGTTTCGTTCTTTCCTTGTAGCGTGGTTCAGTGTTCCCACACTGTATATGGATATTGTATATATTATGTATCTGTTTAAACGTTTTAATTCCAGATCATGTGTAGTTATGCCTATAGAACCGTATCTGTCAGTTGTTGGTAGCGGTATTTCTGGGATCTGTGTATGTAATTAGAGGATTGATTTCCATGTTTGTTTTATCGTTACAGGGAGCCTAGGAAAGTCACCCTAAAGAAAGGTTCCACGGGTCTAGGTTTTAACATAGTGGGAGGAGAGGACGGAGAGGGAATATTTGTGTCGTTCATTTTGGCAGGTGGTCCAGCCGATCTCGGAGGAGAGCTTCGCAGAGGGGATCAAATTCTGTCTGTAAGTCTATGTTTAAATTCTTTAAGATATGTCTAAACAAAAAATCATCATCTGGTATTACATTTTTAAAATGTGTTGAAAATATTTGATGACATTAACACATGGAAAGTAATTATCAATATAAAGATTAATGTAATCATTGCTAACCAGTTTATGGGTTTAATTAGACTAATTATTTAGTCTTCCACCTTAAGTTTTGCACTCTGTCCATCATAACTGTGTCACTTTGTCCTAAACTCTTCTCACCTAAAATTGTGAGTACCTCTTTGAATGGCAGTGTCACATAATGAAATCAGGTCTTGTAGTTCACAATACAGAGTTATGGCCCTTTGTTATCCTAGGTTTTGCTAGGTTAAGCTGCCCTGTGTTCAGTTTGAAGAAAAGCGTATGCCTTTAGTCAATCTGCAATGTTTGACCTTCTTTGGATTCAGGCCCTCCGAAAAAACTTGTCTTCTCAAACATTTTTTCCCAAAAAAAACAGTGTCCTGATTATCACTTCCATTCAATCTGCTACCTGATACAATATGTATCCATTAAGGAGCATGCAGCTGTGTGTAATAAAACTTGAGATTTATTCTTTATTGTGTTGCAGGTAAATAACCATGACTTGAGATTAGCAACGCACGAAGAAGCAGCAGCAACATTAAAGGGTGCAGGGGATACCGTAGAAATAGTAGCCCTCTACAAACCAGATGGTGAGTAGTTACAGTAGAAATAGTAGCCCTCTACAAACCAGATGGTGAGTAGCTACCGTAGAAATAGTAGCCCTCTACAAACCAGATGGTGAGTAGTCACTGTAGAAATAGTAGTCCTCTACAAACCAGATGATGAGTAGTTACTGTAGAAAAAGAAGCCCTCTACAAACCAAATGGTGAGTAGTTACCGTAGAAATAGTGGCCCTCTACAAACCAGCTGGTGAGTAGTTACTGTAGAAAGAGTAGCCCTCTACAACCCAGATGGTGAGTAGTTACTGTAGAAATAGTAGCCCTCTACAAACCTACTGTTAGTAACATGTATAAGTAGTGTTAGATGACCTACAGTTAGTAACATGTATAAGAAATGTTGGATGACCTACAGTTAGTAACATGTATAAGAAGTGTATGGGGACCTACAGTTAGTAACATGTATTAGAGGTGTATGATGACCTACAGTTAGTCACATGTATAAGAAGTGTTGGATGACCTACAGTTAGTAACATGTATTAGAGGTGTATGATGACCTACAGTTAGTCACATGTATAAGAAGTGTTAGATGACCTACAGTTAATAACATGTATAAGTAGTGTTAGATGACCTACAGTTAGTAACATGTATAAGAAGTGTATGATGACCTACAGTTAGTCACATGTATAAGAAGTGTTAGATGACCTACAGTAAGTAACAACTTACCCTAGTTGAACTAAGCCTACTTTTGATTGTTTCCCTCAGATTATTATTAGAGAGTATGTTATTTACACAAAGTAATAGTCGGCTTGGGACCATATATTTGCTTTGAATAACACACCATAATTGACCATGAAGGTTCCATAAGAGACCCTTGGGTAACAGCGTCTGTAATTCTATGTAAAAGATAGGAATGGCCCTGTGGGGACCTGCAGAAATTTGAGTTTGTTACCTTCATGCTACAAGGAGACATTTATACAGGGCCGCTGGGATAGGCAGGCCGAACTTGCGTTTGTCTGTCGTGTTGACCGAAACCGAGTGATGGGTTTGCAGGTCTATAAGCCTTAGATGACCTGTGTGGTTCTGTGGAGAGATGAAATCAATGGGTTCTGTCTGATCCAGTGTGAAGGAAGTTACAGAAGCCAGCGTACAGTAATTGTTCTGTGTGTGTTGGTAATTACCCTGGCAGCAGGAGAAGAAAATAAACACATCGTGTCATACCCAGCCCCGTTATATACAGACCTGACCACTTCTTTTATACTCAAAAAGTACAGACCAGATTTTAGCTGTAAAATATTCAGACATGCATTGTAGAAGCGTTTTATTTGAAAACTCGTGCTAAGATTGTTGATTTGATGGTACAAGTGTGTTATCAAGTACGTGCGCACTACAAAGCAATCATTTCCGTGTTTAGTATATGTTGTCTAAGAATATAGAAGAAAAGCTATTGAATGGCTGAGAGAATACTGTTTGTTGTTGATGCTAGTGGTGTGCAATGATAGACAAGTAATATTGCCTGCATTGGAGAATATTGTGTAGTATAAGAAGGCTATAAAAGGGAAATCATTAGCTGCAGATAACTCGAGTCTGCACCGTTTCCTTCAGTGTGCTGTGAATACAAGAGGGTGCTGGGGAAATATTGAGTTGGAACAGAAGATTGTTGAGATATGAGGACTATTAGATACAGTTATAAACCCACCAACGTAAGACTCATTGCATGTGTCTTTTCTGTACTTCAGAATACAACCGATTCGAAGCCAAGATTCAGGATTTACGGGAACAAATGATGAACACGAGCACAGGAAGCTTACGAACCACACAGAAACGAACACTTTACGTGAGGTATGTAGTCTAAAGGGAAAGCGTTGCTGCCATCAGCAGAGGTGTTTTTACCCCTTTTCCACAAGAGTCTAGTGGCTTTGTAAAATAACACCCACAAAGCAGCGTGATTTTGTGACAATACAGCAGAAATTGTCCAAGGGGAAAGGGCCGTTCATTTCACCTTAGAAATCACCTATCAGGAATGTAAAAAAATCCACCAGTTCAAATCTTGTGACAATTTCTAGTGTACTACCTGTTGTCTATTTCTATAGATAGGAACCTCGGGAATAGTAATTAACAAGGCCTAAACGTATGTAACAATTTTGTTTACATTTATCATATACTGTGCATAAATTTTGCTAATATTTATTTTTACAACTGTTCTTCATATAAATTTCTTGAGTATTTATTTTTGTAACAGGTCCTAAAAGGATTGATTCACAAGGATATAAATGAATCAGAACCATATTAAAACAGATTAATGTCCCTTGTTTAATTTTACATGAATAAATACTTGTGATATTTTTGAAGACACCTTTGACCCACTCACAAATGATCATAAAAGTATATACCTCACAAAATTGTAAGTATAGGTGGGCTAGTACTATCAGGCATGGGCTAATTGCCAGATAAATATATTCTTAGGTATATCAAAGTAATGGACAATAATATCGTTATTAAAATATGAATGAAAGTATTTTATTTATGTAAATTTAACTGATTGACAGTAATGTACTTATGTAATTCAAGTAATTTAAAGAAATACAAATGTAATTCTGAGTAAGTTTCAGTTTTAATGTAAATCTAAATGAGTGACAGAAATATACATCTGGAAATCAAAGTGATTGGCAGATTTTATACTTATGTTAATCTTAGTGACTGACACTAATATTACTTTTGTAAATCCAGTAATTGACAGTAATATATTAATGGAAATCTAAAAGATTGCAAGTATTATACTTATGTAAATCTAAGTGATCATTGACAGCAATATACAATTTAATCAATAATATAATATACCGATGTAAATCTAATCGCCAGTAGTGGCTATTACAATTGTAACACAAAGGGACACACATTGTTTTTATTTCTATAGAATAATAGCTTGAAATAGAACTGATAGATAATTATTTTGCTACTGTGTACAATCCAGGTCTCAGTGTTAGTGTTGTGTTTCAGAGCACTGTTTGACTACTGTGTACAATCCAGGTCTCAGTGTTAGTGTTGTGTATCAGAGCGCTGTTTGACTACTGTGTACAATCCAGGTCTCAGTGTTAGTGTTGTGTATCAGAGCACTGTTTGACTACTGTGTACAATCCAGGTCTCAGTGTTAGTGTTGTGTTTCAGAGCGCTGTTTGACTACTGTGTACAATCCAGGTCTCAGTGTTAGTGTTGTGTTTCAGAGCGCTGTTTGACTACTGTGTACAATCCAGGTCTCAGTGTTAGTGTTGTGTTTCAGAGCGCTGTTTGACTACTGTGTACAATCCAGGTCTCAGTGTTAGTGTTGTGTTTCAGAGCGCTGTTTGACTACTGTGTACAATCCAGGTCTCAGTGTTAGTGTTGTGTTTCAGAGCGCTGTTTGACTACTGTGTACAATCCAGGTCTCAGTGTTAGTGTTGTGTTTCAGAGCGCTGTTTGACTACTGTGTACAATCCAGGTCTCAGTGTTAGTGTTGTGTTTCAGAGCGCTGTTTGACTACTGTGTACAATCCAGGTCTCAGTGTTAGTGTTGTGTTTCAGAGCGCTGTTTGACTACTGTGTACAATCCAGGTCTCAGTGTTAGTGTTGTGTTTCAGAGCGCTGTTTGACTACTGTGTACAATCCAGGTCTCAGTGTTAGTGTTGTGTTTCAGAGCGCTGTTTGACTACTGTGTACAATCCAGGTCTCAGTGTTAGTGTTGTGTTTCAGAGCGCTGTTTGACTACTGTGTACAATCCAGGTCTCAGTGTTAGTGTTGTGTTTCAGAGCGCTGTTTGACTACTGTGTACAATCCAGGTCTCAGTGTTAGTGTTGTGTTTCAGAGCGCTGTTTGACTACTGTGTACAATCCAGGTCTCAGTGTTAGTGTTGTGTTTCAGAGCGCTGTTTGACTACTGTGTACAATCCAGGTCTCAGTGTTAGTGTTGTGTTTCAGAGCGCTGTTTGACTACTGTGTACAATCCAGGTCTCAGTGTTAGTGTTGTGTTTCAGAGCGCTGTTTGACTACTGTGTACAATCCAGGTCTCAGTGTTAGTGTTGTGTTTCAGAGCGCTGTTTGACTACTGTGTACAATCCAGGTCTCAGTGTTAGTGTTGTGTTTCAGAGCGCTGTTTGACTACTGTGTACAATCCAGGTCTCAGTGTTAGTGTTGTGTTTCAGAGCGCTGTTTGACTACTGTGTACAATCCAGGTCTCAGTGTTAGTGTTGTGTTTCAGAGCGCTGTTTGACTACTGTGTACAATCCAGGTCTCAGTGTTAGTGTTGTGTTTCAGAGCGCTGTTTGACTACTGTGTACAATCCAGGTCTCAGTGTTAGTGTTGTGTTTCAGAGCGCTGTTTGACTACTGTGTACAATCCAGGTCTCAGTGTTAGTGTTGTGTTTCAGAGCGCTGTTTGACTACTGTGTACAATCCAGGTCTCAGTGTTAGTGTTGTGTTTCAGAGCGCTGTTTGACTACTGTGTACAATCCAGGTCTCAGTGTTAGTGTTGTGTTTCAGAGCGCTGTTTGACTACTGTGTACAATCCAGGTCTCAGTGTTAGTGTTGTGTTTCAGAGCGCTGTTTGACTACTGTGTACAATCCAGGTCTCAGTGTTAGTGTTGTGTTTCAGAGCGCTGTTTGACTACGATCCTTCCAAAGACAGTGGTCTGCCCAGTAAAGGGCTGCCGTTCCGCTATGGAGATATTTTACATGTGACGAACGCCAGTGACGATGAGTGGTGGCAGGCGAAGCGAGTCACGCCCGATGGAGAGGAGGAGGGCATGGGTATCATTCCCAGTAAGAAACGGTCAGTTTATTTCTGTTATATTTTACCATCGTATGTGTACTGTAAAATCACTCTACCATCATATCTGTATATAAAATCACTTTACCATCATATCTGTACTGTAAAATCACTCTACCATCATATCTGTATATCAAAATCACTCTACCATCATATATGTATATCAAAATCACTCTACCATCATATCTGTACAGTAAAATCACTCTACCATCATATATGTACTGTAGAATCTCTCTACCATCATTTATGTATAGCAAAATCACTCTACCATCATATATGTACTGTAAAATCACTCTACCATCATATATGTACTGTAAAATCACTCTACCATCATATATGTATATCAAAATCACTCTACCATCATATCTGTACAGTAGAATCACTCTACCATCATATATGTATAGCAAAATCACTCTACCATCATATCTGTACAGTAAAATCACTCTACCATCATCTATGTTTAGTAAAATCACTCTACCATCATATCTGTACAGTAAATTCACTCTACCATCATATCTGTACAGTAAAATCACTCTACCATCATCTATGTTTACTAAAATCACTCTACCATCATATCTGTACAGTAAAATCACGCTACCATCATATCTGTACAGTAAAATCACTCTACCATCATCTATGTTTAGTAAAATCACTCTACCATCATATCTGTATAGCAAAATCACTCTATCATCATATCTGTACAGTAAAATCACTCTACCATCATATCTGTACAGTAAAATCACTCTACCTTTATATCTGTACAGCAAAATCACTAAACCATCATATCTGTATAGAAAAATCATATTGATGATTGTCTCCATATTTTTCGCCTTAAAATGTAAAGGAAAAACAATTTCAATGGGCCAAATTGTATGCCATTAGTGTACCTATCTATATGCATGAAAAGATCAAAATAAAATTGTTTTATAGGTATGAATGCAAATGGATGACGAATATTTCATGATTCATGCCGATAAGTCTTGCTAAATATATTATGCAAGCTATTGTATTGTTGCTAGTATTACAAATTATTACTGTGTTTTGTGTGTGTATCTTTAAATCAAACAATGGTGACAGAACAGCGCTCCAAAATCGTGACTGATTCAAAGCTATTCACAGTGTAATTTGATGTGGACTGCTAAGCATCATATTGACAAATATCAAACTAGTGCCATAAGTAAAAGATGTACATGACCCTGCATGACATGACCCCGCGTTTAATTTGAAATATAAAGTTTGTTTATTTTACAACAGTTGTGGAACAAGTTATTACAACTTATAATATCAGTCAATAGCATACAGGGGGTCTTAATGTGGGAGGAAACCGGAGTACCCGTAGAAAACCCAGGTGGTCAGCCTTGTGACCCTATATCTTTTCACATCCGCTCGGGGAACTTTAAACCTTAATTTGCATGCTTCATGTAGGGAACATATAGTGCAAGTATATGAATATATACATACATGAATACCTTATCTCCTTTTGAAAAGATTTCTTACCAATGACATGTTTCAAATGTTCATTAGTTAAAAAGCCAAATTAGTTGATAATTCACATGTAACAAAAGGGTATTCAATAGCTAATTTCAAAGGCAACAATATAAAGTTGATGAAAAAATTCAAACAACATTTTAAGCCATGTTTACAGCATTGTCTGTGGACCAGTTCTATAAAAAATACAATATATAGTATATGACGCAGTTCAAAAGCGACACCTCAAAGCGATGTTCTCTCCTTCCCCTACACATTCAGTAAGTATATAGAAGGGTTCTGTATATGCATCGATGGATCAATATTTCGCTGTGAAAGTAAAATGAAAAACTAATTTGCAATGCTGCAAAATGATGTTAAACCTCACATTTCTATGTTAAGTCTGCTGGGTATCTGCAGATTTATCTAGTTAAGTTTCAACTTTGCTGACATCAGCTGCAATAGGGAATCTGCATAATTGGGCCTTTGGTTGTTGTACAAAAACTTCACATATGATTTGTTGGAGCAGAAATCCCTGATATTCGATTAATAGCCCCTGTCTGTGATCAGGGCTACCCCCGATTTATTACTGTAAACTAATAACAGGTTTAGCGGGAAGGAGTCGGCTGGGAGAGGGGGCAGACTTCACTTTCTGCCAGGAGAATAATTCCCTGCCTACATGTCACAAAATAATGAACAGTGTTTAAGAAGGCAGTTTGTATAGACATGATGCAGATAACTGGCTTGTCCCACCCCAGACTTACAAGCCTGAAAGTCAATACTGCAGTTTGATGGTGGTGCAGGTTCACTGCTGTGTAGACTCTGCTCATTGGCCCACTGCATCAGTATCAGTGACATCAAAGATTGGAGACCTCACTTAGAGGTCCCACACCACAGATTTACGGGAGCCCTTGACCAGGGCTTATTGACAAAGGTCAGACCCAGCAGGAGTCGCTGATATGACCTATTAGTCCAAGACTTATTGATACAGACAAGGTCAAAGTTGGTTTGTACAGATCCGGTCTTGCTCTGTGACATTTCAGCCAGAGCTTATTGGTGCAAACTTGGGCAGGACAATTGGGTGTTCGAACTTATCATCCTATCAACATGACAAGCAAGCATTTTGTGTCCGACTAGTTTTGTCAGCTTTGTGGCAAGAACATTGTACTGGAGGTTGGACACTTATAAACATTTAACCAGAAAGACCTATTTCTTCCTTTTCACAAGGTCATCTAGAAAAATAAATATGTCTGTTTCATGTTACAGTGTGGATCGAAAGGAAAGGGCACGGCTAAAAAACGTGAAATTCACAGGAAAAACAAGTGAAAAGGTAAGATTTTGTTTTCTTTATTTCTGTGTCCCTTATTCAATGTGTAGTTATTTGAAGAACAAATCAAATTCATTGTTCAACATGTATTTTGTTTCATTAGTTCAGTATTTGTATGGTCTGTGTGTCTGTATAATAATCGCTAGAATTGTTGATGAATGGGAGACTACCAGATTATCTCCCTTGAGTGTTATTTGTTCATTTTATGTGCTGTCAAAGAATATAACTTCTTGATTATTTTTTTCCATATATTTACTCATGTCAAAGTCAAGGTCATTCAAAAACAGATTTACAGGATGTTATTGCTGATGATGTAATTGGTTTTCTACCACAAAAAATAGTTATTTTGTGTCATCTCATAATCAAAATTAGCATGAACAATATATATAGTTATATATAGAAACATATGTCATTGGACCATTTATCATTTTCTCATTTGGAAGTTTTGCAAAAATTATAGCAAATGAATTATTTGTTACCAATAGGTGTCAAATTTATTATTGAACAAATAACTGAAGGATCTGTTAGGAAAGAACAATAATATCTGTATTAGACTGTAGCAAGAGAGAACAATAATATCTGTATTAGACTGTAGCAAGAAAGAACAATAATATCTGTATTAGACTGTAGCAAGAAAGAACAATAATATCTGTATTAGACTGTAGCAAGAAAGAACAATAATATCTGTATTAGACTGTAGCAAGAAAGAACAATAATATCTGTATTAGACTGTAGCAAGAAAGAACAATAATATCTGTATTAGACTGTAGCAAGAAAGAACAATAATATCTGTATTAGACTGTAGCAAGAAAGAACAATAATATCTGTATTAGACTGTAGCAAGAAAGAACAATAATATCTGTATTAGACTGTAGCAAGAAAGAACAATAATATCTGTATTAGACTGTAGCAAGAAAGAACAATAATATCTGTATTAAACTGTAGCAAGAAAGAACAATAATATCTGTATTAAACTGTAGCAAGAAAGAACAATAAGATCTGTATTAGACTGTAGCAAGAAAGAACAATAAGATCTGTATTAGACTGTAGCAAGAAAGAACAATAATATCTATTAAACTGTGGCAAGAAATAACAATAATATCTGTATTAGACTGTAGCAAGAAAGAACAATAATAAAATGTACATTGAATACTTTTGATCCTATTACTGATAAACTGTTTGTATTGTCTGCTTCAGTCCAATGGTAGCCTACAGGCAGCTGCTAATGAAAAGAAAAAGAAAAATTTCTCCTTCACAAAAAAATTCCCGTTCATGAAGAGTAAAGACCAAAGTGGTAGCGAGGAGGTCAGCGCCGATGAACGTGAGTTTATAACTTGGTTTACAAACAGTTACATCTCTGTAGCAGAGCTTCTAGTGCTCATAGAAATAAAAATATTGATGTGTATAATTTCCAGAGTGAAAGCAACTGATGGTGTAACATTTTGGCTTTTTTGGGTTATTTGTCCTGTAATAAGAATCACTGATACGTTCTAATTTTCTGTATAGTTAGGGAATGGCATGTTGTAGAACTGACATAGCTGTTCATTGGAATCATAAACCAACCAACAAGTGAAGTAAATTGAACTTTTCTTGTGGAAAGAAAGAAATAATTCTGTTTTTACTGCAAATTGCTTACTTCTCAGAAGCACACATTCAATTGAAAGTTTGTGGGGTTTTTTAAAATAGGAAAATATATTACTTCATCAGTCCTCACCAAATGGTATTAAACCAAGCAGTTCAGTTCTAAATTAAATGTTTCAAGATGGGGGTTTTTCTTATTTTTTATTTCCTCATTGTTAAATTCCAGAAGAAGGTTGGTTTACGATTATGTCTTAATATATTGTACAACAGATTTGTTAGCATAAGTCTTTATGTACCCATAAAAGTGTGTATTTATAGCGTTTAAAATTGATATGTAATATGAATAAATCTATAAGAGTTTGTATTCAAGTTGGACATAATTTTATCAATTTGACTTTCTTTTCCTTTTATCCAAACATGCAGCTGAGGGTAATATTTTTATCTTATTTCCATTTCTGCTAATTGACGATTCTAACACATCTATTCTAAATACTCCAATTGCTTACCTCCCTTTAGCCCTGACAACTGGATGGACACATCAATTTATTTGGGCTGTGTTGCTGGTAGTCTATTGAAAATGACAAATTACCTTATCCCTCCATGTTTGACTTGTCTGCTTTTAAAATTTCCCTTTAATTTGCTAAATTTTGTATTTTTTCTTCACTTACAAACAAGGCTTCCATTGCTTCTCCCACGAAATACCAGAAAGGAAATGATTCATTTGTATTGTCACCGAAAGCTAATGGCCGTTCTATGTACTTATTGATTTCGCTGTGCTTATCACTGCTTACTTACTGATAATGTTTGACTTCCTGTGGAGGGGTCACATATCGTCCATAACACACTTCATAACACCAGAGATCGCAGCGAATATTCATTTTATCTTAACTCCAGCAGAAAAGCAAAATAGCTTTAACTAACAAAAATATATTCTTTCTTTAAAGCCAAAAAAACTTTCCTGTTCATACTTCAATTGATTCTGAATCGTTTATCATTAACAAGATTCGGGAATCCCTGTTGAGATAGATGTGCTTTATTTACGTGGGATGCACTGCAACCGATTTATCACAAAACTAAGACTGTCATCTTCGTGTAACTTTCTGACACGCATTCACAAAACCATGATTAATGTTTCCAAGAGAATATTGTTATGTTTTCTGTTTTCCCAGAACCAGTAGTAATTACTTGTGAAAAAAAGTTGTTTTTGTGAGATAAGAAAAGATAGATACATTTTTTGTCTACTTAAGGGAATACATATGCATATAAATAGTTACATAAACTCCGTAGATTTCCCTCCGGAATTTCTTTATTGCCATTATTATGTTTCAAGCCTTTCTTCCTTGAGTTATTTTGCCAATCAGACAATTGGATCACAATTAAGAGATCGATGTCCCGTGGAAACTTTGGAGCCACTTAAACCCTTCCTACTCATCACACAATTAAAAGTTTTTATTGAAAAAGAGGCTGAAATAAATCTATCTTGTCCGTCTCCCTAATATTGTCACCTTTATCAGGGCTCTGATTTATCTCCAACTTTCTCTAACATTACTACAGTGTCATAATGTTTCTCGTCATTAAAAAGGTCTTTGTTATGGACAAGGTCAGTCTACATTTATGCAAAAGCTCACGGTCAGATATAAACATAAACTGTACCATGTACACTGGCTATATTTTTCATTGTAATACATTAACAAACTACATGTATTTAGTTCATAAAAGTTCCTGGCATCTGTTGTTATGATTGAACTGGAGTTGTTTATGCAAGTTTTATCTGTATAATATTCACAATTTCAATGCAGCTGTAAATACTGCAGAAATAATTACCCAGCAATGATTTCATCTTCAACATTACGTAGTGTGTCACCTAATATTTCTGATATTCTGTACATTATATCACATCTCAATTAATTCTCTCATTTCTTCTTTCTCTATGCATAAAAACACTGAGACTTCCTATCCCTGTTTATCCAAAAAATACCCCAAACTTACTGTGCTAGTAAGTTTCTTGTTGGTAATATGCTTATATCAATCTAGCACCAGTTGTTCAAAGAACTGTTAATTATTGGGCTTTTAACTGAGTGGTTTCATGTAAAGTATTTTTAGCCATGAAATTATACAAGTGTTCAAAAAAATGTTTTAAATCATTTCCTTGTATAAAGATGTTTTTTGCATCCTGACACAAATTTTTCACTATAAATTCCAATAATTATGAAGATACTTGAGAACATCAAGTCAGTTTCCCATTTCCTGCTAATCTAACATTCCTTGAACAACTAGACCCTACTGAGTTATTACTGCTGTATTACATGATGAAAATTAGATTAGATGACTTTTAGAGTGAAACCTTCATTTTAATATCGACACAAACCACAACATAATTATAATACATGTAAAATGTTGGGGAATTAAGGTACCTTATTTTAGATATAGAAGTACTTTGAGGTATTGTGATGTGTTTATTTCCTGATAACCTATTTTTTGCACTGATTATTGGTTTGGAATGCTGCATGTGAAACTGAGTCTTCAGGGTGTATCAGAGCAGTACATAAACATACAGGGTCTGCACACAGGTCAAACAGGGAAGCAAACATACAGGGTCTGCACACAGGTCAAACAGGGAAGCACTCAAGTATACCAGAAACCCTTGGTTCAAAACAATAAACCTGTATATAAATAATATGAATTGAAGAAGAAAAAATCTGCATAAATACAGTGAAATAGCAGGAAACTGATCTAGAAATGATTTTCCTTTTCGCTCTGATGAACCCTAAGGATGTGGTTTACGTGTGATAATGGCAGGTCAACTTCCTATATTTATCCGTAAATTAAAATATTTTCTGAAATGTTTTGTTCCTGCTGTCTATTTACTATTGTGAGTAGAATTATAATGTGTTTGGTTTAGCGTGGTCACGTCCGATGTTGGCCTGCCACAGTGGCTTGTTTTATTTGCATACCATTCCTCATTAGTGCCGATAATTGCCTGCCTGTTTTTGATTGGGATTGTTTTGTTTTTTCCCCGGACAGGTACAGCTGAGAGCGAAGCTAGTTTCCGTAAGTAAAGCACCCTATACACCAAAAATTAAGACCACACCTTCAACTCTAGGTCTATTGAGTGTGGTCGGGGGTATGTCTTCCTAGAGCGTGAAAATATCACGTCAAATACCAAATCATTATAGCAATATTTTATATATCAGGATTTTTTTCAAGTTTCTCCAAAGGGAAAACATAGTTCATGTTAAGGAAATCATTTTCTTATGGAACTTTCCTGAAACTGGCAAAGAAAAAATTACATGAAGCCAAATACAATGATTTTATACATATACTTAAATGATTTTTAAAAAAATCAGAGAGTGAAATTTGGGAAAGTAACTGTTTAAGATCGTCAGTCATTAAAGTTCTTTTCAATGCTGACACTGTTATTTTCAACTCTATAAATTGAATTGAAAAGTTGAGACTATATATTTTTCAAACAAGTTTTCGTATGATTTGTCATTGTATTACCCCAAACAAATTTATATTATCACCAAAAACTTATATAGGTCAGTTGGATGTTTGTTTTTCATCAAAACGCAAGCGAATTGTTCCCCTTTTTAAGAAGACAATAGTTCTTATTGAAAGTCTATGTGTATATTTCTGTTATATTGCCTAAAAAGTACATTTATTTGTTCATGCATTTGATTTACATATTCATATTAGTTCTGATTTACATATTCAAATTACAGTTCTGTTAAGATGGTGTTGACCTAGAGCTATTTAAACATTACAATAGTTTCTTCATAATTTTCAATTCAAAGAATTACACCTACCTGGATATATACTATATTCTTACCTATGATATAAATTCATATACGAGTATATATTTCTGTCCATTTAAATTATTATTTGCATATTATTTAATTTTACCACTATTTGTCTATTTTGTATAACACTTCAAGTAGATAAGTCTTCTCCCAATTCAACTTTACTCTCCATACGTATCAGTAAAATATAAAAATATTCGTTTTTTTCTTGGAAGTCCCATATTTTTCATCACTGAGGGTGCTTTGCTTATTATATATGGATGTGATTAGTACAGATGATCGTCGTGTAGTCACACCACTGTCTTAACCCGTTAGCTAGATTATCAAATTATTTTTCTTTTTGGTTCTTTTTCATTGTTTTTGGTAGATGCAAATCATATCGGTGAAAAGAAATTTATATCACTTTGACCTTGTCTGAATATTCATGAGTAAACTAATTTTGTATTGGTAATCTATTTCTTGAAAGAACTTATCTTTGACAGTTACTTTTCCAACTTATTATAATAGGAAATGTCTTACAGAAATATAAACTTGACTAACACAACATTTCTGGATTTAGTGTATTGTAGTTGAAACTTTTATTCAGTAAATTGTTGGAAGACAGAAAAAAAGGCAAAAGCTAGAAAATCAACATTATTGAGTAATATTTTTGAAAATTGCTTGTCTCTGATATATCAGAAATGTATTAAAATATGAAATATGAAGATTTGTAATAAAGGTTGTAATATTTCTAGTGCTTGAACAAAATCAGGGCATTATATGTATTATGATATTTTCCGATGTGTTAGAGCTGCTAAGCCTTACAGGTTTACAGGTCGTGCTGGTATTTGTTTGTGTGATAGTTTTGTGGAATTCCCTGTTATGTATGTTTTAGACATATATTTTTTGTTTGTTTGTACTTGAAATTAATGGATGCCAGAAAGGTGATGGCAGAAATCACCCTCGTTTGTACTGGTTTTTCACATGTGTACACTTAAGTCAAATCAGTATTAAAAAACACATCCAAGGGAAGACTCAAAAGTGGTCTCCTTGTGGAGATTTTCCTGTAATAGATTGTGTCTTAGCGGAGTATTGATATATAGTAGATTGTCCTGTAATAGATTGTGTCTTAGCGGAGTATTGATACATAGTAGATTGTCCTGTAATAGATTGTGTCTTAGCGGAGTATTGAAACATTGTAGATTGTCCTGTAATAGATTGTGTCTTAGCGGAGTATTGATACATAGTAGATTGTCCTGTGATAGATTGTGTCTGTATTGAAACATAGTAGATTGTCCTGTAATTGATTGTGTCTTAGCGGAGTATTGATACATAGTAGATTGTCCTGTAATAGATTGTATCTTAGCGGAGCATCTATACATAGTAGATTGTCCTGTCATAGATTGTGTCTTAGCGGAGTATTGATACATAGTAGATTGTCCTGTAATAGATTGTGTCTTATCGGAGTATCTATACATAGTAGATTGTCCTGTAATATATTGTGTCTTAGCGGAGTATTGATACATAGTAGATCGTCCTGTAATAGATTGTGTCTTAGCGGAGTATTGATACATAGTAGATTGTCCTGTTATAGATTGTGTCTTAGCGGAATATTGATACATAGTAGATTGTCCTGTAATAGATTGTGTCTTAGAGGAGCATCTATACATAGTAGATTGTCCTGTAATAGATTGTGTCTTAGCAGAGTATTGATACATAGTAGATTGTCCTGTAATAGATTGTGTCTTAGCGGAGTATTGATACATAGTAGATTGTCCTGTAATAGATTGTGTCATAGCAGAGTATTGATACATAGTAGATTCTAGAGTGTTAGGAGTGTTTGATATGCTGTGATATGCTGTGATATTCAGTAAAATCGACTTTCGATTTAATACAGATATCAGTAGAAATTTATTTCTTTTTTTATTAATCATACTTGTTACAATAATCGGGTAAATGTGTTATTCAGATCGGTTTTTTATTTAGGTTGTTTTTTTCGACCAAATTGTTTAGATGATCATTAGCTTCTCTGTACACGATAATTCAGATACCAAAATCTTCAGTCCTTTTCATTCTAGTAGATTTTTCAAAAATCAAATAATGAAAACTTGATTTGAATAAAAAACAATGTGTTGAGGATCTAACAGTGTTGATGTTGAATGTTGAGTTGGGATTGTAAATGACTTGACATAGAAGTGGACGATGGATAAAACACTTCAAATGTGTGCGGCCATGTTCAATCTATTTGTTTGTGTTTCAGGAGGCGATGAACCAATTCTGTCCTATGAGGCTGTCGTACAACAAGACTGTAAGTTCAACAATATAAAACTATTTTATTATCATCTAAAGTAGAAATGAACAAATTACAAATACAAAAAAAAAACATTTTAACAGCAATATCTCTTTACATATTTTTTATCTTTATTTCTGACTTTTCAAATCAGCAGATTTTAATAAAAGCCTCTGATAATGGAGAAGTGACAGAGATTGCCCTAAGTCTCGTCCTTACAAATTTTCAATCCCCACAACACTCCCAGTTTCCATGCTCTGCATAGATACAGCAGTGAACAATGTATTGAGCCAGATGACTGTGAGACAGGATTCACTGACTAGGATTGATGGTGTCCTTGTTTTTGCATGAAGGTCACATCTTTCCATGACATTTCTCAGACAACTTTAAAGGGAATGATTTAATCAGTCTACGACAAGACATATATGCAGATAAATGAGATTTTATAGAAAAGGTTGGCAAGGAAACAGGTTTTAAAAATAATCCTTTACAAAAAATTCTTAAATTGGAGTTGATTGTAAAGACTTGTTAACAGAAAATGACTTTACATGTAAAATGTCTTTCAATGGTAGAATGAGTGCTGAGTGCCAACACATCTTCAAGTTATACCATTATATATGTGATAAGTGTAGGCTTGTTATACCATTATATATGTGATAAGTGTAGGCTTGTTATTTTATTTCACCGATTTTGAACTAGTCTTGTTCTACAAGATATGTGTTTCTATGATTTAATGTAGCATTGATATTTGAAAATCAGTTTTCCCTACCAGTCATATCTATAACAGTGTCAATCTGGGTAAAATTTGAAGATGTCCTTGACTTTGTCATCAGAAGGCCAAGCTTATTTTGAAGACCGAAAATGAAACTGTTTCATTTCAAATCTTTCTGAACATTAGCCTTGTGCAGATAAGTCAAACAATACACTATCTTTATTAAACCTTATTTCATCAACAGATTTTGTAGGACTAGTTATATATAGAGAATAATACATGCCTTTTTCCATATCACACCCAGTATCAACCTGAGACTGCAACAACAGCCCAAGGGCCGAAGGTTGATACTGGGTGTGATATGGAAAAAGTGATGTTTTATTCTGTTTATTACATACTTACTAATAAAAGCTACTATCTAATGATAACTTTCTTTTGAAATATTGAAAAACGAAAAAAAAATCAAAAAGGGGTGTGGAAAAAGTCATGATTTATTCTGTTTATTACATACCTACGAATAAAAAAAATCTTTTGAAATATTGAAAAACGAAAAAAAATCCAAAAGGGGTGTGATACGGGTTATGCGGGCTGATACTGGTTTTGGGGTGTGATATGGCGGGGGCTGATACGGCTTTTGGGGTGTAATACGGTGAGGGCTGATATGGGTAAGAGCAATTGTGTCGTATCGCATATACAAAAAAACCGTATTTATTAGTAAGTATGTAATAAAAGGTAAATACATATCTTGTAACTAAGCAAACTCAAAAAAAAAAATCAAGACATATAATTATGATGTTAGTCAAGGTTAGGTAAATGTTTAATGAAAGTAGAGTAACTGTGATCATTGATGTCTAATAAATGTTTGACTGAATGAGGTTTGTGTTTTACAGTGAAGTATACTCGTCCAGTGATTGTACTGGGACCACTCAAGGATAGAATAAATGACGATCTCATCTCAGAATTCCCCGACAAGTTCGGAAGCTGTGTACCTCGTAAGTAACGTTTGCTCCACATAACAGTGAATGTGTAAGTTCAGATCAAGAAAACTCATTGCTATAACATATTACATTAGATATAACACAAGCAGTAATGATTAATGCAGTGTTGCATGTTGTACATGCTATCTTTTCAAGTGGTTATTCGTGTGGCAGGTTTTAATTGTGGTTCTAAGGATTACAGTTGCCATCTAGCTTTCCTGTTAAAAATAATGTCTGTGGCTTTCTCCTGTGGCGACAGGAGAACCTGGGTTATTGTTGTGTCCTAGAGCAAACTCATTGTGAAGAGAGAGAAAAAGGGGGGGGGGGGGGGGGGGGGGGGGGANGATCATGGTCATCTTCTTGCTTCACACTACAGATTGAATTTCTATTTAGCTCATTTGATAGAACTCTGGACTGAGAAGTTTGGGATAGCTGGGTCAATCCCCAAGGAAGCACACTTGTCTCTTTCCTGTTATACATGTATTAGATTTAGGAAAGTTAATACTAAAAATCTGCATACTATTTTGATTATAAAATTGTTATGTACATATTCAGGTTTGAAATATTATTAAGTTCTTACATGATTTATCTATAATTATGGGCAAGTTGTAATATGGTGGATGATTAAAAGGTTGAAATATGACTTTAATCTATAGAGTTTGGATTTTGATAATTGTTAAAAACTGCAGGCAAATGTCAAATCATTACCAGACTTTCAGAAATCATTGAATAACATCATACCAGGTATCTTAGGTCAGAAACTTCAATGTGTTTTTGTTTCTGCAGACACAACGAGATCCAAGCGAGATTACGAAGTTGACGCACGAGATTATCATTTTGTGGAGTCTCGGGAACAGATGGAACGCGACATCCAGAACCACCTATTTATAGAAGCGGGACAATATAATGACAACTTGTATGGCACCAGTGTCGCCTCTGTAAAGGAGATTGCAGAAAAGGTAGGCAACTTTTCTTTTTCCTTCTAGCCTGAGTCAAGAGAATCACAGAAGCTATAACAGACAATATCAAATTTCTGTAGCTGACTTTAACCTCAACCAAGTAGACCGCAAAGAAGGCAACTCTTAAGTCTTGTTCTGTCAAGCCTTTGTCAAGGAGATCACAGAATAACACGTTACATGTCATTTGTGTAATAGTTCGGTTCATAGCCTGTAGCAGGGAAACACTTCAGCATTTCCCTGGAAATAGGATGAGCAATTAACATAGTTTAAAGGATACTAGACAGCAAGGTGGGAGGATCATTGAAACCTAATGTGAACTGTATACAGGGAAATGTTTCTGCTGTTAAACTTTTGTCCAGTGCATTGAAGTTAAATTTACCTTGAAAGCGAACAAATGTATGCAATAAACTTCGTGTGAAAGGTGAAATGGAAATGGATGATTATGGATTTTACACATGAACCGCGAAAATTTGAATAGATGAAAGTTTCATGGTATATAGTAAATGCCTGATGTCAATCATGTGTCTGAGTGTTCAAAGTACAAATCTTTTGTGTTAGTCATGTTTTATGTGTCCATGACTTATACAGTGTAAATATGTTTCTGTCTGCAGGGAAAGCACTGTATACTGGATGTGAGCGGGAATGCCATCAAGCGATTACAAGTAGCAGGGCTGTACCCAGTGGCTGTATTAATCAAACCAAAGTCGGCCACATCCATCATGTGAGTACTGACCACTGGTCACCTTGGTCACTCGGTCTAAACACTGTTAACAATATGTCTGCCCCACTTCTGGCTGTTCAGAATGATTTTGTTGCAGTGTTGAATTCACCAACTCCAGCTTGACAGTAATGTAAAGTTCACTCCGTGCCTGTTCAAGAATAAAAATGAAATAAGGAAAAAAGGTTACACCTCAGATTCTACTACTAATACATTACCTGGTCAACTGGGAGGACAGTAGTATTTGTGAGCGCAATTGTACTGATTGTGTATTTTGGAGCAAACGTTTAATGAATACTTCTTAGCAAAATACATCTCGGGTCAAAGGATAAAAAAATCAGTGAATTTATATGAGAAAAATGTATTTTGTCAATGAGTAGCTGAAGGTAGTTTTTGGTGTTGCCACTGTTTGTTTGCCATTGTTCGTTGTCAGAAAATACATGTCAATTTATCTACCGACTGTTACAGGGAGATGAACAAACGGATCACAGAAGAACAAGCTAGATTGACATATGAACGAACAATGAAACTGGAGCAAGAGTTTGGGGAATATTTCACAGGTAGGTTGCCCAAAACACCTGGCAAGTCCATAATTTCTGTAATAGGACATGTGATACCTTGCTTCATTGATACCGTAGTCAAAGAAGAAAGAATATATATATATTATTTGTTTTACCATTAGGTATGTGGCATTTGTCTTGTAGTATAAATGTACCATGTATTATGCAACATAAATAAAAAACAGTGTATGATTCCAGCATCCAGTATGTCCTTTCACTTACTGAGTATGACCTTTGACAATGACCTTCACTTACTGAATATGACCTTTGACCTATAACCGTCACTTACTGAATATGACCTTTGACCATGATTAACAGAGTATGACCTTTGCTTACTCTGTATGATCCTCATTAAATAGATAATGCCTTTCATTTAAGAAGTATTCTTTTTATTTAAAGATTATGACCTTTAAGTGTCACAAGTACGACACACATGCTCTACTGACCCTGAACTGTCTCTCTCTATTTCAGCGGTTGTACAGGGAGATTCAGCAAATGAAATCTATGCAAAGGTGAAGGAAGTGATCCGCGACCAGTCCGGTCCCACTATTTGGGTGCCCGCGAAGGAGAAATTATGAGCCATTCGTCATACAATGGACTCAACGCACACAGCAAACACATTCAGGAGCTTTCTTGTCACCTATTGGATAATATATGTCATGTGATCTGAAAGTTATCCAATTGTTGATGAGCAGACAATTTTTCAAGATGGATGGCTTGTGCAGTTGGATTTATATATGATACATAATAACAATGTGTTATATGTATGTGGCACAACATTTGGTGGGCATAATGGTCTGTTATAGACTGTAACCATGGAAACATAGACTGTAACTACGGTAAATATAGACTGTAACCATGGTAACAGCATGGCGGAGAGAGACGGAAAGGACTTGTTTTATCATTAATATATAATATTACATTGTGTAAATGTGGATCATCCTCACATCCATGTAAACCTTACTTTTGTCCCGAGACTGGGCGGTTCTGAAAGAGGGATGTGAGTGGGTAAGGGAGAACGCTGTGTGCAGATTATATGTTGTGAATGTTGTCTGTGGACTGGAGAAACCTTTTGTCTTTCTTTTGTTGTTTGGGAGGCTGTGTGGTGTACATAAATTATCATGTGCTGGCACAGATCCTGATTGAAAAAGACCAGTCGCACAAAACCTAACTCCAAAACCAAAACACCAAACAAAATGTGGTAACTTGGAGTCAACATGGTGGACCCCAGGAAGAAATGCTCTGTACAAGAGCTTCATGAAGTACATGGCACCATAACCAAACACAAGTGTCGATCATATTTTTGGCATGTGTTTATTTACTGTTGGTAGGGATATTTTATTAATTGTATAATTTTATATGAATATTGGTGTGAGGTACAACAGAACAAAACAAACCTCAACCCAGCATCACTCTTAAGAACTGGATTGAGTACTATATATTGTATCAGATATTAGAAGGAATCGAATTGTCTTAGACCAGTGTATAGCGCCTCATGGCTTTTAACGCTAATAGTTAAACGGTAACATATTTTAAAACCAAACTAATTTTTTAACAAGTTATACAGGATGTACAATAAGATCAGCCTGGAGATGGGCCCATACTTAACCATATATTATGTAAAAGTAGACGTTTTTACAAGGTGGAAATTTTCATCTGTAGCAGGGTTTTTTAGCCAAAATAAAATTGTTTGTAAAATCAAATTTGTGAAAATTTCCGCACACAAA
This sequence comes from Mizuhopecten yessoensis, assembly GCF_002113885.1. Taxonomy (NCBI): domain Eukaryota; kingdom Metazoa; phylum Mollusca; class Bivalvia; order Pectinida; family Pectinidae; genus Mizuhopecten; species Mizuhopecten yessoensis. The sequence continues at coordinate 398,538 of NW_018408864.1, read as the reverse complement.
AAATACCCACTTTTACAAAACATTTTGTAACCAAGGTAACGGCATATGATAGCATATAATGTTGTATGAAATTATTCCAGAGGATTAACTGCAAGAGATATTGGGAGTAGTGTACTGTCCCCTTATGAGCCGTTGGTACAGAGTACACTTCAAATTCCATTGTACACAGTACAGTGGAACCTCCTTAGTCTAGACATTTTGAGTTATAATGAAATCTAGGTGAACATTAACGTCACTTGTCACATTGTCCAGCTGTCCTAGTTTGATCCTGGCCTCGACCGTAAAACTGTAGGGGGAAATAGGACGTGTAATACAATAATACGTTGATTGATATCACATGTCCAAACATTTCAGTAAAATGTGTGCAGTCTGGCCTGTGCCACAGTGTGTGGGGAATGTATTCTAACTGCCTAATTCAGAGGCCATCTCAGGAAAAATCAGCTGGAATGTAAATTTCTTAATTTGAATTAACTTCCATGACATGACTGAGCATGGCGAAAGGCTTGCCTGACCAAATTTTATACTATGTGTTCAATCAATCGATCAGACAATACATATACAAGATGTTTATATAAATTGTGAATTGGAGAATTTTAACCTCTGAGCTTTATGTGAACTCTGTATGTTTGACTTTCCTCTTATCAGCTTTTGGATGTCTAAACGAAAATGCATACTGACCGCACTAAAATTTTGAAGGCATCTATGAATCAATCGTGTAATTATCTCACCAAGCCTGCTTAGCATAAATTGAGTGAGAAGGAAACTTAATTGGGTAACATTCATTTGGTGGATGAATACCTCTAGCAACATCGTGTGTTACCTAACAGGTTCAAAGGAAATCCAGCATGTCCTGTGAAAATGGTTTATGAAAAGTGCATATCGATCTTAATTTGTCATGACATGATAAAGTCTTCCAGGTGCATCTCTTTGTCTGATGAAGTTTATGAATTTTCATATTTAAAATAGACCCATTAGTCTCCAATAAAATATGCCATATAAAATTATTTTTATTTCAACTTTGGTGAGAAAAACCCCATGAAATTATAAGATACATGATATAAAATCGTTATTTTACTATTGAAAGGTATATGATGTGTCATACTTCTTTGTCATTTTGATAAGACTTTCTTCAAAATTGCAAGACAACTTTTCACAAATTGACTCCACATTGTGAGTATGGGCCGTATATGTGTGGAATTTAAGAGGATATTCATGTTTAAATTGCATAATTAAATCATGTGACATCAGTATTTGTGGTAGGAATTCGTGAGTTTATTGAGGAACAGATAGCTGTATAAGGGCAGATAACTCTGCAAAGTAATACAGGTTGTCATGGTAAACTCTACATTAATTTTCCGTCAATTAAATGTTGTTCATTACTATATATAACTGCTGACCAGTGTGTTGTCAATTTCAGGAAAAGTCAATAGCTCAATCTCTCTTGGACCCCTATCTTATAGATAGATCATGATTTCATCTTAACCAAGTTCCTACTTCTTTTAGTTATTACAAGTATGTTGTCGTGAAGGTCCTAGTCAAACGACAACCTAGAGGAGATATCACAATTTTATTAGATTTCCTCGAGTTTATTACCAGTATGTGCGTTCTATTTTGAGTGAGATAATATTTGTAGTGTAGACACATTCCAAGACCTTAGGTAGACTAGAATTCAATTTAGAATTTTTAAATTTAAAAGATAGCATTTTAATTGAAATAATTTTCTATTTAACAGAGTATGTTCAATAAAAACATCCACTTGCCACATCGGTTTCATACAAAAAGTGCAATTTACATCCATATGATGTTGTGTAAATGTCAAACTCTGTATAAATATATATATATTGATATGTACATTGAGTTATCTCCCCCCTTGTCCCTTTCACGAGAGTTATCTCCCCCTGTCCCATGTGTATAGCACGGTCGTTGGCTCACTGTGCTTCTTATTGTAGTCAAACTAGGCTGTACATTTCTTTAACACGGATCTAGCAGGTCTTTCAAGGTGTAAAATATTCTTTTTAAGAAAAATGTTATTGTAGATATTTTTTCTTCTATTATATTTTTTAAACAATGAGTCTTTTAGAGAAAAACTAGACTTGGCTATTCAAGAACCCAACAGGAATTCTCTTGTTGAATGTTTTGATTGATCAAACTGTAATTTAAATATAAACTTAAAGTTTTGATGTCAGTTTTAGGAATATATTCTTAATATGCAGCAAATTTGCCAACGGTTTTCCTTGTGACATTATCCAAGTGTAACTTTTGGGTGAGGTCATTGATTGGTTTCGTATAAATTAACCTACTTGTTACAATCGTGACAGCAAGTCATTGTTTTGGTGCAGTACATCACTTTTTAATTGATTTCTTTTTCTCCCCTAGACTTAGGCAATTGTTGAGGGGCATTATGAAATCCTGTCACTTTCATATTATCTTACATTTTGTATTCTCCACTATGTTCCAGCTGTGTTTTTAAACTTCCATTGCATGCTATTCGCTAGATATCTATACCTGTGGTAACGTTGTTTACATCAACACAATTACTGCAATTGTTGTTATTATCATCATTTTTATACACAAAACAGTCATTTCCAGGTGATGTATCCATTGTATCAACTTTAAAATCATGAAAAATGAAATCTGTGTAAATGTTCTGCAGAGATATGCTACCCTTGTTAAAGGGAGATAATCTGTTGGGTTATGTCCCCTTGTACCAGTGGCGACCTGTAGCTAGGACATGGTTCTATAGACATAGTACACCAAAACAGATACTAGCTCAATATGAGGCCAAGATGGATTTATAGGTGAATAGGAAAAATAAATAAATTGACAACTATAAACTTTTGTGTGGCATTATCTTTTTTATCGCTGAAAAATGCGTGATCCATATACTAGAATACAACAGCTGTACATGTTAAAGGTGTCGCAACGTTTCAAAACCGACTCCCTTTGTCAAGCTATGACAAATTGTTAATTTTGTGTCACTCGACCATGGACATTTCGCCTATTGATAGAGTACACACACATAACATAGTGTTACTCAGTCACAGCTCGACGAAGGGACCTATCGGTCTTTAAATGTTGCGACACATTTAACACGTACATTTGTAAATTGTTTGTGTATAAAGTAAAACTTTGATCTTAGATAAATCTTATTGAAGTCAATCATCATGTACCATATTACCTCACTTCTGTCAAGTCTTCATATGGCTTTAGCTGTTTCGAGGATTTAAAATTCCAAACAAAAAGGCACCAATAATTCACCAATTGTTACTCTAATGAAAATGTAAAAATTTAATTGTTGGGATAGTGTACAATTTTGACATTGTGCACACTATGTGTGCTATTCATACGCTTTCAGCAAGAGTTGTTGATTTCTTGGCGAAAATTACTACCTCACAGTGTTCCTTATACATGCAAGTGTGCAGGTAACAGCTAGCAAAGATCTTGTTAGTGTACTTGAGGTGTTTTAAATTGGTACTGCCATCATCCAGTTGATAATTTCAAATCAATAAGTACATCAATGGTTTTACAAATACAACAACACTGAAACAAATGTTAACTGTGCAATTTGGGTCTAACATTTGAGATTCAGAGGTACTAGTAGTTGGTTAGGCGGAATATGACAGAGAACTTGCTAAATAATTGGCCTAGAGTCGTAATATTTGGCTGGTAGCTTCTTGAGATGAAGCCTGACAAAGTTTACAAACCAAAATAACCATGACTTGCTTCAATTTTCACAGAGGTCGAATATAGGTTTAACATCCAAAAAACTTCTCCTGAGGAACCAAACGACCAGATATCACATTTGGCTATTAGCTTCCTTGGCTTGGGCCCCAAAAAAATGCAACAAAATGACATGCTAATTTTGAAGTTACAGGAAATAGATATGACAAAAATTTCATCAACTTCTACTGAAGAACCAAAGGGTCTGTTGTCATAATCCTGTTTGGTAACATCGTCATGATCCTGTCTGGTAACATCGTCATGATCCTGTCTGGTAACATCCTAGGTTGGATCACAACAAATTTTGCAAAAAGTAAACAGACCATTACCTACATTAAAGTCCACAGGGGTCAAATTTGTCAAATCTGCAAACATCTTCCAAAGACTAAAAGCTCTAAGAGTTCTGACATTAACTTAAAGCTTGCTGGGATTGAGATTTTACCTACTCTTGGTCATACCATGGAGTCGTTTTACATCCTGTCCCTATAACCATATATACAATTGCAACCAGGATTTTTCTGGGGATCCAACCTTGACCCTGATGGCTTGATCATATCACCACCCTATAACCAAATATTCAATTGCTGGCCATTTAGAGATGACTGATCTATCTTCTGGATACTAGGATTGGCCCCAGGGTCCTGCCTCACTCCTTGGTACTTACTCCCCAAGTCATAGCATGTAAAGAGTTGAGATCCCCACCCTATAACCTCACATTAAATTGGTTGGCGTGAAGAAATGAATACATTTATATCCTTTGTGTCTTTCCTGACCCTAGGGATTCAGTACTTGTTACAGCTCATTTTTCTATTAATCTTCTATTAAAGTACACGGTATTTAACAGATTTATATTAAAATAAATAATTCCAGGTGAGCTATTAAGGCCCCTGGGCCTCTTGTTGTCTTCCTTCAATATTGGCATTTGTTTAATAATTCCAAATATTAGAATTAAATCATTGTATATATTCATTCTTAAATTCTTGTCTGGCATTCAACTGTGCTAAATAACAATTTTAATGAAATATGTGTCATATAACATAAATTTTAAGGTAGCATATACATTCTGAAGTAAAACCAACACCAACCACAAGAGCTTCATAGTATTCGATTTATTATATATATACAATGATATGAACATACACATGTATGATTCTGTTGATTACCTTCTCATTCCAGGATTTCAATGGTTACAAATCTGTATCAACATTTCAATACATGTACCTTTAAATGAAGCTTTCTTAACAATAAATCGTTCCATGACAAAAATATGTATACAGATAAACATGTTTAAAATGAACCGCGGTGGACGCAAGTTAATTGTTTGTTATAGAGCTGAGACAATTCCAGTGAACAAAAGCATCACTTTGTTATATGAAGTAAGAACTACCATAACAATCCTATAATGACCTAAGATAGTATCAAAGCCATTTAACGATTGCCTGTTTATATCTTTACCTCTGTCATGAAATCCAGTGTTTTCTCTATATTTGAACTAGTGAGCTTACAATAATGATTTATCTATGGAGTTCCATGTTTGTGTCCCAAAATACAAACAAACTTCCTTACAAAAAGGAGAAATGAATTATTATTCAAACAATTATGAATATTTCCACAAAAGTTTTCTTTACAATATTACATTGATTTGTAGGACAAGACCTGATGTGTAGGACAAGACCTGATGTGTAGGACAAGCCCTGATGTGTAAGACAAGCCCTGATGTGTAGGACAAGACCTGATGTGTGTGACAAGCCCTGATGTGTAAGACAAGCCCTGATGTGTAGGACAAGACCTGATGTGTAGGACAAGCCCTGATGTGTAAGACAAGCCCTGATGTGTAGGACAAGACCTGATGTGTAGGACAAGCCCTGATGTGTAAGACAAGCCCTGATGTGTAGGACAAGACCTGATGTGTAGGACAAGCCCTGATGTGTAAGACAAGCCCTGATGTGTAGGACAAGACCTGATGTGTGTGACAAGCCCTGATGTGTAAGACAAGCCCTGATGTGTAGGACAAGACCTGATGTGTAGGACAAGCCCTGATGTGTAAGACAAGCCCTGATGTGTAAGACAAGCCCTGATGTGTAGGACAAGACCTGATGTGTAGGACAAGACCTGATGTGTAGGACAGGACAAGCCCTGATGTGTAGGACAAGACCTGATGTGTAGGACAAGCCCTGATGTGTACAGTGGATAATAACATTCACATCACATAGTGGTAATATACCACAGTAAAGCTTCTCATCTTGGTCCTAAACAACATCACTTAACAGTAATATTACACACTGTCAATCTGGCAAGTCATTGTAATTCTACTTGTCAAACTAAATTTCTTTACGATATACTCCACATCCATCATTCACATCAGTCAGTCATCCTTCATTCCCCTCCCCCCAAGACCCCTCTTACCCCAGCCCCTTAAAGCACTCATCTAACCTGCTACTATAATCCCTTATCCCAGCCCCTTAAAACACTCCCCTAACCTGCTACTATAGTCCCTTACCCCCAACCCCTTAAAACACTCCCCTAACCTGCTACTATAATCCCTTACCCCAACCCCTTAAAACACTCCCCTAACTTGCTACTATAATCCCTTACCCCCAACCCCTTAAATCATTCCCCTAACCTGCTACTATAATCCCTTACCCCCAACCCCTTAAAACACTCCCCTAACCTGCTACTATATCCCTTACCCCCAACCCCTTAAAGAACACACCCCACTCCATAACCATGTTTGTGATTGAAATACATACCTTTGTGGTGTTTTTTTCAAACAATCACACACTTTACAATACATATCAGAATATGATAGAACACATAATAAAAGTCCTGTAGCTATAAACAGAAACTCAAAAATCAGTGCATCTCCATACTCAATCCACTTCACATTGGAGCTCTTTTCTGTCAAATGAAGCCTCAATTTGTGACAAATTTCACAACATTTCAGTAGCAATGTTATTATTCACTTCCTGTTTGTGGTTGGATACCACAAGTAACATGTTCCATTGAAACAATGTTAGAGTTCGTCTTGTTTTAAGCTGGTTAAAGCTTCAGTACTGATGCTGTGATCCCGTCCCATTGTGACTCGTGTCCAGATTACCCCATGGAGAAGAAGGGTACTGTCTTCGACTGATAACCAAGAAACTGCCATCTCTTCTCGATGGAAGCCCCGACACCGGACATCACAAGTTTGAACAGCACTGGTAATCTTTCCATCAAATCTTCGAGTTCACTGGTGCGTGACGATACGCCGAGCTGGTGTAGGTAGGACCAGATGTAGTCGACACTTGCCCCGTTAGGATGGACGTGAAGGAAACAGCAGATCAGACCTACAATCAAGGGTCAAAGGTCAGAACAGCAGATAAACTTTGTCACTATGGCATATATACTATACATGCCTACCATGAATTACTTAATACACGCTCCTTATACCTTACTCTAGTCTGAGAGTCCTGTCTTTTCACCACATTTCATCACCAAATTCCATGAAAAACAAGCAAATTCGTGGAATGTATATCCCCCGCTTGCAGGACATATTGTAGGTTAACATTATTGAGGTAAAACATGTGAGTATAGTGCTGTTGAGACATAATGTATAGCTTGAAACTTGAAGAAAAAAAGCAGCCCTATACCTCATTGATAATCCGTAAATATGCACAAATCACATCGGTTGGCAAACTTGGCATGAGTAGAATTTGGTTGAAACATCTGAACAATATCTACAGCAATTATCACACGAAAACCAAAGAGTGCCTGAGATGGGTGGAAAGACAGAGGAACACAAACAATGATATCCAGTTTGAAGGAATTTGGCTAATATTTGTTAGAGTTATTAAGTGGAAACTGCAGATAATGATGTTTTTCATTAATCAAGGGACCATAACTCCGATTAAAATGGTTGTCAAACTTGGCCGAGCCCTTAATGTGTTGAACCCTGTAACTAAGTTTGAAGACAATCGGATAATATTTGAGAGAGTTAATGAACAGATAAGTATGTTTTTCGTTATTCAAGGGGCCTTAATTATGTCAAATAAAGTCCGCTGATAGTGGTCATCGAACTTGGCGAGCCCTTAAGGCTGTAACCCTATTACTAAGTTTGAAGAAAATCGGTGAACATTTGTTGTAGTTATTACACGGAAACAAACCGTGACAGACAGACGGGCAAACCCAAATTGATATGCCCCGTTTCAGTGAAAGCGGGGGGATAAAAAGGAGTCTATTGTGCATAGATACACTATTTTGAGAATTTTGGAAGAATCTATAATCTTTATCATTTTCCTCAATTGCAAAGTGCCCAGGGAGATTATAAAGTCTTTTTCTCAGTGAACTACTTAAAATGTATTGCACACTTTGTGTTTTAATATTGCTTAATCATAGGGTTCAACAACCTGCTTGTATATCCATTTCATTTACGTAAGAACTTGCTAATTTCATTAATTCCACTATGAGTGGTGGAGTGGCGAGGTGAATAGTGCTCTCGCCTTTTACCAGTATGACAGGAGTTTGATTTCAGACAAGAAATGAAAACGTATGGGTCACCTTCCCCGACCATTCTCTAGGTAATCCAGCAATATGAAGACCCCATGTGAACTTGTTACATAATTGTTGTAAGTTAAATTAAGTTCACTAATAACGTCAAATTTGGTGAATCTGTTAAAAAGACTTCATTGATGTTGAATATATATTTAGCTCAAGTAATGTCATACCTATCAACTTGGCCTCCTTCTCGGTGATGGTCAGACTGGTACCACTGCTGACTAAAGATGAGAAGTTTAAGAATGGGATATCTGTGACTGGTGTCTTCTCTGCCTTTGTCTCCTCAATATCTTCTGTTGTAGCCTGTAAACATCAAGTAATATACTGAAGGATTCCTGTCCCAATGCACTGTGTTTTATTGTTTATCAGTAACCTTCCCTTAATTTCTTTTTTGAAATAACTGGTCTGGGATGCTTAAATTGACAAGGTAGCTCAGACGGTTAGAGCCATATTATAACAATCTGAAGTTCAGAGTTTGAATCCCAGTCCAGCCCCACTAAATTCTTACGCTTAAAGCAGTTGTTGATGATACAAAACGTATTTTGTTTATTTCATCTTTATTTTTCCTCATTAAAATCCCACAAGGTATGGTCTTCTTAACAGAATTGATTTATAAAAATCCTCAGTCATCCTGGAAAAAAAGTTTGCAAGCGTAGTTACAGGTTTCGGGATACTGGGATCCTTTATAATATAACTATAAGCAACGGTTAGGAAGGACGGGGCACTGTGGTCTATACATTCATACATTTATAATGTAAACAAACAAGTCATTGTGCTTATCCTTAATTCTAAACATTTCACAGAGATTAACTGCAAACATTTCAGGTGCTCTTGTATGTCCCACCCTTGGGACGGAACCCATTTTCTCCCAAACTTGCCCATGAAAGACAGGAATTGACCCGTGAGAAGATAAACATGACACAGTACTGACACTGGCATGTTTATTTCGAGTATGGGTGACAAAGAATCAAACAGAGGTATGGTCCGTGGACAGGGAAATCTCAAACCCTTATCCTCGGGTTGAGATTTCCCTGTCCATGGACCACACCCTTGTAAGATATGGTTCTGTTATACACCCAAAAGGGAGGCGATGCCAAGACAGGCATAACAATGTACAAAGATCAAAACTAGAAATACAAATAAAGATAGGATAGGAAAAGATGGAGATCCCAACTATCACAATCTTGTGTGTCGTACACATTGATGCCCATCCTCTACATCACACTGGCAGTGTGTTATTAAACACTTGTCATGTGCTGCAATGGTTGTACCTATCCAGCATAGCTTTCTGGTTCATTTAAATTAAGACTAGCCTGTCACTAAATTGGTCATGAATACCAACTTCAATGACTAAAATTGACTTGTTTATCAGCATTTGTTACCTCATCATGAACAATATCAGTAAAAGTAGAAACTCTTGTGTGTGGAAATGTTTCCATTGCGACTTTTGCAACTGATTTCTGTATATTTATATATATTCAATATATATCTATTATGTACATATATTTTCGTATGGCCATTTTAGTCTTAAATTGCTTAACGAAAAACGCAAGAATTTCCACACATGATAATTTCAACTTTTACAGTATGTATCACAGGACATATAAATATGCCCAAAAAATTATTCAGGAAATCATTCATTTCATCTCGTTAAAACCAGTTACCTGTTCTGTTGCACTGGTGTCCTTGGTATCTGTAGCCGTGTCTGTCTGGTCGTCAGTGCTGTCTTTGTCCCCCGTACTATCTTTGTCTCCAGACTTGTCTCCAGACTTGTCCGCTTCCTTCTCCTTGGACTTCTCTCCGGCACTGCTGGTTACTTTAGAGGCCAATGCCTTGTACTTCTCCATTTCTTTGATCTGCATCCGAGTCTGGATCAATTGCTGCACAAGAAATAAGAAAAGGGAAGTGGTTTTAATGCTTGCGTTTTAATATTCTGTTTTACTCAACAGTTACTGTAAAAACTCAAATTCAGCCAGGCAAATGACTTCAAATTCTATTAAAAACTTAAAACTGTCATCCTGAAAGCAACAGATTTATCAACAAAGCAAGAGGGAAGTTCATTTGGCTGCAAACCCAAGACTCGGGGAGATATGGACAGTGTAAATTATGATTGATTTCCTATAAAGTGTGGAAAGGAAACCTTGGATTCATTAACACAGTAACCCTACAACATCAGTGACCATGGGAGAGTTACTCTGCAGTGGTTTTACACCGCTAAATGTTTAACAAACATTTGCTATTGGATGGAAAAAGAAGTTTCATTCTCTTGCATAAAACTTTACTCTGATTTATGACTGTGTTAACTCATGACAATCTATTTATACAAGAACATAAAACGTTAGCAAGATTTCAACAAAGGAGTTAGCTTTTCATCAAAATGGCAACCGCTAAAAGCCAAATACCAATCCGTATGAAAGGTCAGACGACTTGTCTTTACCACAAGAGGAGAAAACTGGATTTTTATTGTGAAAAATGTCAGAAACTTGTGTGTCTAAAATGCCTTTCTTCTGTTCACAAAAGTCATACAGTTTGTAAGCTGAGTGAAATTATTCCTCAAAAGAAAAAAGTCTTAAAAAACTTTATGGACAGAACAAAGCAAAATGACCTTCTACAAATTGGAAAATACATCACCTCTGCTGATATGCTCCTTAAAGACAACAAAAGTACTTTTGAGAATCTGTCACAAAAGTTGAAAAAGCAAACAGATACATTAAAACAAGAGCTGGATAAGCTTACAACAGAGACACTCTCTCTTTATCACAAAATGGAGGAGGATAATAACAAGTTAATCAATAAACACAAACAAGACCTGGAGATGTATGACAAGCAACTCAAGCAACAAATTCAAGAATGCAAAGCAGCACTTCAGCACGGTTCTCTCATAAAAATTTATGATGCATTTTGTGAGATCCATTCTGCTACCAGTCTACCTGTAAAACCTGACCTGGGTACTGCTTAGCTTCACTCCAAACAAAAACCCTAAACGTCACTTGAAAGCAGCCCTGGGAAAAGTCAGCACCTCAGGTCAAGGTCAACCTTTAACTGACCAGGATCGGGCAGTCTCAGCATCAGATGATGAGAGACAATCCTCTACACTGCAACAACACCTGTCAGAAGCCACAGGAAGGAAGAAAGCAGTGACGATGTACAAATTACAATCACCGACCAGGGTGGTGGAGGAGTGGGAGTCTCCATGCTACGTTGATTCTATATGTCCCACCACTGATGGTCGAGTGTGGACCAGGTTATAACACATTAAATCTCCTGGACAGGAAGGGCAAAGAAATACGGGAAATCAAACACAAGGTGGAGATCAAAGACATAAGCCTGTCACCAACAACACACACACTGTGGGTTTGTGACACAGAAAACAACATCATGGAGCTGGTATCAGGACAACTTACATACAGATTCAGTACCAAGGAGGAACCCAGGTGTATCTGTGTTTATGCAAGTAACCATGTCATTGTGGGGATGACCAAACACATCACCAAATTTACTACAGACAGTAAAATGGTGTGTACTACTACGATTAAAGGGACTGAGAAAGCATTAGTGTGTACACCGTACAGGATCTCGGAGTGTCCTGTCACTCACAATGTCGCAGTGATTGATCTCAATATCAAAACATGTGGTGGTGATGGAAAACAAGTTGTTGTCATGGACACTGATTTTATAAAACTGTTTGTATTTAGAGTTGACATCCCCAGTACATATGAACAAACACGACAAACACGAGGTGGACCATTTAACCCCCATTGTGTGGTGTATGACAGCGTGGGAAACCTGATCATAGGGGACTTTGATAGTTTCAGGGTTCTACTCATCAGTGGACGTGGCAAGTTGTTAAGGGCCATATACACAGACACACTTGCGGACTATACACAAGCTATAGGTGTTGGCAGGATGAATATCCTGTGGGCAGTGATTGGGTCTTTTATTGGGCAACAAAAGATCAAACCCCTACAGTACAACAGTGTGTGATACATTTGACAAGCAACTAGTTGATCTAGAAATCGTGACAAAGACAATGAAATCAGATGAATGAAACTTACTATGACTGCTGATTAAGTACTGATTGTATATGTATATGTAAGTTATGTAAAAGAGGCATAAGGGGCCTGAAGATGCTTGCCTGTCTTAAGTGTCCTTTCTTTTCACAAACTTTCTAGCACAATCTTTCAGCAAGCTACTGGCTAATATTAAATCTATTCCTTTTTAGTACTTTAGAAATTGATGTATTTAATTAATTTGACCCCTGTGCCTTTGAATACAGATTAACGTCATTCCATTTTTTGACAAACTTATGATAAACCCTTATGGCCTTGAATATCAGTTGAGGTAATTTCTTTATTCAATCATTTGAATTCACCATGCAGGCAAGATACAGGCTTTATATTATAACTATTGGCCTCTTGACTCTTCAGAAGAAGTCATAATCCATACCAGCAAATTCTGGCGACATCTTCAGAAGAACCTGATTGAGTGTTTTAACAGATTTGACAAATGGATCGAATAGCTCACACTTGCAATTAGCCGCATTAGACAGGTGACTACTATTTTCAGTATATTGATGTAATAATTACCGTGATGGGGAAATGAAAGTGACCACTGACGACAGGTGGCCGTTTACAACAGGTGGCCACTATAATAATTTTGACTGTACTTTTAACACCTTAATCATGGGATCCTTCGAATACTGCACCAGTCAAAAAAAAATTGCCACCATGAAAACCTTGACTAGTCAAGAAGAGTAACACAAAAGTGTTATGGACAAAGTTTCTACTCTAATAAACATCTAAGCAGACGACCTACTTGTTGCATGCCTTGTAGCACGGTCTGTAACATCTTCATCTGGTTATCCTTCTCCACCAAAGCATCCTTGTTCTCCTGGCGAATCAGATGTGTCTCATTCTGGAAAGCTTCCACCTGGCGCTTCAGGGCCTCATTATCCTCACGCAGAAACATAAGCTGGTCTGTAGCACAAAAGATGACAGTTTATGTCACTTTCACATCAGTTTATATCACTTTCACGACAGTTTATGTCAATTTCATGACAGTTTATGTCAATTTCACAACAGTTAAAACTATAGCACAAAGCATTAAAATAAAATTTAATTATAAATTATCAAACAATGACAGTTTTGTCACTTTAACATCAGTTTATGTCACTTTAACATCAGTTTATGTCACATTCACATCAGTTTTTGTCACATTCACATCAGTTTTTGTTGTCACATTCACATCAGTTTTTGTCACATTCACATCAGTTTAAACTTAATACCATAGCACAAAGCATTACAATACCAATTAATAATTCCATTTTTTACATCAATTCAGGTTAAACTTCATTCTGTAGAACAAGAGTATACCGCAAGTCAAATGTTCTATGATTGCATTTTAAAGTCTGGTTTTAAATGGAGCACATGGGATTACAAGAAATGGCTTCAAATCTTAAAGTAATACAGCATGAGGAATTCAAGAAATTTGTAAGTCATAAATGTCAGCTACATTTTGATAAGGAAAGCAAGTAATTTATTGAAAATTTAAACATCCAGACTGTTTAAAGAAGTTAATGTAAGAGGCCAACAACTTTACAGCTATATAAGCCACCATTGTATAAAAGGTGACTTATCTGAATCACTAGCCACTCGCCAGAGATTACTTTATGCATCAACTTGCAAAGAGACTTATTCATGATTTGAAATCTTTAACAAATATTAATTCCATAGATATATTATTAAAATAGCATCCTCTCAATTGTGAATTCAAGTTTTCGTAAATAAAACCTACAGACATAATTTGCGAAAAGAAGTACACTGAAAAATAAAGTGATTAACAATATATTAAACTGCTGTTCAAACTTACTTTCTTGTATGTGTAGGGTAGACGCAGCAATCTGATCGTCCATTTTCTTCTTCTTGGCAGCAGAAGGATCGCACACCTCATCATTATCAGACATCTCCATGTCGTCCTCCTCACGCGAGCCTAGGAACTCCTCCTGTTGTTGTTTCTTGATCTCCTAAACATGCAAACATTCCACAGAATTATAGTGGATTCTTACTAGACATGCAAGCATTCTGTAGAATTAAAATTGTTTCTTCATCTTCCAAATACAATTTTAGAGCTTTTCCCCCTATCTCCCCAAACAATTGGTACAGTTTTAAACCCAGTGGCATATTTCACCTAAACATAACCGGGTACATATAGTAGTCACGGTTTCTAAAATTACGCCATCAAACATTCAGAGCTCAATCATTACTTCTATAATATTTTAATATACACAGCTGTTGCTGGGTCCCATCCTCTACACTACTTTTTCCCATCTTCCCCACTCAAGCATTCAAAACCATCATTCAGCTATTTCTTGATCCCTTCCACTTTCTTAAATATATTTACATTTAAATTTTAAATTTGTATTTGTAGCTCAAATTTCCTCTCTGATGCACTTCATGCATAATATAGCCATTTCACAAAAACACTCCATTGCATTCATCCACTTCTTAACAACTTTTACCTTCTATGATAATTAATACCTGGTAATTAAAATTATGAACAATCTTCAAATAAAGTTTAAAATAGTTAATTTTAAGGTGATGTTCAACTACAAGCCTAGAAATAAATATTTGGTATGTCAACTCTGGAATAAAAAAACAAATGAATGTGTCGGACTGCGGCCTCGTTACATCTGGATTGTCATACATGTACTTACCACAGCCGTGTCATCAGATCAGATGTAACCAACATCTTCTTGACCAACACTTATGATCATGCGGCAATGTAAGGTCAGCTGGTTGTCTTATTTCATCTTTTGACCTTTTCACATCTTACCAGTATAACTTGTAGTCCATATCTTCAACTAACTTAACTTTACTGTGAACATCCGTCTTTACTTTATCGAAACTATTTTGTGTTTTGCAAACCATGTAAAACTATTAGTGTTCTCCATATCTACACCTAAACTATCATCTTCCTTATAAGTATTCATAGAGTACAAAAAGGCTGAAACTTGGGGTTTTAATTCTTTCTGATTCCTTTGGAAAATTTCCAAAGTTTACATTTTACATTTTTAATTTGGAAAAAGCTGAGAATTTTCTTCTAACCTAGTTAAAGGGAGCAAACTATCAACCCATTTACTTTATTTATAACAGAATGAAAACTAATCTAGCTCCAAATGTTATAGCAATAATCTAGCTAATAGCCTGGGAGTGACCCATCCTTGATATCCAGGGGTTACGCTCACTTTCGCTCTCTGCACCCCTGGAATATGTCATAGCAAAATTGAAGGCTCGGTGTGTGCCACCTTGTTGATGAGACAAGAAGACTAGTTTGATCCTTTGAGGTACATCAAAAGAATTTCGCAGTCACTTAACGGTTAAAATTGACATGCTTTGAAGTCGGGCTTCTCTCCTTTGTAAATCTTGTAAATCAAAGGACAGGTATTGGCCTAGCAATTGGTAAGTTTTTCTTACCCGAGACCAATCAAACAGCTATCTTTGTGCCTTCAATTTTGCTATGACATATTCCAGGGGTGCAGAGAGCGAAAGTGAGCGTAACCCCTGGATATCGAGGATGGGAGTGAATGTACTTAGCTTTAGTAACTATAACTTAATATGCTTCCTGCACTCTCTCAACAACTAACATCTATCTATTCATTTGTCCTGATTCAGTTCTGGACTAGTCTTGGAAGCACATAACAGATAGTGAAACTGGGCTTAAAGGTCACCTGTCTTTAGTTTCAGAATCCCTGAAATGGAGCTTTGTCACTTAAAGTAACCTATCGATAAAGATCACCTACATGTATGAATACAGATTGCTTTGCTGTCTCCCTGATAGGATTGTGTAGATAATTTTAACTGACTTTAAACATGGCAGAAATTCAAGAACAAATTAGTTAATACTGATAACCTAGTGACTTTCACCTACCTTCATCAGAAAAGACCTACCTGCAGTTGTTTGTGCCAAAGCTCAATGTTCTTGCGCTGAGCCTTAGAAAAATGATCCCAATTCCTCTGTTTGAGAGCGGAAGAAAACACCCTCTCAATCTGATCGACTTGAAGGGAACAGGAACAGAGAAATACAATAGATTAGACTAAGGGTCTGTGATCTGGGACTGACTTTGGCCTCGTCATACAATACCAGTCTGCGATTCACATTCAACGATAAAGTCCTGTACAGCACTTAAAGGTCTAGGCCTTCGACAGCTGCATCACATTCTGTACTCACGGCAAACACCTTTTTTTATAAATCAAAATTGTTGAAATGTATCTTATTGCCATTTCCAAAATAACTTTGAATTTATAGACAATTTGTCTCGTATTTTTTAAATTCAAAATCCTGTTGCCATGAATACAATAAATATCATGCACTTGTTTGACAATTGATTACTCAAGTACTTACAGCATGGATTTCACAATACTTTTTGTTAAAATTTAAGAAAGGTAAGCCAATATTTTAAACATTGCTTTATAATTTTATATACATTGTACATGTAAATTACTAAATTACTAATAATGATAATGTTTTGCCATTTTAAAATTCAATAATGTGTATAGTTTTCCATTCCATGCTGATATTGTAGTTGAATTTTGATCCACTGACTTTCTTTGTCTACTGACCATTCCACCTGTGATAAAAACCGACAGCACTGAGTCCTCTGAACGCGGAAAAACAGGTATCAGTCCGTTTTACATACCTGTACTTTATATACATGTAATAGATATAATCGATTTTAATGCCCTCCTGAATTCATTCAATGACATCATGGCTGGGTATAATATTTCATGTTTAGTTCGCAGACAGATCTTGAGAATTTCTACTTGCCAACCTAAACATTGAACCTTTTCACCAACACTGACAAAGGAGTTAATAGTTGAACTGTTACATCCTGGAAGGAAGGAAGAGCTTTCTTCAGAAGATGATTGACACTTGTAATAACTTGTAAGGGTTTAATACTTCAAGCTTTGATCACAGGTAGAATTCAGTTCACACTTATACATTTACCATCGACAGGAACAGACTCAATGTATTAAAGGTTGTTATTTTACACCTCCAAATACTGTAAAGGTTCCACATTTTACTTTTTACTTTTTATTTACAAGAGTTGTCAAATCGTGACAGCCAGGGAAGAACTTCAGGTAATTTTTCTGCTTAAGAACAGCATTTGTATGATGGATTTTGAATTCCAAATAGATTGTATGATTTTTTTTTGGCTGTGTTTTTCAAAAGAAATTCCAGGATACTGGCAAAACAAACGAACCTCTGCAGTTCCATATTAATTCCAATAAGATTTCCTGTATTACAAAGTTGTTGAACGACTCGGGTATACTCACCATAGGAACTGACAATACTTGTCTATAACTGAACTGAATCCAATTAAACCATCTACATTAAATGATACCGACAGGAGCAGAGAAACACTTACTAGATTTAATATGGTTTGGAGTACTGTACTTACTAGTAAATATTATAATTCACAGAGACAGGACATGTTTGTACTTACCAAGGTCAACACATCAGGTAAAATTCAATATGTTCCTAGCTACTTTTGATGTTTTCTAACCAGAGGATGTTCTTTGACCTTGTGAGTACGGGAAATTCACTTTTCACTAACGATACTTACCTAAATGCTTGCAACTTCATGACATGTCCTTACCGTGACTTGGGAAATGAATCTCCATTCACTGGTATTGTTCTGTCCAATATGTCACAACCACAAAGCCATAATAGTGTGTTTTTCAAACTGCCATCATTTGTTTGTATACGATTGATTATGTTTTAAAATCAAAGATGTATTTTCTAGATCTGTAAACCATGATATAATATCAAATCAATGAAACTAATCAATTTCTACCCTCTCACGTCCAATTTATATTCACTCACTTAAATTTTAATTTCTTTAATTCAAAATGAGGTACAATTTGGCTTCGAGGTTTCGTAAATGAAGTTGCAAGCATTTCTTCTTCACATAGATTTACATATTATATTGCCCATAACAAAACTTCAATGTGATATAAACTTGTACAAATTTGGTAAACTTGACGTGTGTTACCTTTCAATTAAAACCGCCTGAAATGTCTATCTTGTGGCAGTCTGACCCTGTACCTCAAACCTACCATAGATTATCAGTCCAAGCTTGTGTCGTTTTCTTACCACTTCTTATCTAATTGTTACTAGTGTAACAGGGAAGAGAATAGCGTGCTTCCACCAGGGATCGAACCCTCGATCTCCAGGTTCCTAGTCGGACGCTTTACCACTGAACTAAAGAAAAATTCCCTCTAGCTCTACGCTAGAAGGCGACCGTAATCCTATGTACAATTAAAATCTGATACACTAGTAAACAAAAACATTTCTCCAGAACTCATTGATATCATTCCAATATGGACAATTACAAATGACTGTGAAAGAGGATCATTTACCGACAAAATTCTCTTTTTGAGTCCCTGTGACTTCGACAGAATGTAAGCCGCAACGATTACCACAACTCACTTTCAACAGTAGTCGGTATTATTAAACATACCTTACAGAATTAGTTGAGTAGCAAAAAATGCTGATGTTAATATTCAGAGAAATAATTCTTCCTTTCTGGTCAATAGTGAAATCAGTACACAGCAAAATCAAAGGATCTTCAGGTCCTAGAGACATCTTCCATCAAAAGGCCAGACTTGAACTTGACTTAATGGAATGCAGACAATGCTTACCAACAGATGTCAATGGGTGCTCTTACGAGGACAATGATGTCCACCATTCAGTACTTATCAATTACAATAATGTAAACCCTTAATTTCTACTATTTTCAAAAAGTTTCAACGGTTGAAAATACACTTTTATATTCTTGAAATTCTATTCAGTAACCAATATTTGATTTCAATAATTTCAATACTGAAGTGTTATAATAAAATAAATATGGAAAATGCAGCAAAATATTCTATCCCCCCCCCCCCCCTCCCAAGTAGGGTCACAATTAATCCATACAAAAAGGTTGGAGATTTTTAATTCAGTAAAGAATATAACATATAAATGTAAAAATTACATAAAAATTAATTGATGGCTCCAATTTGGTCTGTGGAAAGCTTGTCAAGTTCAAATTAATAAATAACACATGTTTTCAAAATAGGTAGAATCCCAGAGCTAACAGATGAGTATTGAACTTTAAAGTCTACTCAACCAATAACTAAATGAGCTTGTTATTCCATCTGTTGATAAGCAAGTATCTGGCACTGACCAGCCACAATACTGACTTGTAGCTCCAGGGACGGAGAACCACAGACTCGGGACACTTACACTGTTGAATGATGCCCTCAAATGCTGCCTGGAACTTCTGCTTTGCCCGTTGTACATCTTGTTCGGCCTCGTTCTTCTCCCCCAGGAGTTTGCGGATCTGTGAGTTAGTACACTGGATGAGACTGTAGAAGTTAGCTACATTCCGCTTCGTCAAGTCTCCGCGCTCAAGCCATGTGATAACCACATTGTTTGCCATCTGGTATTCACCATCAGCTACAACAAAAAATACATGATCGAGAATTAACCCACCAAGAATAGTTGGCTTTAGAAAGAGACATAGGTGTCAACCTATGAAACCTCCCATGAGGAGATTTCCCTCATTTCCAATGAGGGAGAAAGTCCATGAAACTGCTAACCCAATTTATCTTACCCTTTTTTTTATCAAAATAACTCCAAAAAGCATTCATTTGATTCAGACACACCTGTTATGATCATTATATACACCCTGCAGTAACTAGGAGATCATCTGACCATAGGATGTAGATTTTGACTTTATGTGAGTTTGGACTTGAGTGAGGGAGTTTCTGGGGAGATTGGTAAACTTTGGTCAAAATGAGGGAAGGTTAACAGCTATGGAGACCCCTTTGATAGAACCTCAGCTACGATACAGAACTTCAATTACCGTATTACACTTTCAGCAATGCAAGATTTTGCACCCATTGGTATGTCTGATTTGATAGTTTCCTAAACAAGAGGCCCATGGGCCTTAACGGTCACCTGATATATTTATACAGAGAGTTGATTTTGTTCTTAACATGAACAGAAATATTATTCAAAGTGACAAAAAACAATAAAACCACCTTACTCAATATCTAGCATACAGATTTCAGACAAAGGATTTGAAACTAGCACCTCTGATTCTAAACAAGGAAAATGAAGAAATTTTAGCACACTGACTCCCTTGAGCCCCACCCTACAGCCCTTGGTGGTAGGGCTGGCTCAAAATTTTCAAAGTATCAAACTGTCAACTCAAGGTTATAATTCCAATCAAGTTATTAACATGTAATATTCAAAGTATCATTTGCCATTATAAACCATAATAAATTTTGCCCC
>NW_018408864.1:362643-377383 GCF_002113885.1 Mizuhopecten yessoensis | reverse complement strand
GAGACCCCAGGGTCAAGAAATTCACAATTTCGGTAAAGCACCTTAAGACCCTTCCATCTATGAAGAGTATTTGATTCTACCATATCTGGGTCTTGAGAAGAAGATTTTTGAAATTTCAGTCAATTCAACCCTTTTTGGCCCCACCCATCAGCCCCTGGGGGTCAGTCAGGGCTCATAGGTGCATACTATCAAACTGCTACCTAATACTGATAATGCTAACCCAAATTGAATTACTTCCAATGGAAATTAAACAAATGTTGGTCCAAAATGTGATTTCCCTATATAAACTATAGTAAAGTTTACCCCCTCCCCAGGAGGAAACGTGAGACCCCAGGGTCAAGAAAATGTAAATTGTTTACGGACGCACGACGGACGACGACGGACAAAAGGCGATCGCAATAGGTCACTTGAGACTTTGTCTCAGGTGACCTAATAAAAAGCATTTGTTTCTAAGGCATGAAAATGGACAAAGCTTTCATCTGATTTACTGAATATCATTATCATTGATCATGCTTACCAGTTTTTTCCTTTCAGTTTGTCACTGATATTACAAATGTAATTAATAAAAAGGAATTCTGGTGTTGTACTAAACAAAATCAATTTTACTCTTAATTTGAATCAACTACTTAACTTATACAAAGATTGCTGTATACCAGATTTACGAAACTACTTTTGAGATAAAATGAAATTTTCAACTACCAAAGCATTAATTTTAAGACTTTTCCCTCATGATAAATCTAAAATGTTACAGACTCACATTTCAGCTTATCAAGAAGTGTGAGTGACTCGTGATCACTGTAGTGTATCACCGGTGGTGGACTGGGTGGTCGTAGTCTATCCTCCTCAATCCTCTGGTAGTGACGCATCTCACGGATGACGGCACGTTGTTTACACTCAAACTCATACTGGTCGTCCCTGGCCTGTGCGTAGTCCACGTGGACACGGCCTGTGTTTGGTTTGTCATCTTTATCCTCTATCTTCATTCTGTATCCTGTATTAGGAAATCGGATCATGTAACTCATTTTGTATCCTGTATAAGCAAACTGAATTATGTAATACGATCAACCAACACCGTGTTGGTAGGGAATACCAAAGAAGTCAACAGACAAGTATTATTGATGCCCACATGTAGACAAAACTGTACATGTGCATCCCTTTCTCTAACTTGGTTAAGTATATGGTTTTAAAATCATGAATTAATCCATGAAGAACTGAACTATGTGTAAATAATTATTTCAAGTTAGTTCAGAATATAGGTTTTTAAAATTTTCTTGAAATGATGTCAAACAGGGAAGAGTTAAGATACATCATAGTTAATCATATCCAGGAACACAGCCTGGATTTATTTTGTGTTTGCCAGGAGTATTCTTTTCAGAATAAATAAAAACAAAATGAATAAATTTTATAACCTCTCCTTGCTAGTGTAAATTTTGTGTTTGGAGTGACAGATTTGGCCAGGCAAGACCAGTGTCTAACACTCCATTGGTTACATTATATAACAAAACTTTGTAACAAAATATCACATCATACCTGACACGAACATAGACCTCTCCACACTGTCCTCCATCTCGTATCGAATATGGGCAAAGTTCTTTTTGCCTTTGCGGATACTGACAATATTCCCAAAGTTCTCAAATATCTCTGCAATCATTTCCTCTGTTGCATTCTCTGGTAGACCCCCAACAAAAATAGTTCTGCACCCCATTGGTCGTTCTCTGGTCGTCTGAGGTGTAGCATCTGTTCAAAATAAAGGTAAAATATACATTATAATCAGTCTATAGAGTCCACCTCTTATATATAGAACTGTCTGTGATATTCTAAGCAAAGCTCATCATTGGAAATTCTGCACTTGTTTGTAGATGTACTACCGGTAAATATGATCAGAAATTCTATTTTCACATTTTGAAAATAGTGAATTTCCAACCCTTTTGCTTTCAATCTTCCACAACAAGAAGTGAAAATTGTCATCTTGTTTGCAAATAATGTGAGGGGGAATTTATCATTTGGAATTTTTCCCCAAAATGTCAGAAGGCAAAAATATGTTGAAGTGATAACAGTGAAAGTAGATAGTGACTTCAGGTCAAACAAGCTGTGTAGGTATGTAACAGGGTCAATGTAGGTACATATCAAGGTCAATGTAGGTACATATCAAGGTCAAGAATAGCTACAATAGGATTACGAAAATATCGGAATAATGTAACATTGTTGTTGAATAAAGAGTAAGTTTTCAACATGGAATAAAAATCAAATTTTAAGTAGGCCAACTATTTACATTCCAACACTAGGCAAATAATACCAATACCAATTCTATACTTTCTGTGGGTCATGTATGTAGCTTGTAACAATCTTCCATATTGCCATCACGTACAATAAATCCAAATAATATACAATGTACATATTATTTAATACACAATATATGCCATCTGTTTATGTATTGTATATGTTATAGAATGGACATCTAGATGATGAAATTTGTTCATTGAATGCAATAACACATGTTTTGAGAATCCTAAATTTACATATCTGAACTTTCTTCCCAAAAACAGACCATAGCAATTAGCATGGCAAAACGTTTTAAGGCGAGTATTTTAGTAGTAGATGTGTCAGTAATGCAGACTTACTTTGAGGGGGAGGGTAGAGTACACTTGACTTCAGTGTCATTATCTCCTTTGGCATGAACTCTGACCCTGGGCCCCCCATCATAGGACCACCTGGCCCCATTCCTGGACCACCAGGCCCCATAGGACCCCAGCCTCCGTACTGGCAATAAAAATTCAGAGTTACTTCACAAAAAGATTAAACAAGCTCAAAATGATCAAATGGCAAATAGATTATAATGGTGAAGGATAAAGTAGCGATTCAGTTATGAACTTTAAACATGATTATACAAAAGGAAAAATAACTTCAATTTGGATATATATGTCATCATTTTGGGGAAGTGTATCTCACAAAATTTGGTTCCAATGTACACATATATTCCAAATCTATGTTAATTAGTATAATAATAATTAATGAAATTGAACAAAATTTGCAATCAGTAAGTTTATCAATTGAAAATATACGAAATGTTATACAAAAACAATGAAGGATATAGACCATATTAACATACCTGGTTAAACATCATCATCATGTTGGGATCTGGGCCCATCATGGGGTTCTGCATCATAGGGCCATAGTATCCCTGGCCTCCCATCATCATGTTATTGTTGTTACTACCGTCAGAATTCCCCATCATTCCTCCTGATGGGCTCGCACCAGAAGGGTCTACAAATTAAAACATTAAATATAACGAAATATAATGAAATTTTGTACAGATTTGTGATGAGGTTGTGTAACAAATTATCTTTTTACAGGTGCAGATTCTGCAGCTTGATATGTATAGTTAAAACAATTTGCATTTATTTACATCAGTTCATATCTGTACCTCAACACTGTGCTTGTACATTGTTTTCACTTGGCCAAGGACATACACCAAAAGGCTAACGGTATAACAACATTTCTGTGTTTATCTTAGTTAAGGCATTGCTTAGTTTACAAACCATTTCGACTTCCATCCATCATGATGCCCATGGGTGGTCTCCCCTTGTTCATGTTAAAGCTAAGAGGAGCATTGTTGGTGTTTGGATCCATGTTCCCACGATTGGATGGCATTTGGGGACCAATCATTGCTGAGGAAGAATATGGCACTTTTTATAGATCAAGAATATCAAATTAAACATGTACTCATTCCCTAGTTATATAAATATTTACGGTCTACACTTACATTCACTTAATAACCATTGTTCCTGCAAACTGGAGTTATTTCATAACCTGAATATAGAATGTGAAAAGCATCCATGATATCGACAATAATACATGTGGGTGGAATTAATTAAAGCTTCTGCACATTTCAGGCTGTTACTATGATTGAACTGACCACATGTCAGTATGTTTTGAAAATGAATTTTTATTCTGCTGATCGGAGTAGACTAATGATTTTTTTTCAAAAAAATGGTCATGATTTAATGAAACAAAAAAAGGAAATGTTTTGTATTTTGGTCAGACTCGGGCAGTGGTTTTTTTTGCTATGTTTTACTGACGAAAACAGGCTGTTTCCCCTAGCTAAAAAGTGCTTTATTTTTTCCAAAATGACCCAAGGGAGGAATGTATTCCCAATTCCAATACAAACAATGCTATATTTTCCCAATTTATTAAGGAACAGGCTGATGTATAATTTAGGTAACAAAAACACTGTCAGGTTATGAGATGATAACTATAGTTGAGCATGAGTAAATCGGAAAGATGACAATGCAAAGCCATATATGAGGAATTTACTTGTGCTCAATTAGAGTTTATATTACCCAAAAACCTGACCAAATCGAAAACTATTCCATAAATACACTACACGTAGTAAAGATTACTAGAACTATTGCTCTAAGGTCGATCCAGGTACAAAAATTACTTCACTAATTTGTGGATGTACGATGTAATAGAAGAAAGGAGCTTCAGTGGCGGGCAGACACACAATAGTTCACTACTATTGGATCGTTTATCCCATAACAGACCCTATGGCTATTGACTTCATCAACTATAGCAGTACTAGTGTACATACATGTTGTTGTGATGGACATAATGGTAAACAATCTATAATTGTCCATAACATAAATATTGTAAGGTAACCAACGAACAAAAGAGCGTTTATTGACACAAGGAAGAGTGGTACATTGTATGTAACATCAGCAACTGAGGCCACTTTCTTGATCTGGTTCAACTGTTACAACCAGCTGAACCCAAAAAGAAAATAGCAGGCTCAGGTCTGAACAGAGGAAAAATACTGAAGTGAACAGCCAGATATTATCATCAACATACTCTTGTCTCAAGTATTTCAGTTTGATTATTAACAGCCATCTTAACAACTTTTACTTACTTTGCTGGTTGTTGTTATAACTTTTCATAGCCATGGTGGAGGGTTATAACTGAAAATATAGACAGAATTTTTTTACTCACCAAACAAACAATTTCTAACATGGCCAAAATGTGGGAAAACTCAGCAATGTTAAAAAAAGGTCATAATTTTGTACATATGTTCATTAATTGAGTGGAATGAAATAAGGTTTTTACGCCAATTAAAAAAGTCTCAAATAAAACCCCTTATTTCTAACCAAATTGCCTTAAAATTATTGTAAATCTCACATATTGGTCTCCAGGAAATCTGGCATAGGCATTGGCTACTTGAAATTAAAAACTCGACCAACTTATGTGGGTACTTGATATATATAACTGATGCAAGATACCACTGTTGAGGTGGAGATGGTGCTGATCACTGGCACTGGTTTACAGGGTCAATATAGGTCAAATATGTTTAAAATTTGGAATCTCTTGTGAAAAGCTTTGCATTCCACATGAGGGAATTTCCCTTTAGCCTAGAAAGTATTTGATCACATGTTTAAGACTAAGCAAATGCATGTATCCTTTTCACAACATCCTTCCTATTACAAGCTGGTCTACAGGTGGACCCTCACTGTTCAAGGTAGTGGAGAACCCTTTTGTGGTCATCTTTTAGAACGTAAATTTGGAAAAAGAAGGGAAGGGGTGTTGGAGTAATGAATGTGCATTATACATGGCCTAAGTTAACACAGATAATGTTTTTGGTTCATTGTACATGAATGTAGTGCTTTCTCAATTTAGGGTCTTTTTAATGATTTTTTATTCATTTCACAAAAATCATACCAAAATGAATGGTGTTCTTTCCCTTTTCAATAAACGTGGTTGATTAATTTGTGTGGAATTTATTTTGGCATGAATTGTTTTCCAGCTCACCACAAATGTGTCTTGGATAGCTGAACAAAATTTATTATGATCAGGATTCAAGCAAAATTATTTAACACTTTTTTGGTAAAACCATATTGGGAAACAAATTGTGGTTCGAGAACTGCTTGGTGTCAAAGTTCTCGTCTAGCTTTACGCAGGAGGGTAAAGCGTCCGAATAGAAAGTCTGGGATCCCATCGATCGCATGTCCTTTCACTAAATCCTTCTTAATATTACAGTAGATTAAAACCAATCGTTAAAAAAGGATAAATAATTCGAGAAAAAAACCCAGACAAATGTGCTGAATAATGCACGTGTGCTGGATACACAAACGCTTATATGACCGAACTAGGCCTATACAATGCTTATTTGCCTTTGCGTGTCTATCATCTGTGGATAATGTCATAATTCCGATTACAACGCCATCTTTAGTCCCATTGACTGGGCATTGCGGTTTAGTAAACATCACCCCATTTCTATATTACTTCTAATTGCATGGTTTTGAACATGTCTGACAATCAAAACAATGCATTTAAATTGAAGAGTTAAGTTTTCAAGTTTACAAAGCAATGTTACCATATAATTCTAATGATATTGTGGACGCCGATACCTCTCACACGCACCTGCAAGCGGATGACCTTCACCCCACTGAATAGTACGAAAATTGCCTGCGAAGTACTATGAATCAGTGTAACATATTATAATAAACTAATACCATTAGATTTATGAAACACTTGTAATAACAGAAATAATAATATTCCCACAGCAACAGATTGAAATATTTATACGAAACTAATGTAATATTAATATTTATACGAAACTAATGTAATATTTAGATTTTTGACGGAATTAAAATTTCCGGAGGTAAACATCTTCAATAATTCTTGTTGATGTATTTTCTCTCTCTCGTTTGAATCAATCGTTCATTTCTAAAAAAATCTTATTGATATATTGATCAAACAATCTCAGTATTTTCAATGATATATAAATTAAAATTGATTTCCGGATATTTACTTTTGGTTTAATTTCTACACACAACATCCTGTTAGCAGACAGCCGACAACTGAACCGTCTGATATGGAGCAACTACCAAAAGGTTACCTTCCAGAATATTTTTTCATTTATTGGGGAATAGCGTTAAAATTATTTAACGCTTTAATAGGAAAAATATGTGACCTTATCATACACCAGACACTCAAGACCAAGAAGAAGCGTAACGGGCGATCAATTGGGTGGCGGGGGAGGGGTGAGGGATGTGGACATTCCCACCCGGGCTCCACTTTCCTTTCTCTTTCAAGATGCATAATTTTTCGATTGCATCGCTGTTGAAACTTATGCAACAGGGCATACTAAGATGTGAACCAAGAGAAATCTTGAACTTGAAGGTGGCCCAGTCTAGCTCCCCGAGCCTTAGTGAAGTTAGTCCATAAACGCTACAGTCACAGGAGCCTAAAAGTTCTGTCAATAATGAATAATAACAGTAATACACAAAAAATACCTATAATATGCTTAAAAAATATTGTTTAAGCATATTATAGGTATTTTTTTGTATTAGTGTTATTATTCATTATTGACAGAACTTCAGGCCCCTGTGGTACAGTACAGACGGAGTATAACTAAGTTATACTGACCCATACAGGCAGATTTGGATATGAAGTCAAATATGACTATTCACTTAGAGGACAAATGTAAACAAACTGTTACTGGACATATTTATCTAGTGCTGTCGATAAAGTTGCTGACTATAGGTTTGCACTCCATCCCTCTGTCATTTTGTTCTATAAATCCTTCTGTAGTTCCATCCTTCAGTCCAAATTGTGTTCATCCCAAAGTTTGTCTAGGGCATATCTACATACTATTTCACCTGAAGTAACCAGATTTGGTGTACAAGATGTCTTGACTGGTGGAGTTGCGAGTACAAGAAGTATATGTCGTTGGGAACTTTATCCTCAGAAAGGTGCACAGCTCGGTAAAAATGAAGAAAGCATTACCGGTGGGGGACTATGGATTACCTTGTTTAAATGTGTATTAAAAATAGGAACAGAAATAAAATGAACCTCTCTGTGCAGTGTTAGCCAAATTTTTCTCTGTATACTTGGCTCTTTGTTTCTGATTTTTTTTAATATTTATTATAAGCTCACTTAGCATGAAGTGTGTATGAGCTTACGGAATGGTGACAAAATTCTCCTGAATAACTAAGAGGCTTAAAGTGATAATATTTGGCCATTTATATACATCATGCTGGTATGAAGGGCTATTTGTTTAAATGAATGACCTTGACTCGCTTTCAAGGACTGACGAGGTAAATTTTGTTAAAATCTTTTAAGCCAAGAGGTGAGGGTGATATTTGGCATGTGGCATACTGAGTTGAGAGGCTACCAATTTTATTCAAATAAATTACCTTTTCCCACATTAGAGATCACATGATTTTAATGTGCAAAAACCTTTAAACAACTTTTCTAACTTTGATTGACTTTCAAGGTCACATGATTCACACTTGGTAAGACATTTAAATAATTACTTCCTATGACCAAGAGGTCTAGTGTAATGAAAAAACTACCAATTCTGTTTAAGTAAATGGCCTTAACCCACTTTCAAGGTCACAGGAGTCAGTGTTATTAAAAACATATTATCAACTTCTTCTGCATAACCAAAAGGCCTAGGATAATGTTATTTAAGGAGTAGCATGCTGAGATGGAAGATAAAGGCTATAAAGTTTGTTTAAATGAATGATCTTGACCAACTTTCAATTTCAACAGGATCAAAATATATTGAACTACTGTTTAAACCTTGAAAGACTTCTTCTAAATAACCTAAATTCTCGAGTGATGACACATGGCTAGTAGCATGTGGAGATGAAAGTATCAAATCTGTTCAAACGAATGACTTGTTAAAGTATTTTCTTGAATCGCAATACACAGATGTGATAAACAATTTGGACATCTGTATAAAAAAAATACATTGAAGCGTAATCCTAAGCAGTCGGTAGACATTCAAACTACAAGTGTATCGGGAGTATTGTACTTCAGCTTACACAGGCTATACATCAATCCTGTTACAACAGTATCATATTTATTATATAGAACTAATAATGTAAGGTTTGTTTGTTCCAGTATTCCCCCTGAAATGTGCAGTACAGAAGTACCTGTGGGGCAAGGTGGGAATTGATAGTGAGGTCGCCAAGCTGTCGTTGAGTGCAGACTCCACATTTGAAGTGGATGAGAATTTGACATATGCAGAGGTATTCACATTGATCAGACAAGCCTTGTTAATCCAGTCACATAAAGCCTGTTTTTCACTTTTGAGTCACTGTGTTCAGATTTGTTTTTCTAACCATTGGACAAAGATGCGCTCTAAGTAAAGACAAGAGGATTTCCCAAGCAGTTGTATGGCATGACATCAACCATGCATTGATGTCACGTCAACAATAGCAGATCACGAAAGGCAATTTATTTGATTTTGAAAACCATGCAACTAACACATTGGTTTTCTTCTTCTGATCAAAAGAGATTTTAAGGAAAATAGGTGAGAAAAAGGATCATTACCAATCCTGAGGTTAGGAAAGATATAACTCCACCCTTTGTGGAGATTCTTGACTGTCTAACCCTCAACTGAAGTAGCCTACAATTAGACAACCACGAATATCCTCTACGGGGGAGAATCCTCTGTCCTAACCTCAAGGTAGGGAAAGATTCTATTGATTATTTTCAAGATTATCTCTAGTAATCCTTATGCCTCACAATCTAGCCACTTTTGCTGGCAATGAAAGTGGTGATGAATTATCAAAGTTCCAACAAGTGTCCCAGTTAAGAACCATATGGTCACTTAAGATTGTTGTTTGATTTGAGGAATCATTTAGCACAGTTGGTAGACCACTAGACATCTTGCACTAGCATGTTTGACTTCTATAGCTAGCAGAAACACAAAGAAAAATTACCTTGGTAACTGTATAGCAGTTATTTATCTCAAGGGCCCCTGAAAAGCCTTTGTGTATTGTTACTTTATTGTTATAGATAAATTGAGGGTTACTGTAGAAGGATTATAGATTAGGGTTTAAGTTTCTCTAAAAAATCATGGTCTTGACGCAACCTGCAGGTTCTAAAACCTCGGGTGGTTGGTTGGCACAGTGGATAACGCATGCACACTTGCCTTTCACCAAGGCGGCCCAGGTTTGATTCCCCGATTGGACATGAAAAGGTATCGGGTCATCTGCCCAACAACATGGGTTTTCTCTTGATACTTTGGTTTCTTCCAACATCAAGACCTTCCATGCACTAACATCCGGGCCAACAAGTGTGATTATTATAAGTTAAAATAACATGTTTTATAATTGTTGAAAAATACTTAAAACTATGCAAATAGTTTGCTTAAGCAAGAAACATCATAAATTCAACAGTAGAAAGCAGCATTAAAATGAAATAAAAAACACTCCAAAACTTTGGTCTTCATAAAACAATGACAGTTTCAGCACACCAAATATATTCTCATACAATTTCTGTATTTTTTAGCTATGGATGGGCACACATCCCAATGGTCCATCCAGGATAATTTCAGGCTCAGGAGATGCAGATATCGACTTAGGAGCTTGGGTTAAAAAAAATGCAGATAGTATAGGCAAAGATATGGAGAAAGATAAGAACTTGGCATTCCTATTTAAAGTTCTCTCTGTCAAAACAGCATTGTCCATTCAAGCACATCCAGACAAGGTAGGATTTGTTTTTCTTAATTATAATGTGTTTTGTATATACGTCTTGAAACTTAAGTTTACATGTTGAAAAAACAGCGTTCACGGTCTATAAACTCCATACAGTCAAATTCATCAAAGCAAGACCATTCTTTTTATGAAATACATCAAATTCCTTGAAAAAACAATAAATGATTGTTGACAAACAAGTTCCATTTAATATTAGGAACTTAGTTAATGACTGTTTTCTTTTTTTTCTGTTTTGTTTCATGATAAATGAGCTATAGCTATGAAATGGTAGTTTAATTGGAGATCTATATTATTGTACATGTGTATCACTGATTTCTGTTGTCAGGTCCTGGCTGAAAAGATACATCATGAAAAGCCTGACATTTATAAAGACCCAAACCACAAACCAGAAATGGCCATAGCTCTGACACCCTTCAAGGGACTTTGTGGGTTCAGACCAATTACAGAAGTTGCTGGATTTCTTAAATGTGAGCTGGCCATTAATGACTGCAAAGCAACAAATGTTAGCAAACATTGTCATATATATCAGAAATTTGAACAATCAATATGATGTTAATCTGATTTGCAGGTTTTGAACTAAGTTCATAAAAATATGTTATTGTCTCCTTCCTTTTGTTTTGTTGATATATTTTTTTTAGGTACCAACAATGTATGCAGTTTTTGAAAAACGTATCTCTATTTCGAAACTTTTAAGACACATTCAGATTCTCTTTACAGGTTTACATGTATGATATCAAACTGCTCTTAGACAATGAAGAATTCCGTACAGTTGCGATATTTGTTTTCAAGCATTTTAGAATTCTGTACTTGATAAACAGATATTTGTTTTCAAGTATTGAAGGAATTTGTACTTGATAAACAGATATTTGTTTTCAAGTTATGAAGGAATTTGTACTTGATAAACAGATATTTGTTTTCAAGCATTGAAGGATTCTGTACTTGATAAACGGATATTTGTTTTCAAGTTATGAAGGAATTTGTACTTGATGAACAGATATTTGTTTTCAAACATTGAAGGATTCTGTACTTGATAAACGGATATTTGTTTTCAAACATTGAAGGATTCTGTACTTGATGAACAGATATTTGTTTTCAAACATTGAAGGATTCTGTACTTGATAAACAGATATTTGTTTTCAAGTATTGAAGGAATTTGTACTTGATAAACAGATATTTGTTTTCAAGCATTGAAGGATTCTGTTCTTGATAAACATATATTTGTTTTCAAGTATTGAAGGAATTTGTACTTGATAAACAGATATTTGTTTTCAAGTATTGAAGGAATTTGTACTTGATAAACAGATATTTGTTTTCAAGCATTGAAGGATTCTGTTCTTGATAAACATATATTTGTTTTCAAGTATTGAAGGAATTTGTACTTGATAAACAGATATTTGTTTTCAAGTATTGAAGGAATTTGTACTTGATAAACAGATATTTGTTTTCAAGAATTGACGAATGCTGTACCGTCACCAGGAATGATATTTGTTTTCAGATATTGAAGAGTTCCGTACAGCTGTGGGTGGTCAATATGTGGTGAAGCTGCTCACAGCAAGTAAATGTATGGACCCGAAAATGCATAGAGAAGCCATGAAGGACTGCTTCACAGGGCTGATGAATCAGAAAAAGGAAACCATCCATACCCAGCTGAGCAGTCTGATCAGCCACGTGGCACAGCTGGGTATGTCACTACAGTTTTAAGTCACAAAATTAAGGCATTTCAATTGCAAATCATTTTGTTTATCACAAATTCGCTAATTCTGAAGAAGAATTCAATATTCTTTTAAATTTGTATAAAAACTGACAGTTGCACACACTGACACAAAAATATTCTTACCATAAAAACATGATTTTAAAAAACTATAAAAAATGTGAATTCCAGATTTTAAATTTCAATATTTTTATTCGACTCTAATATTTTCATCCTATTGAAAATCTGAAAGTTTACCAAACTATACTCGTTTTGTAATCTGGATCATGTAGCCAACTGTGACGTTCTGCAACAAATTTAAGTGTAAATGTATGTTACCAGAAAATTTTATGTCGAAAAATAACACAAAAAATAAACACAAACAAGACTCTCAGCAATGTAATATAAAATTCACCATCATAATTAAAACAGAGCTTTGATATTTCAGAAAACAAATATCCACTTGGTAATTATATATGTACTTGTTCCTGTTCGCAGAAAAAGAGGGCAAAGACACCAGCGGGTATGAGGCAGATGTTCTATTGAAGTTAAACAAAGAATTCCCAGGAGATGTGGGGTGCTTCGCCATCTACTTCCTTAATATTGTCAACCTGAAACCAGGAGAAGCTATGTTCCTCAGAGCTAGCTTGCCACATGCCTATCTGTCTGGAGGTAAGAGGCTTTGGGTACAGAGGGAAAGTTGATGGACGGGTACATGCCTATCTGTCTGGAGGTAAGAGGCTTTGGATACAGAGGGAAAGTTGATGGATGGGAACATGCCTATCTGTCGGGAGGTAAAATGCTTTGGGTACAGAGGGAAAGTTGATAGACGGTTACATAGTGGACTATGAGGCTAGGGGCCTGGAACAATGGATCAGAATGTTCTGCATTTTCGCAATATCAAGTCAATGATGTCTAGAATAAATCCTTCATGAGAAAGGTGAAATTCTCATTGACTGAAAATAGGAGTTATGATTAGCTGCAATAATACCATGGTCCAACGAACGTTTCCAGTCTCTGTCACTTTGTCACAATACATATATATTTAATTTTTAGGTCACCTGAGCTTTTGCTCAAGTGACCTATTGCTATCCGTTTTCTTCCGTCGTCGTCCGTCGTCCGTCGTCCGTCGTCCGTTAACATTTTACATTTCAAACTTAAAGTCAAGTTCTGCTGGGCCGATTGAACTGAAAGTTGGTAGGAATGATCGCCTCATGGTCCTGACAAAGTGTTGTTATTTTTCGGGTCGATCAGAAATCCAATATGGCCGCCACGGCCGCCATTTTGAAAACCTATTTCAAACTTAAAGTCAAGTTCTGCTGGACCGATTGAACTGAAAGTTGGTAGGAATGATCGCCTCATGGTCCTGACAAAGTGTTGTTATTTTTCGGGTCGATCAGAAATCCAATATGGCCGCCACGGCCGCCATTTTGAAAACCTATTTCAAACTTAAAGTCAAGTTCTGCTGGACCGATTGAACTGAAAGTTGGTAGGAATGATCGCCTCATGGTCCTGACAAAGTGTTGTTATTTTTCGGGTCAATCAGAAATACAATTTGGCTGCCATGGCCGCTATTTTGCTACTAAGTTCTAATAGGCCGATCTCACTTAAAATTGGTCTAGGAATGATCAGCTCATGGTCCTGACAAAGTTAAGTTAACATTATACTATTTTTTACTCAAATTGGTACATATTTCAACAACAAAAATAAATACTGTAGACTCAGGTGACCGTTTAGGCCCATGGGCCTCTTGTTTAAACAATTATTTTAGATTTGTCATTTCAATTGTTCAAAGGGATTCTCTATCATAATGTCAGAAACATATCTGAGGTGGATGCAGTGAGTTTACGAAATTTTCTGCACATATCTGTAATAGTCGTCTTTTATCGTGGATATACGACAACTCCTGGGTTCTTTTCTCAGTTAATTTATTACGTAAGTAAAAACCCTGTAACATGAAATACATCATATTACTACACATATAACATTTATACAATCACATGAGCTAAGACATATCAAACAACTACCTGGCCGTAGCCAGTTACATAAGTTACAATAGTGGAATACGTATTACAACTGTTACATTCAATCTATATATTATATAGAAATACAGCATAATTACAAATATATTAAAATACCCACCTCTTCAATGTGAAGAGGGTTTTCTCGGACAAAGTCCGCCGAGTCCTCAGTCTTACTCGTTCAATGTAAGCTATAAAAGGAAACAATATATATTAAAAACTTGCTTCTTCGAAATCACTTGTCTACTAAATTGACCACGCCCGATTTCTAAATTTACAAAGACTTTCAAAATATTAACTTTACTTTTAACAAAAATATTACGTTAATTAAATATATTATTGAATAGATACTATAATGAATTAAACTTATATTTATACGCGAGTACTTACATTATTTGCTTTTGGCTCTAGTGCCCGCTACCTCTTTTAATTCCTATGCTGGCTAGGTAAAGATATAGGTGTACAAATGTTCGCTGTGCTCGCTCTGGCCGCTCTGTTCAAAGTGACCAGTGCACCAGGTAAATTAC
>NW_018408864.1:361505-362635 GCF_002113885.1 Mizuhopecten yessoensis | reverse complement strand
AACCCCCCTTTAGACGCCTCTAGTTTCAAGAAGTCCATGCATACCAACTCCATAGGTTGGGTGGTAACAATGTTGACTAACGGAGCCCTAATGCTAGTCGACGATTTCCTGAGTAGACATCTCTGGCATTCCTTCAACCACGTTTCCACATCTTTGGTCATACCAGGCCAAAAGAATCTATCTCTCAGCAGAGATAACGTCCTATCCCTTCCAGGATGGCCAATGTCATTGTGTAATGACGTCAGGACCTTCTCTCGCATGGCAACCGGAAGTACAAGTTGGTCCACATCGGTCTCACCATCAGATACCCGTCTATATAGCACACCACGTTTCAGTTTCCAGCTATCCCAGCATCTGTTAAGGGTTGCGTTTTCTGGTATAGCTGAAAACCTCTTCCGTGTTGGCTTCAGATTCCTCCTAATGATGGGTAGCCATTCCCCTATAACATCGTCCTCCGTCTGAAGAGTTCGCCACTGGTGGGGTGTCATGGTTTGGAAACCATGTTCGTCATCAACGTCAAGCATATCCAATACCTCTGTTGATAGGCTCAAGCTTTCCACCAATGAACCTTTACAAAACGTTGCTCCTTTACAGACAGCTTGGACAGATTCTGATGATATGTTACATCCCGTAAACCGTGACAAAGCGTCTGCGTCCGCGTTGTTCCGTCCTGGTCGATACTTAATATCGAAGTTGTATGCCGCTAGAGCGGACAACCACCTATGCCCCGTCACGTCAAGCTTTGCTTTCGACAAAACGTAGGTAAGCGGGTTGTTGTCCGTTAAAACGGTGAATGTCTGTCCATATAGATGGTCATGGAACTTTTCGGTAACTGCCCATTTTAACGCCAGGAATTCCAGTTTATGAGCCGGGTAATTCCTCTCCGACTTGCTCAATCCTCGACTGGCGTAGCAAATAGGTCGTAACTGTCCATCTTGCTCTTGATATAGAACGGCTCCTAGTCCTAAGGTACTTGCATCGGTGTGAAGCTCAAACGGCTGACTGTAGTTAGCATATCCAAGCACAGGAGGATTGCATAACGCTTCCTTCAGGCCGTTGAACGCTGTATCATGCTCCGATGCCCATGTCCACTTAACGCCATTTATCTTAGTCTTTGCCCTTCCTTTGTT
>NW_018408864.1:316009-360670 GCF_002113885.1 Mizuhopecten yessoensis | reverse complement strand
AAATGTTCGCTGTGCTCGCTCTGGCCGCTCTGTTCAAAGTGACCAGTGCACCAGGTAAATTACCCTACATTCAATACTAGGTATTCTATACATAGACAATACGTACTGGACAAACAGGTTTACAACACATTACATCACATCCGCTCAGTACCTTACTCGCATTTACGCGTGCTATTTCCGCGCCCGCGCTAAAAGTTTTGCCGCAATGCGTGACGTACAAAATTACACGGAAGGCTGATTTCCGTTACATACGAACGCGTATAGCTAAATACCACAAATATATTAAAAGTAATAATGACAAATAATGACACTACTACATATCTGTAAAATAATTTGAAACATACCGGTACACATGAATGATTATTATTTTGCTACCACATTTCCCTCCCATAAAATAAGTTTAAATGGTGAACCTAGTGCAATACGCCATTATCAAGTGTGCATGTGTGACAAAATTGACGATATTACCCTGGCTATGCTGTATAGATATGGAACGTGATGGTTACGTTCTCAGCTTGCGTGATCATTAACCCTAAGAAGGTAAAAACAGATTTATCTTTTCCGTAGAAAAAGTGGAATTGCACCTTCCAAGTGTAGGAGAAAAAGCTGTCCAAACACCAATAGCTAACAAGAAATATTTGTTTTACAATGTTAAACTGGTTGCTACACAAAGGTGAAATAAAGATTAAAAGGTTTGTTTTCATTAGTAATTCTGTAAAGAAAATGAACGAAATGAGTGATAACCTAACCTTGAAATTAATTATGCATTTCCAGCAGTACAAAGTGTAGGATATTTCCAAAGCCTGTGATTTATTACTGGTATGTATTTTTCAGACTGCATAGAATGTATGGCTTGCTCTGACAACACAATTAGAGCTGGGCTGACGTCTAAGTTACGTGATGTTGAACTTTTGTGTGAGATGCTAGACTATACAAGCAATACCGTGGCCCAAACCAAGTTCAGACCTATTAAACGAGGAGATGTGACCTACTATAAACCAGATGTTGAGGACTTCATGGTGACTAAAGTCGAGGTAAATGTTGTATATCTTGGGGCCCTTACCCCGGTGCTTGATTTTTTTTTTTTTAAAGTAGTAGTATGATGTGTACCATTATTTGCTGTCATGATAAATGCACCTTTATCACCGAGGGTGGAAAGGTTAAATGGCAGCAAAAAATACCCAATATGCAGCATTTGAATTTGCTAAGAGAGCATGAACTGATACATATTCCTTCGTTTTTAACATACCTGTGTTTTTTGCTACTAGGTGCCAGCTGACTGTACCAGTGGGGTACTTCACAGTATAGACAGTGCTAGCATCTGTATCATCATTGAAGGTGACGGTCAGGCTTCCTCCAGCACATTGGTCAATGCCTTGGACTTAAGCAAGGGATCCGTCTTCTTCATCGCCGCTAATGAGGAAGTCCATCTCACAGTCAGCTCACAGGGAATGCTGGTGTTCCGAGCTTCATACAATGTCAAGATACCTTCGGCCTAATCAACACAGCAGTCTCATAACTACTTCTCTAACAATATAGGTCCCAAGAGGATAGGGAGAAACTTCGGGGTCTCCTCCCAAACCCAACTTACAAAACCTACAAAAAGTAGTGTGGTTTTCGGTTATTTTCGATTTTAATATATTTTTTTCATATATTTTTGATGTCTTGTAATCTCAATTTTATAGATTTATTTCAAAGGGCCAAATTCTTACTGCCTTAAAACCTCTGGATCAATCTGCAATGACAAAGAAGGAGCAGATTTAAATATATTGTATTGAATTCTAATATTTAAAATGTATTGAGTTATAACAGTAGGGGACTGAATCAGTGTGACAAGATGGGCTGTAGAAATGGTTCTGTCATACAAGTAAGGTTGATAGATAAAGTGCTAACATATACTACCTGGTTCAAACAAAATAAACGATTCTGGTCTTATTACGATCTATTGTAGGTTTCCATTGTTTCCGGTTTAAAAAAACAGAATTAGGTCTTTTCCAGTTGTGATTATATTGGTAGTAGTGGGGCCCCCTGTCCCTTCAGTTTATATTTATATCTGGAATAGCACTTACAAACGTATCACCATAGATGGGAGATGCTCTATTGTTTGATTAATGTTGAGCTGTTTGAAATAGATATAGTTATATTAACATGCTTTATTTAGGTACAGTCATGTACTAGATATTATGTGCAATTTGCTTGTTGTCAAATCATGTTTTGCTTGTGAGTAATGTACAAGGGTTTGTGTTTATGCCATCGCCATATCCGTTTAAATCATAAAATGTTTCATAATTCTCTTTGAACATTGTAAACTTTGAAAAGGTCCCAATTTATGACACATGTAGTGCTAACTCTTTTTATGATATTTAATGATAGATTCCTGGTACAGGATTTTGTATCCTCTACACTAGACTCAAAACATAACAATTGTAGTATAAATATAGGATCTTACATGAGTTTCCATTTCATATGAGAGTCTAAGAATTTTTCAATTTAGCGAGCCTCTAAAATGAAAAATTTGTGACGAGTTTCATAAATTTCATATGAAATGAAAACTTACAACCAATCACAGGGCTGATAGGTCATATAATATGGTTTGATACGCAAACAAATATGGCATGGGTATATTCACCAGATAACACATTACATTATGTGATAAATAAAAATTATTTGATTGTAACGACACTGCAGTTCATAAACTAGCTCTGTGCACTATCAGCATATAATTTGATGTATGTATTCATAGAAATGAATGTCAGTGATAGATTTTTAAAGGAGATTATTGTTACTAATTCTGGAATAACCTTACTATGTTTTGAGATTTGTGGCTCTATATCAGAATGATTTGGCTGTCACAGTTTTACTGACTCAGATCTCAAAATCGCCATCCAGTTTTTAAGTGCAAGTGAAAAATGTTTAGATGGTGTATTATGGTTATACGGTTGCAAACTATTTTGATTGTCCAATCAGATGATGGGGAGCATCTCAGTTGAATTATAATGTGTCATATAGGCACAAGTTTCTACTCACTGCTTTATTCATTAACTGCCAAAAATATTCCCTTTCAGAGATATCTATGTAAACAGTTATGTTTATTTGTGTTAGAATATTTGTTTTTTTATTGAAAGATTCTAATTAATTTTGATATAGATGGTCTTTGTAACAAATTGTTGTCATTTATGGTAATAAAATCAATTATGCCTCCTACCAGCCCCATAACTATAATTACAAACAATGACATAAACCTAAAAAATACTAAGTTGGGGTATCTTTTGCAAGAAATCTCACATTATGTGATTCTGGTTTTTCATCATACTAAATAAATTTTACATTCAAACCTGCTCATATGGCCACCTCAGTAAAGAGACCACCTGTGTTAAGAGACCACTTTTAATGTTCCCTTTCATAGGGATTGTATTGTAAACTAAAACTGTATTAAGAGACTGTGTAAAGAGACTGTTTTCCCTTTCATAGGGATCACCAGTTTTTGGATTTCCAAAGAATGATAATTTAACACAGGTTTGTTATTGTATGATGAGTGTAAAATCTCCACAACTCCTTACTTACATGACACAGGTCACATGTTGCAACTTAGCTTTGAAAGTGGTATAAAGTGTTTCACATATACACATATTTAAAGAAAGATATATAAATCAAAAGTGAAAACAATAATAGTATATGGATTAGTAGTACCAGAAGCACACCTTATATTTAATTATTTTGTATAATATATTATGTATATTCACCTGTTATCTGTACACTATATTGTATGTGTATTCTACACAATGCCTTGTTTAGTAATGTATGAAGGAATCTTTTAAAGAGACCCTTTAACATACAGTTTGGTGCAATTGGTTATTGTACTGGAATAATTTCATGGATGCTACAAGTTAGTAACACTATGGGTGCTGGTTTAGCTCAGAAGCTTCAGTTTTGAGTAAGAGAGAAGAATAGTTGTTGATTGTACTAGAATATTTTGGGAGATGCTGCTGTTAACATTATGGGTGCTGGTACATGTGTTAGATCTGTTAAATCAGTTCTGTAAATTAAAGGGCCTGTCGCACACTACCAATATACCTCGCCGAGACTAAACCGGAGCAAAAAAATAACAACAGCGAGAAATTCGGTAGAGCTCCGGCAAGAAAGCACTTGAAAAAAATTAAAATTGACTGTAGCAATACAGATGTAGTACCGGCGTTCCCGTTGTGATACCATTGTTCTAACGATGTAAGAGCTGATGTGCTACTGAATACCACTTTTCTGACACCTCAGTGTTACTGATGAGCCGCCGATGTTCTTAGCGATGTGAAACCATTGCGCTGCCGTACTAGTACTGATCCCCGTTAATTGACAAATTTGTGCTCCGTCATAGCCCCCGCGACCCAAATCGGCTAGTTGTGATAGGCCCTTTAGTAAGAAGATTAGTTTGTTAGTTGGATGTACTTAATCATGACCATAGTTGTAGTAATATATTTAGTATATCATATTTTACTGCTGGTTGTTTTAATATAGATTAATATTCCTTAATTTCAATTTGGTTATGTAAATAGGGCACGATTGCAAATGTCAGGTGTCAATCATATCTATTGATTTAATGCAAGACAAACATTTGTATAATGATCTCAGTTAATTCAGGAAAACCATTAACAATGTTTACTCATTTACCCCTGAAGGTACATTTGAACTCTTCCAATTCAAAGGTTAGAATAGTTCATTATGAAATTTCAAGGGTGAATGAGTTTATAAAATGTATATAATTTAAGAGGGAAATGGTAGTTATAATGCTAATATAATGTATAAAGGGAATTGGTACTGATGTTATTCATTAGAATAATACTCTAACATTTTTGTCACTCTTCCCTGAATTAACTGGAACACCAGTCATGAAAATATGGTCATAGCAGCAGATATACTGCCAAAAGGGAAACTTTCGCCCTTCACCTATAAAATCAACTTTCGCCCGTTTTTAATATCATATTACCAAAGAAGGCAAAAGTTGGACGGCGGCAGACATTTCCCGTTCTACACAATGGGTCAGTAGTTATAGTGATTTTCATCTGCTGGAATTGGTTATAGATACTTGCTGGATCAGGCTAGGGATGTTTTTTAAAATAATGGTGAATTTCTTGTCTGCTTATCATGATCATGTTCTATAGACAAATCTTATCAATATTTAACTCAATGATGTCTTAGCCATAGTCTGCTCTAATATGCCTCATATTGCACAATCAAATAATATTTATAAGATGGCATTTAAAACCAAATACCTCTATATAATATATTATAACACCTGTGCTATATAGTTTGTATCCAACAAATAAACAGAAAATATTGGACCTAAATGATCTTTCATATTATATCTACTGATTTGCTATTACAACTTAAGTGATGGTGAACCAGTTATCAAAATATCAGTAACTGAAAAAGATTTTATACTGCAACAGTCTCAAAGCCTTAAGTTACTTCATTTACAAGGAAATTTATCAATTTTACCCCCAAAATTCCTCCAGAGATATTCAGGTGTCTGCATAAAAAGTGATATTTTGAAATCATTTAAATATATATAGACATATCAGGGATATTCGAAGAATTGGTAGACAATTTTCTGATAAACTTGTACACTGTGTACTCTGCCGGTGTACTGGACCATGGACATTTTATTGTGAGGATTATGTCCCTTTAATGATGGCTGTGGATTAATGTGAAAGGCTGATGCATTACTTGAATACGTAAAATTTCCTTTGATGACACCCATGGTTCTCTCTGTTTTCTCTCTGGCGTTTTCTCAGAAACGTTCCCCCTGTCTTCTAAAAGGTTGACTTTATATTATATTTTCATGTTATTTGAGAATTTTTGGTTTATTTTGTTTAGGAGACATCATACCCTGACCATATAGTATAATAAACTGGAATGTGTACGCGGTGACACGAGTTTGTTATTTATTGTAGTCTACTTTGGTGATATGAGTTTGATATTTATTGAAGTCTGCTTGAATTGGGTTTATCTTTCTGTTAACAGCTAGGGTATGTAGGACGTTCGGCCAGTTGTTAAATTACTGTACAAAACAACGAAAATGGGACTCAGAGAAGTTTCCATGGAGACAGAACAGATGTGGACAATATATGGACATAATGGCTATTCTCTAAACTCTCAAAAATATAATCTAAGTTTCTTCAGTAAAAGATTTATACAGATTACTGGAACTGTTTAACAACACTTATTTTACATTGGGTGTGGTATTAACACAAACACACAAATCTGACTCATTCCACTTCAACTTGGAATTCTTATCAAACGACATCCACAAGGGCTGCTTATAGAGCAGAGGTCCTGGAAACGGATTTTATTGAAACTGTAGATGAAATCAAAGAAGTCCTCTAATATTTTTCATG
Source organism: Mizuhopecten yessoensis (assembly GCF_002113885.1). NCBI lineage: Eukaryota > Metazoa > Mollusca > Bivalvia > Pectinida > Pectinidae > Mizuhopecten > Mizuhopecten yessoensis. The sequence goes on along the minus strand of NW_018408864.1, from coordinate 354,281 downwards.
AGAATCTAAAAAAAGAAGGAAAAATATTTTTTAGTAAAACAGATTCGTGTTTTACACTGAAAGGTTTTATTTACATGAGCTTGTATAAAAGAAACTAGGAAAAGAATGAAAACAATCATTCTTTAAAAATGAACTCGCATTTATACAGATTGCCATTCTTTGGAAATAACCAGATAATTGATCTTTCATTCATATGATTGCGCTATACAACTACAAGATGAAGAAATCCTTCCGCAACGTGTGAAAACATTGACCTTGATATATGAAGTATTTGTGGTAACTTTAAACATGAAATAGATACTGAATGCACGGGGAAACACTGGCAACCCTTTATTTAATACAGAAAATGCATTTGGCGGTGCACACTAATTAATTTATTAATATATTTATTTATGATGGAGTGCGGGTGCCCCCTTAATGTAAATATCACTTTTTACATTAAGGGTAACATATATCCCAAATATTTCTATATTAAGGAGTGAACTGATTAAAACATTTTTTGGATCGTTTTACATTCAGGATTGCCACACTGTTTAAATGACAAAATCGTCAATTGAAGATTTTCAAATATATATGTATTATGGTTATATCCAATCTCAAATAAATATATGATTTTTCTTCAGATTATGGTGGTTAACTTATGTCTACTCTATCTCTTTACTAAGTCTGAAATATACTGATATCTTAACCTGTCCAAGATGAGGAGCAAACTGGTGATGTGCACCGGTGTGTTACAGATTTTAACCCGTGTGTTGGCACGTGACAGAAGAATCGCTCAAACGCCTAAGTAATGCATGCTTTTCCAATGGTCTTGAACTTTTTTACTTGGTTCACAGTACCAGGTGACTCATCAGAGCGATGGCGGGGTCATGAATTATCAATCAACGTCTAAAACGTTAGGAAAAATCAAATAGAATTCAATATAATTTGGCTAAAAACATGAACCTAGGAAATGATTTACGAAATTAGGTAAATAGTGTTAAAACATGAATCAGAAGAAAGGGACAGTGAAACAGTATATATATATTTTTTTATCTTAGGACGATAATTTACCGGCACCACATGTGGCGCAGGAAACGCATACCCTTCCGGAACACCTGAGCTCTCATCCACTTTTTTGTTGATTTCGCTAAAACGAACTAGGCCATGATAATGGTCTGGCATAAAACACCAGACTGAGAATATTAATATAACAAGATGACTAAGCCAAATGTTTTCACAACAACTACACGTTTTGCGGGATTGGTTTGGTTTTATTTTGTTTAACGTCCTATCAACATCTAAGGCCATTTAAGGATGAACCTCCATGGGTGTTGTGTATGCCTGTATGTGTGCTGGAGACAGAGTATGTTGGTGTATTTGCCTCCTTGTGACACCCCTGCAGTTGGAGGATCGGGAAAAGAATGCACCAGATGTTAACCACTGCATGTATCGTAGGAGACGACTAATGGGTAGACCCCTGCAGAATTGGGGATTTGCTTTGGGGTCACAACAGCGACCAAAATAAATCTGCTGTATCCATTGCAATATTTGGGATCTTAAACTGTCTTTCTTCTTCTAGCTACCTTTTTATTTCCTAGCGCCTTGCTTGGCAATCCCTCACTTTTGGCTTGACTGTTGAGCGTTCGCCCAAATGAGGAAGGCAATGGATTCTGTCCCCAGGCCGGGACATACCAAAGTCCTTAAAAATGGTAGTTGTTATTCCCTGCTTAACGTTCAGCATTTAGGGGAATAATGGTAACAACTGGTTCACCCGATGTCAGAATAATATGACTGGGCGGAATGCATTATCACAAGGAGTCGAGCACACCAACATACCCTGTCTCCTGCATACACACACGCAAGCACGCATACGCTACACACATGGAGGCACGTCCTTAAATGCCATTAGCTGTTAATAGGACGTTAAACAAACTTAAACATAACCAAACCAAACCTCCTTATGATAGTGCAGATCTGATGCCGACTTTCCAGTGCTATCTCTCTGAAATACAATGCCGAAGGCAACCAGCACAGTATTCCACTCAGTCGCATTAAGCTGACGGGTGAACCAGTTGTTGCCATTACCCTAAATGCTGAACGCTAAGCAGGAAATAGGAACTACCATTTTCAAGGACCTTGGTATCCCGGCCTTGGAACAGAACCCTTTGCCTTCCTCACCTGGGCGAACGTTGAAACACTAAAGCAGATATACTGCCAAGCAATGTGCTAGGAAATAAACGGAAGTTAGAAGAAGAGAAAAATGTAAAGATCCCAAATATTGCAATAGGTGCAGCATATTTATTTTGGTCGCTTTTGTGTCCCCAAGTAGAGGGCATAAATGCAAATACCTACTTCTGCATTAGGTTCCCACATTAGTCGCCTTCTACGAGACATGTAGTGAGTAACAGCGGGTGTATTCTTTTTCTCGATCCTCGTCCTGCAGGCGTGAAGTTTCGTGGGAGAACGTTTTATCGCTATCATTTCGACGACTCTGTCAGAGTTGTGTCATGCTTGTACTGGACTAGTGGTCATAAGATGACGGGTGCCAAGGAGACACCGCAGAAAATATCCCCTAACCAGAAGACAAAGAAAATCTCTGATTCTTCAGGAGCCCCACATTAGTCGCCTTTCATGATAACTTGTTCAGTGACATATAGCACGCCTATTTTTTCGGGACCTCATACGAAACATTTGTACCAAGTTTAAAATCAATCGCTTCGTCCATTCTTGCGAAGAAGTTGAAAATGTGTTAGCCAATAAACGGTCATGGTGGCCATCTTGGATTTTCGGGTATGCACGAAAAATTAGAACACTTGGTTGGGACATGATAAAGAACTTTTTATGCAAAGTTTGAAGTCAATCAGTTTAATAGTTTGGAAGAAGAAGTTGAAAATGTAATGTGTTATTGCATAACGCACGACGACGGTGAAAGATAGATGGCAACAACTCACATGAGCAACCACGTGAGCTAAAAATAGAGAAAACGAGTTGTCCACACAAACAAACAGGCCCTAGGTTATATGAACTACATGCATCGGCGATAAATAAGCTGATATCTTTTGATTTGAACAATTGCCGTGGTGTTTGACTGAAATCAACGTGAATATTTGATATGAAGTCAAATTAATTACTTGTTTTTGTATGGTTTTTTTGACAGATATGTAGAGCAAACCTACGACTATCATGATAAGGCTGACATTGACTCCAACGTTTTGGTATCATTATCACGTTATTACTAGAATCATATCACAGAAATGGTACCCCAGGGATATTCAAATGGCTTCATTAACCCTTTCACCCCTATGTAACTCAAGTAGACTCTACCATGCATTGATATGGATGTGTCCATTATGGTCTACAGTGGTGAAAGGGTTAAGTATACCAATGTACAATACGCAGATCCTATATTATGTATTGCATCGTCATGTTGTTTTGTACTATATATGGCAGGGTTTTGATTGTTTGTTTTGACCTGCTTTTAACCGTGAAATACACTCGGTAATTCCAATACACGATATATCTCATATCAGACAGAGTGGAGTGGAAGAACCACTGAAGCAGTTGTCTCCACATCGAGTTCCATCTCCATCTAGAGGGCCACCTGCTAAAACTGAAAAATGCTATTTCACAACAATTATACAACAAAACTTTTTCAATTATTATTAATTACTCCTGCTGGCCCGTTGCTTAATACATAGATACATATATTTTGTTCTGACAAAATTAGGATTTTACAATCCTTTGACAATCAGCTCTGAAATTTAAAAAAAAGTAAAAAATAAAAAATGTTACAACGTTTAGATTTCGGGTTGTTCTTTAAATGTTTGAGGAAACCGGAGGTTCAAGGGAAACCCTACTTGGTCGGTAAGGTGACCATACCTTTTCACGTCCGATCGGGGAATCTTGCCCCGGCCGTCTTTGTAAAAGGTGAGTCAACTAACCACTGCGCCAACTGAACGTCCACCATTTATTGACTGGCACCTCTGCTGCTGTCTCGTACATAACAACATTTTTCCTTCAACCAATAAATATCAATTATCGATTACTTTCTTATATATTTTTAAGTATGTCGGCATTCCCTCGGGAAATATGCCATTATAAGAACGATTACAATGGAAATGAAAGGTACGGTTTTTTATTTTAAATTATGTATGTTGTTTGAAACCATCACATGTAATGTTCTTTAGCTACGTGAAGTTGATACCTGGTATTTTTCGGGGAAGCCAAAATGAACCGAGAACCGTGAAATGCCTGTAGTCAACATCATCAATCTATTAATGTTTTTATTCAGAATTAATTATATTGATGATCTTATAAACAGTTTACCTGTTGTCAGTACAATGTGACCGGGTGGAGTACTGCGCTGGGCGGCTTCGGCACGGTATTTCAGTGAGGTAGCACTAAAAAGTCAGCATCAGATCCTCTCTATCACAAGGAAGAAAATACACCAACATACCCCACCAGCATCACATTTACGCATACATAACACGCACGGAGGCATGCCCTTTAATAACCTATGTTGTTAAAGGACATTTAACCCCATACAATCAAACCAATTAATCTTATGAAAATTATTGCAAGACACTGCCGATTATTCTACTTTTCAAAAGCTTTCTGCGGACTTCCTTACTTGTAAAAATGAAGCGCTTCCTCTCAAAAACTTGAGATGTATTGTAAAACACAAGGAATAAAGATTATGAGAATCTGAAAATTTGTTTTAGTAGCAACTGCAAATTACGTGATCACATTCATCAAGTTATTAAAGCAGCCTCTTCTCTAGCATCTGTCCTAAACCTATTTTAAAATACCAATAGTAAGAACATATAAAAACTCTACAAACATAATTAAAACAACTTTCGAATGTGGCATGGTTGTTTTGACGAACCGGTAGTGGTCTCAAAAAAGATTGATTCTATGTAGTTGTGATGATGGTAATGAACGATGACTATATCAGTTCAGACATTCATCAATGAACAAAGAAGGTTTGAAAACATCAGAGGACAACAATGCAAACCGAAATATTTCTCAGCGCGTGGATTTGACGGAATACGTTACGATGGATGACATCGTGGTACCGTTATCTGTTTAGACTAATCATGTTTATCATTTTGTTTTGTCGTCTATTAGCGGTCTTTTTGTACCGACTTCCTAAGTTCTGAGTACGACTTTGTGTCTTGACGTTCTGGAGATAGCAGAGAACTATTAGCGAAAACATATTTTGCCAAAATTTTGCCCCTTTTGTCAAAACACCAAGGAAACAATTACATAAAGCAAAATGCGAAACAAAGAACAAAAATCACATCGTACTGATCCTATGGCGCATTTGCCTCTTTACTTAGTTAAACTTTTCGTTTGATTTGATCTAGTATCTCCAGAACACTTTGAACCGCTCTTACGTATGTACAGTCAATTTGTCTTCATCGATCTGCCTCTAGAATTTGGCGCGATGTAATCGAATCCTGATAGGGTAGTTATGTCTTAACGGCAATGCATATTCACTGGACTGTCAGCGTGACACGTTGTGTGCCTGTGTAACTGTTATGCTCCCATTATGCCCGTGTTTCTTATTCTCAACAAGAAATAGGTACAGTGAGAATATTTTTCATGTCACATCCCCTGAAAAGCAAGTGGCCTTTAGCTCCTCACATATTTTATCAAATGAAAATTTAAGGAATAATGTTTTATTTTTGTCAGATTAGGATGTGATTCAATTTGCTCGTGCTCTTCTGAAGTAATCATCTCACAACTTTTCCAAAATAATAAAAAGAAATGTTCCTTATATTTATGGATTTTTCTTTGAACATTCGGTCAATTAAAGTAACATCTTGCTTGCATAAGTATTGAGTCCCTGCAGGAAGGGCGTAAGTGATCGTAAGAGGTGACTACATTTGGGATGTTATCTTTTCTCTTCTTTCTAAACAACTTTCTTCTTCCTAATGTCTCCTTGACAATGCCTCACTTTTGGCCTTTAGTTGAGCGTTCGCACCTTTGAGGAAGGCTTTGGGTTCTGTCCCCTGGCCGAGACATATCAGAGTCTGTAAAATTGGTAGTTCCTACTCCTGCTTAACGCTGAGCAATTTAGGAGTGGGACGACGATGTCTTCGGCAGTATGTTTCAGTGCGGTAGCACTATAAAGTCGGCATCAGTTTCGCGCTATCACAAGGAGACAAACACAAACATATTGCAGCCTCCCAAAGCACACACGCATACACTACATGCATGCATTTTGCACACAGGGGAGGCCGTCCTTAAATGACCTTAGCTGTTGATAGGACGTTAAACAATACTAAACCAAACCAAACCAAACCGCATAAGTATTGGATAACATCTGCTTTTGATGACGTCACACAATTTTGTCTCGTTCCCGGAAATGGTTGACGTTCTGAGGTCAGGTTATGAAGTGATAACTACAGTTTGTTTAATGAGTGAGTGACAGTGTAAACTGTTAGTATTAATATGTACTGGATGATCTGTAAGTTCTGTAAACGTCTAGGTCTTCATTCTCAATGTTTCTCTATCAGTTTTGATCATGGCTATTGTGTTACGTATATACGGTTAAAATTGTTCATTGACATGGAAGGTAACAATAGGTGCATGCTTTTAATAATGCGGTTGCTTTTTGAGATAAGATAGTTTGCTAGGATATTGTAAATATTTACATATATAGGGTACCAACATCATATAGGGTACCTACATAAGGGGGATTATGAGAAAGTGCGTAAATACATTTCCTTTTAATCATTTGCTGTTAATATTTAATTTAAATTAAAACGTACCCAAGATGTGATGGAAAAGGTACGTTTTATGGGAATATTGATCAATATTTTATACTGATACTATAGTGTTTATAGCTAAGCACTGGTCGTGTAGTCACAAAAGTAAACACGTCATCAGTATTTGACGTGTAAGTTCTCTGAAGCTGTTGACAAGGGACAATAGTCCAAGCTGTATAAAACATTTATTACAGAAGCAACTTTTAATGAAGCGAAGGAGAAATTTGCTCAGCCTCAATAGCCAACTTGTCTGTTGATACCACTTGTCTTCTCTTTGATCTGTCTTTAATTAGTTAAAAAGAATCCCGAGGACATATGAAGAAGTATCTCCCGGTTGTCTGTTGAAAAGTGTGTATAACAAATACATTTAGTATATATGCAGAGCAGCAAGTATAGATTGCGGATGTTCTAGTTTAGCTGTATTTGTGGCGTCTGGATAAAACTCTAAACGCAAACCCCGCAAATTCTCATTAACAACGTATAGGGAAATTTAAATCCATATCCCCCATAACATAATGATAAAATGTACGCGAGTTTCAACACACAATGAATAATTAATTGTACCACAACGTCAACTCAGAAAGACAAAATATACCACAATATCAGGACGTTTGTACAGTATCATCCATAAAGCGAGGTTAAATAAGAACACACGTGAGAGTTACATGGAGACCTATGAAAATGCAAAGGGAATAAGACCAGGTGTTCCAGAAGTGTTATCGTCTTCTATTTAATCAACACTCACTATGTAAATATAGGTCAAATCCAGTAAGGTCACGTCCTTAACTTGAGCACTTTGGTAGTGACAACAAAACCTAAAGGCATACTAAAGAGCATTATAAAAGAACATCCCTCATTGCTACATATACGCAAGTACAATATTCTACAGCTTCATTGATCGAGGACAGATATAAAAGCAAGTACAATGCATATCACGGCGTCAACGACCCAGGGCAAATTTTGCCATATAATGAAAACTCACCAGGAAAAGTGAGAGACAAATTGTACCACAGCGTCAGTGAACAAGGACACATTGTACCACAGTGTCAGTGAACAAGGACAAATTGTACCACAGCGTCAGTGAACAAGGACAAATTGTACCACAATGTCAATGAACAAGGATACATTGTACCACAGCGTAGGTGAACAAGGACAAATTGTACCACAGCGTCAATGAAAAAGGATACATTGTACCACAATGTCAATGAACAAGGACAAATTGTATCACAACGTCAATGAACAAAGACACATTGTCCCACAACGTCAATGAACAAGGATACATTGTACCACAGCGTACGTGAACAAGGACAAATTGTACCACAGAGTCAGTGAACAAAGACAAATTGTACCACAATGTCAATGAACAAAGACAAATTGTATCACAACGTCAATGAATAAGGACACATTGTACCACAGCGTCAGTGAACACGGACAAATTGTACCACAGCGTCAATGAACAAAGACAAATTGTACCACAGTGGCAGTGAACAAGGACAAATTGTACCACAGCGTCAATGAGCAAGGACAAATTGGACTACAGCGTTAGTGAACAAAGACAAATTGTACCACAGCGTCAATGAATAAGGACACATTGTACCACAGCGTAGGTGAACAAGGACAAATTGTACCACAGTGTCAGTGAACAAGGACAATTTGTACCACAGCGTCAATGAACAAGGACTGATTGTACCACAGCGTCAATGAACAAAGACAAATTGTACCACAGTGTCAGTGAACAAGGACAAATTGTACCACAGCGTCAATGAACAAGGACAAATTGGACTACAGCGTTAGTGAACAAAGACAAATTGTACCACAGCGTCAATGAATAAGGACACATTGTACCACAGCGTAGGTGAACAAGGACAAATTGTACCACAGCGTCAGTGAACAAGGACAAATTGTATCACAGTGTCAATGAATAAGGACACATTGTACCACAGCGTCAATGAACAAAGACAAATTGTACCACAGTGTCAGTGAACAAGGACAAATTGTACCACAGCGTCAATGAACAAAGACAAATTGTACCACAGTGTCAGTGAACAAGGACAAATTGTACCACAGCGTCAGTGAACAAGGACAAATTGTACCACAGCGTCAATGAACAATGACTGATTGTACCACAGCGTCAATGAACAAAGACAAATTGTACCACAGTGTCAGTGAACAAGGACAAATTATACCACAGCGTCATTGAACAAGGACAAATTGGACCACAGCGTTAGTGAACAAGGAAAAATTGTACCACAGAGTCAGTGAACAAGGACAAATTGTACCACAGCGTCAATGAACAAGGACAAATTGGACCACAGCGTTAGTGAACAAGGACAAATTGTACCACAGAGTCAGTGAACAAGGACAAATTGTACCACAGCGTCAATGAACAAGGACAAAGTGGACCACAGCGTTAGTGAACAAGGACAAATTGGACCACAGTGTCGGTGAACAAGGACACATTGTAACACAGCGTAAACACAAAGTCCAGCATATACAACAGCATAGGCGGAATGTGAAAATGACATATATTTAATGACATTCAAATACATATTTTCCATTAAAGGGGATAATTATAACGTCATAGCTAAGTATACATATTTCGTATAAAATGTTATGATATTTTAGAAAGGAATAAATTATTTTTTCTAATTGCTTGTTATATCTAATCCCCTATCTAGTATAATAATAATTATACCCAAAAGGATTGATTCGGGATAAACACGTCCCCAGATCCACTAGGCTATATATGTAGATAATATATGGTAAATATAGATTAAATATCAATTTTTGATTCGATCAGTATCATGGCGCCAAACCACGATATATAGAGAGACTTGAATAATCTATAAGTGATATGGGTACATTAAGGTTTCCGTTTGATAGTTTGGTAGACAAGTACTGGGTTACTACCTTATACAACATATGTCTCGAGAGAAACTGATTCCCATAAAGATGACTGTACTTGTAACATCACAGAGTTGTGTGTATCGGCTCTTAGAAGGTGGAGGTGTCTACATAGGTATACACCCTATAACCTTGGTAAACATAAGAATTTATCTTTAAACACCCACACACCAGTCAATACAACCTCCTTTACATTATTAATCTGTTTGTGTATAAACCGTGAAAATCAATCTATCATTCCATCGGAACAATTGTCGCTTTAGACGTATTGTTCCTAGAACAAATAACATTCCAATCAAACCTATCACACGCTGTACAAATATTGCATCAACCAATGTTACATGCTAATAATAATAACAATTATAATAATAATTCGAGGTTCTTATATACCGGTTTATCACAACCTAGTTAGTAGGTCGTCCGTGGTTATAGTGGTTATAGTGCCTTTGCAACTAGCCAATATCTCCCTGGGGAGCATACAGCCGGAGCTGCCATTTCGGCGCTAACACAGCTAGCATTATTATTATTGTGGTTTTGCCGTTATTGCCCCGGTACTCACTTTGAGGATGTGATATTAGCTGGTCACGACCTAGATATACATACTTATTAGGGCGACGTTATAATCTGCCTAACCAGGGTAGATGATGTATAATGGAGGTCGTTTACATGGTGTGTTGTTTGAGGGTATCGACCCTTAAAGGTCCAATTCTTATACTTTAAGAGTTTCAGTTGTCAAAATTATATATTTGTCAAAATTATATATATTTCAAAGGTTCATTGAAATAATGAAATATTTGTGTATTTAAGATATAAATCGTCATCTCTTGACTCGAAACCTTGGACAAATTACAGAACGACTAAAAGATATATTCCTTTTAGTTCTGACTGTTGTGATGTTGGTAAAATACCATATAATACTGCAAGACGTAAACACGTTGTTAACAAGCTCACTATGATTTGATTTTAAAAAAATACGGTGCTGTTACCATAGTGATACCGTTTAGTTTACACGTTATTGTACCCGGCCTTTACTCCAGGCCAATAAACATTTTTGATAAAGGACATTTAGGCACATTCCAGATATCAGCTCCATTCAGCTGGTGCGTTTCCTGAAAAGCACCATTAACTAATGTCGATACCATCTAAACATATGTCAGCTTCTTGACATTCTCTTTAACGAAGCAGGCCTCGGTTTGAAATCAGAGGAGACGTTGACCTGGGCGTCGATATAAAAGAAATAAAACGAACATTGCATAAATGTTTATTGAACAACACTCTCAAAAATAATCATTTCGTCCAAAACATTACCGTTGTGTTTGTGATAACGAATAATACATCATAACGCTAGACATGTACAAATACCGATTATCACAAACAAGTGCTCTACCATTAAAACTGATTCAAGCACAAAACATCATTTATACACTTAATCAACAATGTGTGACAATAGAGCTCTGTACAATACGTCTTTAGTTTCACCCAGTGGATAATTTCGGTGTGTATGTAATTAAATCGTATGTACAAATATTAATACATATAATAATTTACGTGAGCAAAACTAGCCGGATTACGATAAAACAACTCTAGTACAGACTTGGCCGGTAAGTAATTAAATGAATAACTAATTCATAAAATAAATCCGAAATTTTGTTTTGTTTACATTCGGAAATTAAGTCATTTTAAAAGGAGTTTGTATCTTAGAGTTTGGCGAATTTTTCACTCTGAAACATAATATTTTTCATGGTAACCAAAATATAGTTAAATCCCACCCAACAGGTAACATGTTCTGACGTGTATCGTCGTACATTTCCACGATTTCAATATCACTAAAACATTTATAAGACAACGTTCATTATTCAACGAGCGTTCTCCTTTAAAATAAAATTGGAGCTTTTAACATCTTGTCAAGTGTTTAATTAAGTACACTTATGAAAAACCACTGAACCGATGTTACCTAGGACGACAAATATAAAACACAAAAGGAAAACTTATGTTCAAACGACAAGCAACATAATGTCAGATGTGACGTGACCATGTTAGTAAAGCACTTTTCATTTAAAAAAAAAAAAAAAAAAAAAAAAAAATACATCATGCACTTCAAACAAAAATATTTATCACATGAACTGTTTTACGTAGTTCGAACAATGTAGTACATGATTAATTTAAATTAAATTTATACAAGATGGAACGTATGAAAATATTTCAAAGGAAAGTTCTGCATTTGGCAGAAAACAATGTGATGCTATAATTGATATGACGTCATACATTGACTATTTCCCTACTGTTTCTCACAAACAACCGACCTCCCAGTGTTGATGATGCACGTTGGCTCATATTACATGGTATCTCTACAAGCCACTAGCTAAAATACTGCACCAATTTATATATTTCTACTCTCCGTATTGAATACACCACTCTGTAGTCAAATGTGAAAGAAATGTGTCAATCAATTGTGCAATTTAAACAAACAATTTCAAATTTAGTTGCGCGTGCTGTACGTCATTGTGTTGCACAATGCGGTTGGTAAACGCAGTCACTAATACCAAAATAATACATATTGGCTGTTTGCCGCATCACAGAATCCTTAATTTCAAGAAATTTTATTTCTACCATTATTCTTTCATTTTTGTTGTTGTCAGTAATTAAACAATCCAATTTTAATTAACATTAAATCTAATGAGATAACAGAGCGAAAAACCTGTTCAACTAACCTTTCTGTAAGGGGTATATAAAATGCAACACCAGCGTCCGACATTCCGTCTTTGTAAACCATTTACATTGTATACCTGCAACGTGTAGCTAAAACGCAACACTAGCGCTGTAAAATATATTTGTAAACATGATTAAGGCTAGCATTAGACAGTGCTGATTTGTATACAACATTGGAAAGTTAACTTCAGGCATTCTCTGTTTGTGAACAATAATCTTTGTAGACCAATGGTTATACAGAGTAAGTATAAACATGATCACATACCCTTATCGCTTTTTTAGTCTAATAGGTATTAGCTTACTATTAAAGAAAAACTCGTGCGGACTTCATGTATAGTTAATTTAACGCTGCTTTGAATACATAACGGTTGATCAGAAAGTGAGACAAATTAAAATTAGTTAATTAGACTTGTGAAATGAAAAACACAAATACAAGGTAAACAGGTCATTTGTAATCATTTGTATTTTTTGAATGAATAGTTTGGTAAATTCATACAAAGAGTAATGAAGCTCTCAAATGCAATTATCAAAAAAGTTAACGTAATGAAAATATCAAGAAATAAAAAGAAAAGAAAAGAATATATAAATATTCTGTGGCAGTGACCTGCCATTATATCGATTTAAGCAAGGTTTAGGATGGCGTATTGAAACATCGACAAACTATAATAAAAGCGAATATCCTTCTACTTTTTAGCAACGCAAGATACTTAAGTAACTTTACCTTGGCCCTAAGTGATACTGTACTTTATCGCGTTAATTCACGAGAGAATTCGAGCATCGTGCATCACGAATTTATTTATGGGAAAAAGTTAAAGATCCGCGTACCTCAGCCCAAAACTGTAACTTGGAAATTGTGTTTTACGTCATTACTATAGCCTTTTGAAATATCTTCTGAAAAGGAAACCATACCTAGCGAGACTTTTTTTAGAAACAATAAATATGAAATAAGCAAAAAGTAAATCAGCCAGACCGTGATTCTAACCATTTAGCTCAGATTGTTATACTTTCGCTCTAACAGATGCCTTGTCAACGGAGATAGCCTGGCCGAACAGTGGGGGAGTTATATAGGAAAAAAACACAGTGGGGCAGGGATCCTTAAAAGCCAATCCATGAAATAAAAATTCGCGAAAATTAATTAACAGTACACAACAGGCCAACAACCACCACCACACTGACTCAATATCAGTGTTTCTGTGATACCATAGCCCTGGCTAACATTTGCTACTACCATGTCAAATTGTAGTTTTATAGTATAATACCATCACACTGGCTTACATTCGTCTTTCTGTATAATGCAAAATATTAGTTCTTCTGTAAAATACCATCACACTGGCTAACATCCCTAGCAAAATATTAGTTCTCCTGTAAAATACCATCACACTGGCAAAATATCAGTGTTTCTGTGATACCATAGCTCTGGCAAAATATCGTCTGTCTGTATTATGCTACTACTCTGGCAAAATAGTAGTTCTTCAGTACAACACCATCACACTGGCAAAATATCAGACTTCAATACAAAATCCAACAAGTTTATAAAGATCAGATATCAATCATGATTATGTACAGGAGAAGTTAATCACTTGGGAGGTACGTGGGGTATAAATATTCTATCCGGGGTATAAAATTTGGTTAAGAACCGTGGCTTTCAATATACCTGCATTATGATGACAAATCTTCTTTCCTCTAAGTCTCTTGGCCTGGGAGTAGGGGGAAAGCGTGAAAAGATGTTGCTTATGCAGAAATAGACATAGAAGACATTTTTTTTATAACATACAAAATAACAAATAACAGAACCAGAAAAGGTAAAATGGAAAGTGCATTGTACTATTATCATCCTCGACAACGAAAATATTAACACTACTCGAAGTAATTGTGCTATATAAAAACGTGAATGGTGACAAGTAAATAATCATGTATTGAGGCTCATGTTTGAGATGTACATCATTTAGTTTGTGTTGATATTGATTAAGTTTAGCTTTTATGTTATAATTCTCTGTTAACTGCAGGACAAAATATTTTCCCCTCAACAAATTAATAATTACTTTATGAACGAAAACAGAATAGAATAAAAAAAAAAAAAAAAAAAAAAAAAAAACCNTCCTTTTCAGTAATAGCCACCGATCTTGGAGTTGTTATGTACGCTGAATAAAACACGTATAACTTGTAAAATAACTGTTAAAAAAGGAAAATCTTACACATGGAAAAATGAAAACGAAATAGGAGATCGACAGGAACATATATAGTTCACAGCATGACGTTGATCGTTTTGAGATGAAAGATTGAACAGAGTTATATATAAATACATGTATGCCGGTAAACAACTAAATCGGTTACGTCTATATTGCATGTGGTCCGCTAGTACTACATGTTAAAAATGGATGTTACCAGTTTGCGTTCATACCCTTAGGGATACATGTTAAAAAAATGGATGTTACCAGTTTGCGTTCATAACCTTAGGGATACATGTTAAAAATTGATGTTACCTGTTTGCGTTCATACCCTGAGGGATACATGTTAAATATGAATGTAACAATTCTGCATTTGTACTGCATTAATATTAAAACATTCCATTAAATCCATGTTTCTATATATATTATATATAATGTAGTACCGGGTGTTTTTTATTGATTTTTTTTTCTAAAATGACTGATATAGTTGTTGTTTGGTATATGTGTCGTCAATGAAACGACATTGACCGAACAGCGATTTCTGGTCATGCTCCTTTCATAGTTTACAGCGCAACTGATTATATATATGTAATAAAACAAATAATAAATGTCCATGTGAAGAAGGTAAGTATAGAAAAAAAAAAGATCTAACGACCGACTAAAATACAGCTGCTTACACCCTTCACAGGGCTCTTCAGGTTTTTACATATATATCTTACAATTTAGATATTGATATCTTAAAGCCTATGGCGAAAGCCAGGGGAAAGCAATGAACGGTAAATGAATGAAAAAATTAAGATCATGCTGTGCAAGGTCAACAGGTGAATATAAATTGCTTTTGAGGACACATCAGTTGTCATTCATAGCATCGTAAGATGAGGCCACGTTTAAGAGTGTTCCTGAAAAAAAGTATATGTACAGATACTTTGGAATCAAAGTTGGTTTCGGAGTCATTATGATAGTTTACAAACAGTTCGTAACAAAATCTTTGCAGAACAATGAAATATTCTGTCATGTTTTTGTTACTCTTCCGTATTTATTCAGGTTTTACAGAATATGCTTTCACTTAAATGTTACCTCGACCTTTTATGGTATAATTTGATATGACAAAACTAGATTTGATAAATATTTTTTTTAGTTTCTTTTTCAAAGTTCATTTAGATATTTTATGAAAAATGTCATTACAACCAAATATATCAAACATGTGTTTGACAACTACGTTGAGAAAATTTTCTTTTTTCGCACTCTACGGCAAATCTCTTTATCATTTTCGGAGTCCTCGGGAATAACGTTAGGCATGTGCTTTTTGTTGTTGTAATACTTCATGATTTCTGCAATATCACTTGCCGATAATATCAAACTTTTCCTCTTTATCTTGGCATCCGATTGTGATGTGTCCTCGTTGTTGTTAATTTTGTCGTCATCAACTATTGACTTGACCTCTACAACGACTGGTGGGCTTTTGGAGACTTTAGGTTTGTCAATGATTTTAGATTGTACGCGCTGAACAGGTGGCCTCACCTGAACAACAGGAGTCACTTCCGCTGTTGGCTTTTTTGCTTTAGTAACAGGTTTATCTTCCGTTATGATTGCCAATTCTTCTAGTAATTGGTCGACTTCCTGTGTTTCAATGCTGGCGCACGCTGCCAGTGCTGTAGACGGCCGTTTACACACATCGGTTTTATTTTCACGCAGGTTAGGCATGCTTTTGCCGAATTGAACTTCATTGGTGGCTGCTGTCCATCCTGTGTTATGGAAGGAACTACTTTCTATACAGTTTTTACGTTTTAAAATTTTGATTCGTTTCTCTTTTTTATAAACAACGATGCGCTTCTTAAGATACCGTCTAAACTTATAAAAACAGTAAATACCCGCACAGCCTCCATAAACGAGAATTATCAACGGCAAGATGAGGAACATCGCCATGTTGTGCTTGTCGGCATAGAATTCTTCAATGGCGTTCTGTCCACTTCCGGTATTTCCGGTTCCGCTATTGTCTGATGTATCATTTGTTGATCGACGTTGTCGGAATAGTTCAAGTGGAGTTTCCACGTCAGCATACTTTGATTCACGTGACTGTTCTAGCGATACGTCGCCTGTAATTGTCTCCCTGTCATTGTGCAGAATTATTCCTGAAAAAAAGGTGAATATTTCTTAGGTTAATGATACAAAAACGGTTGACAGTTTCAATTTTTCGATATGGATTTATGGGGAAATATGTTGGCGGTGTCGTTATTCTTTTTTGTTGGTCATTAGTGTTTCGTGACATACAAAAATTCACAAAAATACAACTGCATCAACTTACTACATGTATATTGCTACGATGAACTTCAACAGGTTATAGATACATGTCAAATGACCTGGACGTCAGAATATACCTAATCACGTTAATAAAATGAAATTCGAAACTGGAGGATTATAACTTTGCTGTGGGAACATTTGAAATTTGAGGTAATATTTGGGAATAAATTAGAGATGATATTCGACGGCTTATTTTATATTTGATGGGTTATTTGGCAGTATTTGTAATCAAGAATGGTATTTGATGTAAAATGTTATTAAATATTTCATGTATTATTTGATACTTGAAATGATATTAGATAATCAAGATGATATTTAACATTTGAAAGATTATTTCATACCGGGGATGTTGTTTAATCTTCCAGGTGTTATTTGATATGTTCTGAGATATTTGTAGGGTAATATAAAACTTGAGGTGACATTTTCTGAGATATTTGTAGGGTAATATAAAACTTGAGGTGATATTTTCTGAAATATTTGTAGGGTAATATAAAACTTGAGGTGATATTTTCGTAGCGCAGGTCAATTTCAATTTTTTCGGGGTTGTCTTATATTTGAGGTAATATTTTATACTGAAGGTGTTGTTTAATATTTCAAGGGTCATTTGATATTTCCGCAAATATTTGAAGGGTATGTGGTGTCATATTTGATACTGAAGGGGGTATTCAATATTTATAGGGAATAATTTATTATCTAAGGTGATATTTGATACTGGGGGTAATAGTTGAGTTCTTATTTGATATTTGAGGCGAAATATAAAGGGTTATTTGATAGTTGAGGCGATATTGACTGTGAACGGTGATTTGATATTTGAGACGATATTTGAAGAATTATTTGATATTTGAGTCTATATATGAAGGGTTATTTGATATTGAAGTCGATCTGTGAAGGGTTATTTGATATTAGAGGCGATATTTGAAGAGCTATTTGATAATCGAGGTGATTTTAGATATTTCAGGTTATAGCTGATTCTGCTCTACATCTAGGAATATTGCACTATCTGTACCGGATAGAAATGTCAGCTATAGAAATAGGTCACCAGGTATACTAATGACTGTTTTATTACGTGACCTTTCATCCCCTTCTCTAAACTTCAATCAACCCCATGAGTCCGGTTGATCATACAGTCTTAGCTTAATGACTCCTAACAACTGGTAAAGTGATTTTTCAATCGAAATTATTTTAATTTTCAAACAAGATGAGGATCGTTTTGGATCCCACAATATAGCATTGTTATATGTAAAAACAGTTTGATGATAACAAACAAATCTTTGACAGAATCGTTTATTTCAGTATACGATTAATTTGAGAAGTAAATGAAGCGTAGAACCACTTGTTGCTTGTCGCTGAAGTGTGACTAATATTCCATTCAATTCTCATATACTCATTTCTCCTTTGTCGTGTACCATTTGTTTAATATAGAGCTTGTCTACATTGGAAAAACATTACTCATTTGCTGTGATCAATTTCTACTTCCACTCCGGATAATCCATTGATCTGTCATGAGTGCTTACGTGTAAAGGGGAAGCAATCTACAAATTAACAATTGAACTATTCGTCCGTACTTACTATCGGCAAAATATTCCCATTCACAATCATGAATTCATGGTTTAATTTCTGGTAATAGCTTGTCATTTTCAGATCATTATTGGAACATCTTCAAAGAGGTTTATCGTGACATTTCATTTTAACGCGTTACCGTCAAATCGATACTATCTGTATAATTAATAAAGGTCTGGCTAGTTCGATTGGCGGTCGACCTTATACTATATAGATAATAAGTAATGGGCTAGCAGGTCAGTTGTCGGAGCTATATAGATAATTAGAAAACGACTTCATGAGTAAGGTTTCGTTACTATATGTTTATATTTGGCAAAGGAATTGATAAGTGAGATGTTGGTTTGACATAGATAATTGACAAAGGAATTGATAAGTAAGATATTGGTTCTACAAAGGTAATTAACAAAGGAATATGTCGGTTCTGTATATATAATTGGCAAAGGACTTGGTAAGTAAAATGTCGGTTCTACATAAATGATTGGCAAAGGACTTGATAAGTAAAATGTCGGTTCTGCATAGATAATTGGAAAAAGAGTTGATAAGTAAAATGTCGGTTCTACATAGATAATTGGAAAAAGAGTTGATAAATAAGTTGGTGGTTTTGTATAGATAATTCGTAAAGGAGTTGATAAGTAAAATGTCGATTCTGAAAAGATAATTAGAAAAGGAGATGATAAGATGATAAGTCAGTTATCGGCGTTATATAGATAATGGCCGAAATACTTGATAATTGGTAAAGAAGTAAATATCGTTACTATATATAGAGAGATTTTTTTTAATCATTTGTTTATTTTTTGACAGTTCGGTTTTCTCTTGTTATTGTTTTCTGGTTTTGAATCGTTAAGTTTACAAGGCTGTAAAACTATCAACTACATATTCTCTACCGATATATATATATATATATCAAAGCATCCTTTCTATTATATTGCCACTTGTGCAGACTTCGATACAGAAGTATGTGATTGATTAATGGGATATAAATCTTAATATACAACAATCACCAATAGCGATACATATCGTTCACGCTTCTACAAACAGTTTCCCCGGTAGTTAACGATTTCTGATGATGAAGCGACATACTGTTTAAACATTCCACAAATATATTGTATAAAAGAGCATCAACCAATATATTAATGTTGGTCTTAGCCTGCCCACCAATATATAAAGGAGGATTATACCCGAAAAAATGTCGTGAATAGAAATATAACACTTGACAAGGTACACAACAAGAACCATGTCTTCATGTTTACTTCATATTTTCACATTCGAAGTAATGTACGTATGCAATCATCGCATCTTGTATATGGCCGTTCAGACATTAGACAAGAACAGGTAGAAGTGATCATATATTAGATCATGCATGGTAAGTCGTCATGTTAAATGCTACCAATGGCAAAGCGTGATGTCAAAATTGCGTGACGTCATTAACAGCAAAACCACCATAACATGTAAAAGGAATATTTTACAATCGACCTTGTCCCTACTTATAACCGTGTATGACCACAAACAGCCCCCTCTCGCAAAATCCTTTCCTGATAAATGTTCCGGGATTTGCAGTTCAGTCCCTCAATACAAACTCCAGCATAGAAAGATGTGTAAACACGTTTTTCAAACACGATAGCAATTGACTAGTTTGTTCCAAGAAATTCCTTTTCCGAGCTTAAATTCAACTAAAATTGCCACAGAATATAACAACAATTGTATGGCAATGTGACGCCCTTCGCTGACTCCATAAGTTACTCCAATTGGGGGTGACCATCTACATATTATCTAATAATGATTGAGTTAACTGCTATATTCCCGATGCATCGTTAGTTGCCCTGATAATAAATTACTTAGTACCAAACTGTCATGTTGAATTACGTAGACGGTATAAATTTAACGGAACCTTATTTAGATTATCTTTTTCAAACCTAGAGCGCTCTAAACGGCGCTGGTTGTATCTCTGGTGGCAATGACTAGTTGTTTCTGGGCTTACTATAAAAGATCTGAACATATACATATAGTTACCCGTATGTGGCATACCCCCTGTTGTAATCTACCGAATGGGAAAAAAAGGCGTACAGTGAACGTTAAAAAACGTTTGGCTAGGTAATGACAGCATTTGTATGTCAATGAGTCACGTGTCTAACGCTCTAAATATCAAAGTGAACAGTTTTGAATTAATCGCTCAAACAATATGCATCGTAGAACGCGTTTACTTGTATGCTTGATGTCTGCATGTTTAGAATGTAAGCATATTGATTAGATCCCAAAGAATTCCCTATCTGCTGATAGTTCCTGGTGAATACATCATATCAATACTGCTAAGTTGTGTGCAATATAGCATGTCTGCTGGTTGAGTGATACAATCATCAATAAACTTGTTCTAGGTACGGCCAATGCCTCCTTATACAAAACACGTAATACTGTAATAAGATGTTTAACAACGTATCACAGCGAACTAGGGTAAACAAGTTACATGTCTGACAACCTGATAAAAAGGTTACTTCCTAGGTAAAAAATGAGACTATAGAAATAAACTCTTGTCGTGGATTCATTTAAATGTCAAGATTACGATGAAATATGTGCATTCTATTTCCGCAATTGATTCTTAAAAAAAGATGAAAGTGAGTAAAATGCAAATGTGCAACATTTCAAGAACGTCTATTACGTAACTAATGGCAGATTCAGAGCTATGAGAAACGATGTGACCACAGAGACGTGACAATTCGCCATTACATTTGGCATGTTCTCATAAAAGATGTATTGAATACATTGAATTATTTATACCTCACACTGAATATATTAACTGATTTTTTATCTCAAAATGAAGGTATTAAGCAATTAATATTTTTGATAATATATGAATGCATCATGTTTTCCTTTTTTCGTACAATGACTATTGTTTTCATTTTTATCTTACAATAAATGTCTTTTTTCATTAATATCTTAGATTGAATGTATTTTTTTTTTGATTTTCAACTTGCATTGATTTTTTTCATTTATATATCACATTGTATTATTATTTCGTATATATCTCATATTGAATGGTTGTTTTTTATTTATATCTCGCATTGAATAATGTATTTTTTCATTGATATCTCACTATAATTTGGTTTTTATTATACATTTACCTACATGAATTCCCCATTATTCCATTAATATTGCGTATTGAAAATAATCCACACTAAGAAGATAATGATTCTTCCGTTGTCAAAGTAGGCAGTGCTTACAACATGAGGTTATTTCAAACTTTCATATGTTATAGAGGAAGCCCAGAATTCCATCCGCAGGAATCGGAAATTGGGCGAGGGTCAACCTTCAGTGTTAGTAATTTATTATCCCCGACGGAGAAACTGCTAACCCATCTACCCACACCAAAAATGAAAAATTGCACGTCATTAACGCTCACCGACTGTCGCAATTTTGTTGTTTTCTATTTCCCCCTCAGATTAAAAGGCCTCCCGGGTACTTGTAGCCCCCCTTCCGGGTACTTGTAGCCCCCACCCCCCGGGTACTTGTAGACATCGTATTTGTTGTTTTCTATTTTCCCATCAGATTAAAAGGCCTCTCGGGTACTTGTAGNGTAGACATCGTATTGGAACCTTTCAGCAATCAAATCCGGGATTTATTAGTGCTACGTCAAAGAGAGTTCCTGAATATTTGTTCTAAAAATGTGATAATGTACATTTTATTGTTATTTATTATTGTAGAAAGAAGTTTCATAATCATTGACCGTTGCTTACTTGAGTATTTTAAGTTTTATTATTAGTTAACTTGATTCAGATCTTGAAACCTCTACATATCCAAAGAGTAACGAATGTTTCTCATATATATCCATTCGAAAAAGCTGATTTGGAAATAAACCAAGAGCTTCAAAATATATAATAAGTTTACAATAATGGATATTAGTCATGATGATCTTAATTAATTAACATGGGTTGATATGTTTTTCTCCAACATTCCAAATAAAGAAGCCGGTATAACAATACGCCAAGTGAGATCATGTTACAATAACTTCTATGTATAAATATAGATATCATGTTAAGTTCAAAACAAGGTTGCGAATCGTTCTCCTCTCGGCGCTTTCATCCTTTCCTAGAATGTTCATTAGGAATTATTTATAAATACGCATGGATACAAATGTACATCAACAATCGATCTTCAACGATATAAATATATCAATTATGCATGTGTATCAATTCCAGGGACCTGTATGACACGGTTATGCCCACCATAATGGCGCATAACTAATTCAGGGGAGCTCTATCACGTCATGAGTAATACGTCCCAGAGCTAAAAATATAGTGCTGTAAAAATACTTCAATTGTCAGCTTAAATGTGCTTGACAGAAATGGCTTCATAAAGTCTAAATATGCAAATTATGTCGTCTGTTGATGTACAGGAAGAAACACTGCCATTATACATTTATATCAACACGTTATCATGCATGTACATGTAGCTAGCTTGCAGTGGCGGACCCAGAGGTGTTGGCAACACCCTTTTTTCTGTGTCCAAAAATAAACTGGACCAAGGTTTTCGAAGATTTTCCTCTATTTCATATGGCATTTAATTCCTTCTGATTTCAACCATCCCTTGAACTATGATTTTCTATGGCTTCCCCTTGCCAGCAGTTTGAATATCTATGTATGTCTAAGGGTGTTGCCCAAGTAAGTCCACTACTTATATTCTAACAAAAGGCAGGGATGTGTCCCTGCAAAAGGGTATTAATCCTCTATTGCCTATATATTAGTAGGGTCTCCAGTCAGATCAGTGGTCAAGGCTCAAAGGACTGACCTTTTCTTATTGTTCTAAATATCCTGCTGTGGTGATCACCCTGTCAGTTGGGAGAGGACTATACCATCTGTTGGAATTAGGTATATAGGTAAAGTGTTTGGTCAAAGGTAGAGTCCATTTCATGATAGATAAAACTGTATTTTCACCTGTGGTTTCATGTACACATGACCACCAGGAGTGATTTATTATACCAATTAAAAAAAATCAAAGACAATGAAGCACCCTCCTTAGGATCACTTTATCAGGTGAATGATAACCAATGTTAGCATAAAAGCCTAGCATGTATATCCTTTTCATTAGGTATTGCACTTGTACATATGTATGCGTACAAATTCACAATAAAAGACAAACAGTTAAATCATAATTCATATTTATGACAAAATAAATCAATATTTAATTGCCAAAATGCTCGCCTAAACTACATGCACATGAAGGGCATGACACAAACATCAACATTGTAACCAAAAACCTACATTTTTACCATTGTTTTAGAGAATTTGTTAACACTCGCTCCGCTCGGTCATCACAAAATATAATTACTCTATGTTATAAAATATAACCTGGAAATACCGCAAACTCAGAGAAACCTTTTCTATGCCTCACTCGAACGACGGACTTAGATAACAATCTAATCTAATTACGTGCTCGAACTGACAATGGAAATAATATCCGATCAATTCTAGCTTTCTACGCTCAGCAGTCTGAAATAGTTTAGTATAACCACGGACTTAGATAATCTAATTCCCTGGTATAACATCTTAAAAAAAAAAAAATCGGCGGGGAAATTATGATTGTCACAATCTCAGAAATTATGAAGTTCATTTTATTTTTTGGTGCCAAAAAGTAGTAAACATGAACAATCGACATGACAATTATAATTCATTAGTTCTAGATAACTGCAAAAAATTGTATTTTTCTCAGTTTAAAATTTTGGGCAACACCCAAAACAATCACTTTAACATGAGATATCAAAGTTTTACTTGATACACAAACAATGTACGTATTAAACGTGCCGCACTTAACAATCACTTTAACATGAGATATCAAAGTTTTACTTTATACACAAACAATGTACTTATAAAACGTGCCGCACTTAACAATCACTGTAACATGAGATATCAAAGTTTTACTTTATACACAAACAATGTACGTATTAAACGTGCCGCATTTAACAATCACTTTAACATGAGATATCATGTCCAGCTATGACTAAGTGAACGATTTGTATTATTTTTTTACATGTACAACGATTTTATGTCACTCGACCCGGGACGTTTAGCCTATCGATAGGGAGCGTATACACACTGCATCAGATAGGTAGGGTGTAGATCTAGCCCTCAACCCTGTTATGTCTTGAAACGTTGCGACACGTTTAATACGCACATTGTTTGTGTATTTCCAAACTGATGAATCTTATCAAAGACACTTTTACTAAATGTCTACTAAACGGAGGGATATTTCTGTCTGTCTATAGGATTATTAGAACTCTTTGATATGAACTTTATAATCCGACATCCTGCTTATTATGACCAACAGGTTGTGTCCAAAAGGATGAAAATACTAGATTGGCTTCATTTTATGATATAAATAGAAATATAGAAAATAATTGATTATCAGACTGTCAATTATCATAGTAAAATATTTTGGCCATAGTATAAGAAATAAAAAATGTTGATATCATCTCTTTCATCATTTAAAAAAAATAAAAAATAACCTACATTAGATTACTTTAAATATGACAATATTTAAAAAAGCATATTTCCTGGAAGTCAGTTTTATTTTTTATTCTTGTAAGCAAATGACATACACTATCAACAAACAACGAAGGAATAAAACCAACATTTTCTTGAACGTTTACAGTATCCTGTTTATTGTTCAGTTCCTAGACAATATGTAAATCATCAACAATCTTAGACACCGTGGACATATCTGTGATCAAGACACCGTTCATTTGTTAATATAACCAACCATCAGTGGCATAAAAATGACTGCGATCAAGTAAAGCATTCGCTATCTTTTGTCACAGACTGAGGGAGTTACATATAGGTTTTTGTACAGCCTTTTCTCCTACCTTTGTAGATTATTAACGTAAAATCAAAAACAAACGGTAAAATGACAATAACAAAGCAGGCGTTAGGAAATGTTTCTCTTGATTTGATTTAAAAAGAAACTTTTCCTACCAAGCAGATGAAAGGTTTTCCAAGAGTTGTATGATATTAAACATATTTGCTTTTGATACCGGTTTTGACTATCAAAACTATTATCGAATCTATGCCATTGAGGGTAGCTAGATTTTATCGTCCACCTCTTGTCTGAGGGTAAGTGTCTCCTTTTCTGCAAACATTGAGTGTTAAATCCCTTATGGAACAATAAACATGTTATCGCACCGTTTAGGTATAAGACAACAATCTGACTTTCCTAATAATTAACGAATTTTATTAACCAACTGTGCCAAATTGTGGACAACATTTCACCATTCCAGCTTCTTAAATAGTTGAATCCACCGTCACAAGACATACGAATAGCTGTAAGTCAGGTTTTGTCTATCGATCAAATGTTCTTGCCCTTCCACAATCAGATCAGAGACAATGACATGTTGATGTCAGGTGAAAGGACAGATCGAAACATCCACCAATACTTCTCGTTACCCGCCTACAGTAAGCACATTCAATTAGAAATATGTTGTGATCACTTTCCGTAACAAATATTTCAAACAGACATAGAAGTAATTAAAACAGAATTAATTATTTCCGGTTCCCGTTCGTTAATTGATTCCGGTTTAAGCTAGTCAATGGTTGTCTTGGTTCTTCATTACACTTGACTACGCAACAAACCTATCAACTGTTTAATTCTCGTATTGTCATATACATGATGTGTTCTATCCTTTAACCATTCACAACTAGTTGGATATCAGGGTTGGTCAGCGTTACGCTGTAGCAGGTAAACGATTGCCCTCCAAAACTCTGCAGGCGTATTTAATTTATATTAATAAATAATCATTTGAATCGATAGTACTTTCTGTTTAAGTACTATATGTTTGGGCATTCAATAGGATAGTCAGTCAACCACACAGCCAACGTGTCCAGCAACCGAGAACTATATCGACAACAACAACAATAACCAGATTAACAGAGAAATAACCGGACAACGAAACAGCTAACATCAAATACAACCAACCACAAAATAACCAGGCTAACAGACAGACAAACTAACAACGAACCAACCAACATCACATACAACCAACCACAAAATACCACACTAACAGACAGACAAACTAACAACGAACCAGCCAGCATCACATACAACCAACCACAAAATACCAGACTAACAGACATATAAACTAACAACGAACAAGCCAACATCACATACAACCAGCCACAAAATACCACACTAACAGACAGATAAACTAACAACAAACCAGCCAGCATCACATACACCCAACCACAAAATACCAGACTGACAGACAGATAAACTAACAACAAACCAGCCAACATCACATACACCCAACCAAAAAATACCACACTAACAGACAGATAAACTAACAACTAACCAGCCAGCATCACATACACCCAACCACAAAATACCACACTAACAGACAGACAAACTAACAACTAACCAGCCAACATCACATACAAACAACCACAAAATACCAGACTAACAGACAGATAACCTAACAACGAACCAGCCAGCATCACATACAAACAACCAAAAAATACCAAACTAACAGACAGATAACCTAAAAACGAACCAGCCAACATCACATACAAACAACCACAAAATACCAGACTAACATACATATAAACTAACAACGAACAAGCCAACATCACATACAACCAGCCACAAAATACCAGACTAACATACATATAAACTAACAACGAACAAGCCAACATCACATACAACCAACCACAAAATACCAGACTAACAGACATATAAACTAACAACGAACAAGCCAACATCACATACAACCAACCACAAAATACCAGACTAACAGACAAATAAACTAACAACGAACAAGCCAACATCACATACAACCAACCACAAAATACCAGACTAACAGACAGATAAACTAACAACGAACCAGTCAACATCACATACAGCCAACCACAAAATACCAGACTAACAGACAGATAAACTAACAACGACCCAGCCAGCATCACATACAACCAACCACAAAATAAGCAGACTAGCAGACAGATAAACTAACAACGAACCAACCAACATCACATACAACAAACCACAAAATACCAGACTAACAGACAGATAACCTAACAACGAACCAGCCAGCATCACATACAACCAACCACAAAATAAGCAGACTAGCAGACAGATAAACTAACAACGAACCAACCAACATCACATACAACCAACCACAAAATAACCAGGCTAACAGACAGACAAACTAACAACGAACCAACCAACATCACATACAACCAACCACAAAATACCAGACTAACATACATATAAACTAACAACGAACCAACCAACCACAAAATACCAGACTAACAGACAGATAAACTAACAACGAACCAACCAACTCACATACAACCAACCACAAAATAAGCAGACTAGCAGACAGATAAACTAACAACGAACCAGTCAACATCACATACAACCAACCACAAAATACCAGACTAACAGGCAGATAAACTAACAACGAACCAACCAACATCACATACAACCAACCACAAAATACCAGACTAACATACATATAAACTACAAACGAACCAACCAACCACAAAATACCAGACTAACAGACAGATAAACTAACAACGAACCAGCCAACATCACATACAATGTATTATTACGTGTATTCCATTGATGAATAAATCAACATCGTGCTAAAATGGTATTGATTTGTCAACAGTAAATTTTCTTCATTGGTAACCAAGCTGTTTTCGTTGTGCACATACATTGTTATACAAATAAAATATTTACGTTTATTTTCAATACATGCAATTCACAAGGGAATGCATCTTTTAATTTTCTGTATTGACACATTTTGTGTTACATCCAAATGCCAGTATTGTTTTTAGATAAAATGATCTATTTCTGACTAGTTTTCGTTAAACATTTTTCTCTGTTGTTAGCTCAACTATACAAATAAAAGCGATACATTTCTCCTTCTACACTCAATTATATATCAACGGCATTGTTGTTCTGTTGGAGACACACAATAAAGAATGACAGTAATTGGTCACTGTCATCAAAACACTACAATAAATGTAAGGCATATCTATGTACGCCATCAAACAACCAAATGTGTCATCAGATATACAATCTGTTAAAGGCATATCTATGTACGCCATCAAACAACCAAATGTGTCATCAGATATACATTCTGTTAAAGGCATATCTATGTACGCCATCAAACAACCAAATGTGTCATCAGATATACATTCTGTTAAAGGCATATCTATGTACGCCATCAAACAACCAAATGTGTCATCAGATATACATTCTGTTAAAGGCAAATCTATGTACGCCATCAAACAACCAAATGTGTCATCAGATATACATTCTGTTAAAGGCATATCAATGTTCGCCATCAAACAACCAAATGTGCCATCAGATATACATTCTGTTAAAGGCAAATCTATGTACGCCATCAAACAACCAAATGTGTCATCAGATATACATTCTGTTAAAGGCATATCTATGTACACCATCAAATATACAATCAGTTAACCAAACAATATAATACGTATTCAAATAGAACACATGTCAACTGAACAAGCCATCAAAACCAGAAAGATATGAAACATACAACTGATCAGCCAAATAACTAAGTACGTAATGAACTATAAAAAGCTGTGAACCAAACAACAAAGTGCGTCATTAATTATACAATATGTGAATGAAACAGCAAAGTACGTCATCAACTACACAATATGTGAACCTAACAACGAAGTACGACAGCACTTATACAATCTTTGGAACAAACCTATAGTAGGTCAACAACTATAAAATGTTTGGCCCAAACAACAAAGTACGTTATCAACTATACAATTCTTTGACCCAACAACAAAGTACGGTATCAACTATACAATACTTTGACCAAACAACAAAAAACGTTATCAACTATATAATTCTTTGACCAAAACACAAAGTATGTTATCAGATATACAATTCTTTGCCCAAACAACAAAGTACGATATCAAATACACAATTGTTTGACCAAACAACAAGAACCAGCCAACATCACATACAACAAACCACAAAATTCCAGACTAACAGACATATAAACTAACAACGAACCAGCCAGCATCACATACAACCAACCACAAAATAAGCAGACTAGCAGACAGATAAACTAACCACGAACCAACCAACCTCACATTCAACCAACCACAAAATAAGCAGACTAGCAGACAGATAAACTAACAACGAACCAGCCAACATCACATACAACAAACCACAAAATACCAGACTAACAAAAAAAAAAAAAAAAAATTCTTTGACCAAAAAGCAAAGTACGCTATCAAATATACAATTCATTGACTAAACAACAAAGTACGTTTTCAAATACACAATTCTTTGACCAACCAACAAAGTCCGTTATCAAATATACAAGTCTTTGACCAAACAACAAGAACCAGCCAACATCACATACAACAAACCACAAAATACCAGACTAACAGACATATAAACTAACAACGAACCAGCCAACATCACATACAACAAACCACAAAATTCCAGACTAACAGACAGATAATCTAACAACGAACCAACCAACATCACATACAACCAACCACTAAATACCAGACTAACAGACAGATAATCTAACAACGAACCAACCAACAACACATACAACAAACCACAAAATTCCAGACTAACAGACATATAAACTAACAACGAACCAGCCAACATCACATACAACCAACCTCAAAATACCAGACTAACAGACATATAAACTAACAACGAACTAGCCAACATCACATACAACAAACCACAAAATACCAGACTAACAGACAGATAATCTAACAACGAACCAACCAACAACACATACAACAAACCACAAAATTCCAGACTAACAGACATATAAACTAACAACGAACCAGCCAGCATCACATACAACCAACCACAAAATAACAGACTAACATACATATAAACTAACAACGAACCAGCCAGCATCACATACAACCAACCACAAAATACCAGACTAACAAAAAAAAAAAAAAAAAATTAATAAATAAAAATAAATTTTTAAAAAAAAAAAAAATTCTTTGACCATACACCAAAATACGTTATCAACGATACAATTCTTTGACGAAAAAACAAAGTATGTTATAAAATATACAATTCTTCGACCAAACAACAAAGAGCGCTATCAACTATACAAGTCTTTGACCAAACAAAAAAGTACGTTATAAACTATACATTTCTTTGACCAAACACCAAAGTACGTTATCACGAACAAGCCAACATCACATACAACCAACCACTAAATACCAGACTAACAGACAGATAAATTAACAACGAACCAACCAACAACACATACAACAAACCACAAAATACCAGACTAACAAAAAAAAAAAAAAATTAATAAATAAAAATAAATTTTTAAAAAAAAAAAAAATTAATAAATAAAAATAAATTTTTAAAAAAAAAAAAAAAAAAATTAATAAATAAAAATAAATTTTTAAAAAAAAAAAAAATTTTTTTAAAAAAAAAAAAAAAATTCTTTGACCATACACCAAAATACGTTATCAACGATACAATTCTTTGAGCAAACAACAAAGTACGTCATCAACTATTCAATTCTTTGACCAATCCACAAAGTAGGTTATCAACTATACAATTCTTTAAGCCAAAAACAAAGTATGTTATCAGATATACAATTCTTTGCGCAAACAACAAAGGACGCTATGAACTATACAATTCTTTAAGCCAAAAACAAAGTATGTTATCAAGTATACAATTCTTTGAACAAACAACAAAGTACATTATCAAATACACAATTATTTGATCAAACCACAAAGTTTTAATAGACATTGAATACAAATTAATTAACACTAATGATAACTTTTAATTTATTTTATATCACAGGTGTGAAGCACAACTAATTGAAGCCTTAGAAGCACATGTCAAATAACAAAATTGCCCTATCAACTATACAATACTTTGACTAAAAAACAAAGAATGTTATCAAATATACCATTCTTTGACCAAACAGCAAAGGACGCTATCAACTATAAAATTCTTTGACCAAATAACAAAGTATGTTATCAATTATACAATTCTTTGACGAAAAAACAAAGTATGTTATCAGATATACAATTCTTTGCGCAAACAACAAAGGACGCTTTCAACTATACAATTCTTTAAGCCAAAAACAAAGTATGTTATAAAATATACAATTCTTTGAACAAATAACAAAGTATGTTATCAATTATACAATTCTTTGACGAAACCACAAAGTACGATATCAACTATACAATACTTTGACTAAAAAACAAAGAATGTTATCAAATATACAAGTCTTTGACCAAACAACAAAGTACGTTATCAAATACACAATTATTTGACCAAACAACAAAGTTTTAATAGACATTGAATACCAATTAATTAACACTAATGATAACTTTTAATTTATTTTATAACACAGGTGTGAAGCACAACTAATTGAAGCCTTAGAAGCACATGTCAAATAACAAAATTGCCGTGAACATATGAGGAGGAAGCTCTAAAGACCCACAAATTCCAAAGTGTTTACATCTGCATGTAATGTACTGGGAATAGATGCTCGTCAACCTCAATGCATGTTTCTATTGCGTCCTGTCATCTTGCCTGTGGTAGTGTGGTCATGGAGGTGTAGCAATGGTAGCACTGAACTCGTACAGCCCATCCCGACGAATTGAAGCCTCATCCAGAAGTTCCTTATAGGTAATACATCATTGCACTAGATTTATTTATCTACCCAGATACCAAAACATTGCCATCTGGTCCAAATGTTGCCAGGTAAAAGAAAATGAATGGTATATTGAATATTCAAAACACTTGGGAATTGACAATTCACTTGCGATGGCCTCATGTTTTTTTCATGAGACATCATTAAGATACATTTGTGAACTTTCTTCTGGATATTAAAAGTTTTTACGAAATATCAAGATACTTTTTTTAACACCTAGCTTTGTTATTGTCTATTCCAGAAATGCACGAACAACATTGAATGAAAATTGTCTCACGACTCATTT
Source organism: Mizuhopecten yessoensis (assembly GCF_002113885.1). Taxonomy (NCBI): domain Eukaryota; kingdom Metazoa; phylum Mollusca; class Bivalvia; order Pectinida; family Pectinidae; genus Mizuhopecten; species Mizuhopecten yessoensis. The sequence continues at coordinate 321,911 of NW_018408864.1, read as the reverse complement.
TCCACCAGAGGACATTGAAACACACAAAGTGGCAATCTACAACTGTACAGTACTCAGTTGTATAGGAATGATGGATTTGATGATGCAGTGTATAGAAATCTCTATTAAGGGGATGACAAGGTTTACAGAATTTACTATTTGCAGGATTACTTGGTTGCCTGACAGTTACCCCATCATTGTGTGTTTGTAAATATTGGTAGCTACAATTATGATATGGTGATATCCGATGGGATGATGTTGTCGTGGTATCTTCCTCACTAAGCAAAAGACATCCAAGCTTTTTTTCACATCTGCAACTACATGTCAAGCAACATTTTGAAGTTTGTACACTCGCGTGTGATGTACTGGAGCACTCAAGTCGTACCAGAGTAGCCCATGGCGAAAGTAAAACTTGACTGATTTAGTTGGCCGAAGTATTGCAGAGAATATTATTTTACGGATATGTAAATTGGTAAATATGCCAATGTCTTGATTACGTTGGAAGAAATGTGATTATTCCCAATTTTTTTATTTATTCAATAATGATGAACGGTGATCAAATTAAAATTTGACACATGATCCAACCGCTAAATAGATAGCACAATACATCAACTTGAAATCTTATGTATGGAATTTATGTTAATTTCATTAAAGAATTAGTAATTATTTTTATTCAAAAATTACAAATATACATAGTAATTTTATCGCCACCCTACTATTCCGTTGACATAAAATAAGGTGACACTGGCTTTACTGTTTTATACGATGATTCAAATGTCTTATATGTGTATGTAATATGCTAATTAATGTAATTATCAATATAAATCAACTACTGTGATCGAATTTTTGTTACTGACTCTTTTTTTAACAAACCATAACATACATAACATGCATTTTTTTCCGGTTAAAAAGAGGGTTTTAGAAAAAATTAATGTTTGGTATTACACTACATGGGCCTCCATAGTTTTAGAAAAGTAGTTCCAATATGGCTGATTTTTTATGGTGAAATTTACTAATGATTTGACTTTGAAGTTGTGATTATCAGTCTTTTGGAGCAGTTTCATTAACTTTCAACAATCCCACCCACTACCTTAAATGAGTTCTAAGGAAGATTTTGACTGATATTTCCTTGCAAATCGACTCTGTTTTGTGTAGATATGTTATTTCCTGCATAACGTGTAATTAATGCAATTAAACCAATGTTAACGATCTGAACTTAACTGAAAGCTAATACATACTTTTACTCATATCCTAAGGATCATAGTGATACCACAATAATGGCTATCGAGGTAAACTTCAAGAAATTATGACCTTTTGTAACTTAGTTGAAAACAGACTTTACATGAACCTTAAGATTTTAAATCTGAAGCCATCGACATCACCCAATACATAAGATACTGAACAACTATAAGACTCCATACTGTATGAATTGTTGACTATAAATTACTCAAAGTAATTATCCGTACGAGTTCATGTTCCTTAGTATTCCACAAATATAAGTAAGAAGACACTCTCTGCTATTCTTAGATAATCTTAGAGAAGTTAGAATCACTGTCAACATCGAATTCGCTGTATTGATTTAAATTAAGGCAAATTTGTTGATCAGTCCTTCTTTAATTTATCTTTCAGTTGTCGTTATCACTCAAAACCCAAGAACATGTTCCCTGCTTTTGTCCACTGATTGGCTTTACATATTTGATACATGACAATAACATGCTAAGGTAGATCTATCTCGTTTCGCTATACCCTTGTAATTCTGTATTTTCTTAGATGATTTTTTTTCCGTATGATCAAAAATCGATTCACATAAATACTTAAGTGCTGATGAGTTGAGTTAATTGGTTTGTGAGTTGGTGCGCAAATGAGAATGATTGTCTTATTGATTCATTGTTTTATTGTATTAAATTAATTTATAATTAATATATCTGCTGTCGATATCTATTTCACTATGAAATTAGAATGAGATTCTCTGATAGAATTTCGCGATAAATTATTGTTCTCTTCTCCCTCGTTAATGTATCCTTATAAGATTATCTAGCATTGTTATCATATCATAATATTTTTTATACCATTGTCTGTAAATATGAAATATACCGGAAGTGGAGGATGAATATCAATGTTCTATTATCTAATCTGTTACTCATGATCAAAACTTGCTGTAACTATTGAATCGATGAAAACAACATCTGCTGCTAATTTTATTCAAATTTTTACCAGATAAAACAAATCTGATCTTTTCCAGTTCTTCATTTAATGCAACTTGAATTAAAAATCAAAATCAGAATAAATATCATTGATATTGGGGGAGAATGGTACTTTTCTTCCATTAGCTTATAGTGGTTAAACCGAAAAATAAAATAACACCGAATATACGTTTTTAAGATATTTTGATCAATTTGATATGACTGAACCATAAAATATTTGGGTTTGAACTCCACAGACGTTATTGGTACGTTTAAGTCAGTTCGTCAGTAAAAAAATTTAAGAAGTTTTGTAACAGAACAGGAAAAGGGCTCACGTTATATTTACTGATATCGATGTTTATGTAACATGGTCGTTTATTCACCGTGGGTTGTGTCTTTCAAAGAAGTTATTAAATACAAACCTTAAGTTTAAGAGCAATCTTTTAATTTAAATAAATATTTACATTTGATTATGTTTGTGTTAATACGCAGACAAAATCACTTTATGCTGGGAAACGTACAAGACTATATGACGGGATTGGTTTTGTATATTATATTATATCTCCCTTCTAACTGCATGCTTGTTCAGGGACACAAAACTTCGAACTGTGATGCAGATGTCGGGTGTTTACTAACCCAGATTTAATCAGGGAAACTTCCCAAAACATACGCCCAACCCGTCATTTTTAAGTATTAAAATGTTTATTTTGGGGCAAAAAGAAACGGAATGCGGGTCCCATGCCCCTGTTCTTAGCGCCAGTTTCATAAACATTCCTTACGTAAGAAAATGTTGTTTGTTTGTATGTTTTCTCTGCCCATCCCCCCTCCCCTCCCCCCTCTTTTATTACAACAAAAACATTGCGTTAAGGAAAAAACATTAAGCTAAGGAATTTTTCATTAACTTCAGCTTTGTTAAATGAAAGCCTAATTAAGGGACTTTCAGGAAACTGAGGTCTGGATCCGCCAATGAACGCACTGACTGTTTGGTATAACTAACAGGTTTAACGCTGATCGCATTAGTAATTAATAAGGAAAGATAACATCAGTAAATCTAGCATTGTGCATCACAGTTTGCGGTAGAATATATATCAAGTGACGTTCCCATATAAATGGTATTTTACAATATTTCATGGGCATTTCTTAAATACGATTCCAATGAACGACATACTAGACAATAAAGTCCTTAATATCCACGAAAGAAATACCTGGTCATGTTATAATACAGAGACATAGAATAAAATAGTGCAAATTTAACATATTAAACGACAAAATAAAATATAAGTACATACATGTATATATATCTAATATGTTAAACGAGACACGGTAGAAATTAAATTATATATACATTGTATGTACTTTAATCCAGTTTTGAAACTGAGCGTTTTTCTGTCACCAACTTTCTAAATTCGTTGTTTGAATCTGCATTGAAAACTTAAACGTATCCGACGATACCGAATTGAGAAAAATACATTCGTTTAATGTTTTTCTTATTTTGTCATCTATAAGGTACAATACTATGTTTGTTGATTTAATTTACAATAAGATAAATATGTAAATGGTTACCTCCGTCTAACGGCAGCACAAGAAGTATGCCGAGTGTACAGGTGAGTGGTATTCTGTGGTATTCCATCGCTTACGCACAGACTGGGACGAGGAAACAACCAGGAATAACTTTAAGTCTGAATCTGTGCATCTTGTACTAATAAAAGTATGTCACCAATACCTGTCCGAGGTAAATTACTGAGTATTTCACATGATGTTCTATTAAAATGTTCCTCGTTCTAACTATAACGAAAATGTCATAGATCGTGTGCGGTTGTCTACACGGCTGCGACACGTAACACGCGACAATTTGTAGTGTATATCAGTGTTCTGACAATACGATATAGCCAATCAATGGAGCCGACAAGTCAAACGCTCGGGTTCAATTGTCTTCTGGATCGATTTGTGTCATTGGTAACGACCACGGTAACAACTCCGATTCTGATACACGTTTACATTAAATAGCGAACTTAATGATACCCCGAGAGTTTATCCCGTCGGATTCCATGTATCAAAATGACATCTCGTCAACCTTTCCGGCTGTAATCCGAAATATCACTTTCCGATTTTTTTTTTTATTTCATCTGTAACAGAAATGACTATTTATCAGGAAACATATATCAATCTGAAAGTGCCGGACAATATTTAGACAGTATAAATCAAGACCCGGTCAGGGCCTAAAGGTTAGTCAGCTTAACACGTCATTAACTTAAAGATTCAAAATGCAATTTTCCAGAAGTATATGAAAAAATACCATATTTATGTTATTCTTGACTTCGTGTGAATATCTTGAGTTATGGTAGTTTAAATTTGTTATGAACTTCATTTTTTTGGGAAAATAAATATATACTTGATGAAGGTTTTGACCCTGCAGGTAGGGCGTAAGAATTGTACCTGCAGCCCCCAATTGCATGATCGTAAGAGGCGACTAAATTTGGGACCTTATCTCTTCTCTCCTTTCTAAATAACTTTCTTCTTCCTAATGTCTCCTTGACAATGCCTCACTTTTGGCCATTTGTTGAACGTTCGCCCCTGTGAGGAAAGCTTTGGGTTCTGTCCCCACCTGGCCGAGACATACCAAAGTCTTTAAAAATGGTAGTTTATGCTTCTGCTTAACGCTCAGCAAATTAGGAGTGGGACGACTGGTTCTCCCGTTGTCAGTATAATGTGACCGGGTGAGGCGTCCTGCTGGGTGTCTTCGGCAGTATGTTTCAGTGAGGTAGCACTATAAAGTCGGCATCAGTTCCGCGCTATCACAAGGAGACAAACACGTACATATCGCAGCCTCCCAAAACACACACACATACAATACACGCATGCATCTTGCACACATGGGAGGCCGTCCTCAAATGACCTTAGCTGTTAATAGGACGTTAAACAAAATCAAACAAACAAACAAACAATGATGAAGGTTTGGCAAAAATACTTGGTGAATGTGTTATGTCTTATTTTGCCAATAAGTTAACCATGCTTTGTTAGCTGGGTGAATGCCAACAAATGGGCAAAAGTGAGGCATTGTCAAGGGAGACATTAGGAAGAAAAAAGTTATTTAGAAAGGAGAGAAGAGATAAGGTCCCAAATTTAGTCGCCTCTTACGATCATGCAATTGGGGGCTGCAGGTACAATTCACCTGCTGAGAGAACAACAGTTTCGTTTACACTCATCACAAAATTCTTTCTTTCCTTCTGCAACGAATCTTTAGAACAACCTGAATAACGACATCCGAAATTCACCCTCATTAAATTCGTTCAAGTCAAATGATAAAAGGTCCTTGTTGGTGAACAGTAATTCAAGTAAGAAATTTGTTAATTATGGATCTAGGAAGTTAAATATATTCTTCACTGTCGTCTAAGAAACCGAGCAAGCCCACTTAACTATGATCTTTTTATAGCCAACCTGATAGATTCAGCAGAGTGTCGATGTGGGCATCCCTGTGAAGATTCTTACATTTCTTACTTTTTTGTCCCCTATATCAGAACTTACGTAGAATATTATATACAGATCTAGCATGGTATGATGGTGTTATTGATGTAAACATACTCTGTAATGGTGATGATCATGTTTCTTCCTATGATAATAATAAAATTGCCAAATCAGTACAAAGTTTTCTAGGTAGGTCAGGAAGATTTGACTAATTCTCTGTTTCTCTATTTATACCCTCACCCCCTTTCTCTATCCCACTCTCTTTCACCCCCCCC